>NW_027210668.1:155000-617500 GCF_029030835.1 Brachyistius frenatus | reverse complement strand
GCCTGGGTACACTTAGGGTAGCAGCAGGAGTATCTACCGATTCTATCATGGATCATACTAAATGTAACATTACTGCACCACTCGACTTTCATTTTGGGTGTCGGGCTCCTTCTGGGGATGGAGTTGTCTTTGGAGCAAGGGTGGAGTTACATTTCCCCCCCATCTACCATTTACCACAAAAATGCCAGCATGTTGTGCTCAATAGGCCTCACTGCAGTGTCAGGGTATTAGCTACCTCAGTTGATCCTCGATACTCGGTGACAAGGAGCATGGCAGATCCCGCCGTATTTTTCTGGATCGCTTTTTACATGTTTTTCCAACATAAAATCTTGGCAGCTACATTTAATACTATTTATGAAATGTTGTCACATGTCTTTCTATTAAAGGTCTTTATGAGTAGAAAGCTGCGTGTTCTGTAGTTGTTTGACATGTTTTGGTATTCAGACACTGATTGCATCATCATGACACACTTTTTATTTATTTACAATGAGTTCCCCACAGCTGGTGATTTGTCATACAAACCATTCAGTATGTTTGAAACCAGTAGCTGCAAAAAAAAATCAAACGTTTTGTTAAACAACACACACCACGTAATATTGTTAAAGCTGTAATGACTCACCAATACGACAGACGATCTCCTCGCACTCCTTGATGGTGCCGGCTCTGAGAACCGCACAGCAGAAGCCGGTGGACTGGGGGGTTTCTGGGGAGTCTCTGTGAACACAGCCAATCATGTGCTTAGACGACATCTGGGCCCAGCCAATGAAAGCAGAGCTGCGAAGGCTTGTGTATTGCATCAGCACATCTCGTCTCTGGTGGGAAGTGACCTAAACTTCAAGCAGCTTAGATTTAACAGATGTGTGGGAAATCCTTTCATAATAGTAACATCCTGGATTATCACGCTGTTGTGTTGGTGGATTTACTGCAGGTATCGAGGACAGCTTTGTCACAGGTTTTAATATGTACATTTATTACTTACGCCACACAGAATGCAAATATTGTGTAGTCTGGTTGAGCAAATCGTCCTACGCATGAAATCTCTGGATAATGATGCTCAAACTCCTCCTGAGGAAACATGAAGACAAACAGCCATTTGAATTCAAGAGTGACTCGGACATCAAATGTCCTGCTAATGTGTACTTACCAGTTTACTGTTTCTGTCTGTGCACGTCAAATGTGTTTCCTTCAAATCTAAAAGCACTTCCTGTGGGACAAATCACTCGTGTTGACATCAATGTGTAAATGTTTGGTCGAGCAGACTAGCGCCCGTGTGCCCTCGGGCAGGGGAGCGGCTTCGTTACCTTGCTCGGCAGGTTCTTCTGCAACACTTGTGGGATCGCATGCTGCAGCACCTCCTTGCCTCCAAACTGAGAACAGGTCAGACCAGATATCGGATGCATGTCCGCGGTGATTTAACGTGCAGTAAATTGTAAAAACAAATGGTTAGTTACCATTCCAATGTTCGCTTTCCCCAAGAACCGCACGATGTACACGATCCTGCAGAGGAGAGGCGGCTCAGTCAGCACGACGGCTACGAGCAGATCAGTTTAATGGACCGGGGACACGCTCACCTTCCCTCTTTGAGACACTGTGACGGAGGAGGCCTGCGGTCGGTGCTGGCCGTCTGTGTGGAGGGAGCGGGGCCCAGCTGCAGAGTGGGGTTCTCCGTCCTCAGGGCCCGCAGGAGCTTGATGAGGGGCCGGTACACGGTTCCATCGTGGGCCCTCCATCTCACGACCCGGATGGACAGAGGACAGCCCTTCAGCCGAGACAGAACCACGCCTGCCTGGGAGGGAAGGACGTCTACTTCAGCACCGTTTCAGGACTCTTTCCATGGAGTTCCGTTTTCTCTTTATACTTCCTCTCAGTTACGTTTATTTAATAGTAATAATAATAATAATAATGCAAATAATGGTTTTATTTTTATGGCACCTTTCATTTGCTGCTTTATTTGACAGCTTTAGCTACGTTTCACATGAAGATTTGACACAACGGATGCTATAAAAAGCTTTTAACATTATATTCAACACAGTGTTAAAGATTAAAGTGGTTTCCAAACATGTTGGAAACCAACATGTTTGTCTTCTGACGTCTTACAGACCTCAGAGTAGTCGGGTCGCATTTCAGATGTCTAAGTTGGTAAGAGCTCCACCAAACAGTGAGTTCATTTCCTGTAAACTTCTCACATCATTTCAAAAAACAGTCAGATGATCCAATATTTAGTTTCATTTTCATTTCTCAGTAAACATCTGATGAATCATCACATCTGGATATGAAACTACATGAATTAGTTTTAACATGCTGCTGACACACTGATGGATCAATGTGAATAATCTAATGATGTTATATATAACAATATATCAGTCAGAGGGAACAAACTTAGACTTTTACTTAAATACTTTTACTACATTTTGCTGCTAATGTTTCTGTACTTTTCCTTAAAGCTTTAAATGCAGTATTTCTACTTGTAATAGGGTATTTTTTGTTGCTATATTGGTACTTTTACGTAAGTAATAGACCTGAATACTTATTCCACCACTGAGAGAAAATATTTTAGGCAGCTGCATGTTAGATAACTTCTCATGCTTTGACAGTAGCAGATAAAAACACAATTTTGAGTGAGGCAGGTTTATTAATTATGCAAAGGCTTGTATGGTTGTCGAGGGTGTAATCACACACAGTATAAACTGTGTGTATAAACTGTGTGTATAAACTGTGTGTACACGGCACAGCCCTCGAAAAGTCTGAATTGGTTCTCTGTGCCGAGTCTCCTGTACGACAGAGAAACTCCAAACAACACGAGAGTCCCAACAGCTTCGGACTCGCTTTGATTGATTCTGTTTTTCAGAAAACATCTTTCTTCTTCCTGGGTTCATGTTTTCTTTCAGAATAAAACTATTGTGTCCAACTCATTTTAAAACAAAATAAAAATCCCATCGTCACTCCTCTCATTTTGCACCTCTTTAGAATAGATTTTGGCCTTTGTGCCTTCCAGTGGGCTCCTGTTTACCATGTTAACAACAAGAGTCCTGCTCCCGCCCACACAGGCGTCATCTGTTCTGCTTGATCAGAGTGCTGCTCCGGTTTGGTGCAGCGATTGCGTAACGTCCCAACACTCCAGGTATTAATAAAAATGGTAAAGTGTGGGCTGTTGTACTTTAACTTCGTGTGCATGTGAACACGGCTCTGAGAGGCGGTCTAATCAGGCAACGTAGATTTAAAAAAAAAAAAAAAAAAAATGCCCGTGTCGGTTTCATGCTGGCAGGAGCCTCAAACAACCTCCTCATGTTTGTTTTGCTTGGCAGACATTTTGACACGTTACCGTAGGAAAAGCACAGGTGGAAATAATAAAACCACTGATGGCTGAATAGCATTTAGCCGCCAGACTTTCGAGGTCCTGGTATTGTTCAAGCTGGCTGAGCTTAACACTGGCATGTTTTATGGGACACACATAAAACAGACATGGATGGACCGCTGGCCAATAGACCGACATTAAATCAACACATTACAATACATTTTATATTATTTCTGGTCCATACAGATTGAATGAAGTCTTGTTTGTGAGCAGTAATACCTGATTCTGTGAGATACACTGTTTTGTCATCATACTGTATATTTCTATAAATGGAATAATGAAATTTCTGAGACTTATAAACTTATTAATAATTCACTTAACTGTTGACACAAGAGGTGTCCCATTTCCTTAATTTAAGAGTTTAAGCCTTTTATGAGAGGTTACAATATGGCCCTAAAATATTTCAGGGTATTTCCGACCATGACAATATTCTTGTTGATATGACAAAATACTGAAAAACATTTAATGAACAAACAGTTGCAGCAAAATACAGTGTAATAAATGTAAGTTTTCCATCAGATATTCAGTTAGAACTAATATTACTGAAATTTGTTGATGTCTGATCTTTAGTCACTAAACTATTTTCACACGACTGAAGCAGCTCAGCTTTTTCAAACTAACTCTCGCTGTAATGACGTCATAGCGTTACGCAGTGTAACGGTATGATATCATTGCATTATTAAGCACTCCTGACATTAAATGTCCTGGTTCAATGTCTGATCGGGGTTTCTCGTCCTTTAAAACTCAGTTCACTGCACATACGTTCCTCTGTGGTCTGATTGGTCAAAAATATTTTTCTTAAAAAGACCTAGCAGAGCAAATGTAAAGGTTTTTCTTCGTATCAGCCAGACTGTGATTAATACAGAGATGAACACAGACGACGTGGACGACACGTCACTGAGTATTTTCTCACCTGCCCGCTTTTAGAGTTCCTCAGCGACGTCCCATTGATCTCATCGATGACGTCACCCGGGGAGATGAACTTGTCGACGTGAGCCTGACTGCCAGGCGTCAGGTCCAGGATGAAGACGCGTCCACTGAGATACCTGAGAGACGGACGCGGAGACGGAGGACGACGGTGATGCAACAGGTCGGATAGATCTTTCTTTTTTTCTTTTTTTTTCATTGCGCTCAGTGGAACGAGAACAATTCTTTGAAGAGTACGAACCTCAAAACCATCCCGACCTCCCGACAGGGCACGACTTCATACACGTCACACACCTGCACACATAAACAATCAGTCAGCAGACAAACTCTCACAATCTGCCGGAGCTCACCACACTTTTTATATGGATTTTCATGCAACCTGCATAACTCAGGGCCAGTAGAGCTCAAATAATACTGCTGTGACATACGTAACAGTCATCCTTGTTCTCACCGGTAGGAGCCAGCTCTCATCCAGAAAACTGCAGTTCTGTGTAAAGAAAGGAAATGTTAAGAGTTGAGTTGTTTGATTTCAAAAGCGATTAGAAACAATAGAACATATTTTGAAGGAAAGAATCCACTGTTGAAATGAATGCACGGTGTATTTCTAGTGTTTCTGGGAGGTAACAGTGTCTCTGACCTCCATGTCTAGTTTGAACTCCATGTGAGAGAGGACGAGCAGCAGCGACATGAAAGGCTCTGAAAGAGGAAGAACAGAGGCCCTTAAAGACTGTTGTTGATGTTGGGCAGCGATGATAAGAACTTCCTCAGCTTTGCTAATTTAGTGGAAACAATCAGATCAAGTAAAGAATGTCTCACCCACAAATTCCTCGTTCCTGAGGACTGACGCCGGGCTGTACCACTGCACGGGAGAGAAACAATGTGAACACAAGAGAGAACAAGTGAAAATGTTTTTACCGGCTGTATTTGGGGAACACTTTTCTCAGAGCACCGAAGGACACACATGGGCAACACTGGGAACACGCATGTGTCCCTGAACATGTGTTTCAGCGTCTGACCTCCAGGACTCTGGCCGTGTGCAGCAGGTGTGTGAAGAACTGCGGCAGGGCCTTGCGGCTGAGGGCCAGTCTGAGCAGGTAGCGGCCGCGGCCCTGAGCTGACAGCAGCTTCCTGCAAACTCTGGTCTGCTCTACCGCCAAGGACAGCGCGGACAGCCTGCACGTCAGCGGAGACAGCGGACATCAAACAAGGCCCGAGACGGTGCTGTTTTCAGTGGAGTCGGTGAAACGGGTAAAAAAAAAAACCACGGTAAAAACAAATGTTCCCAGTCAGTGGATCTGAGCTGGATGTCGTTACCTGCCACAGGCGTCCAGGTGGGGAAGCTGTTCGAAACACTGCCAATAATCTCTGTGTACCAGACTGATCACCGGCTCTGGGGAGAGAGAGCACACAGATCACACTGCAAAGTGTCTTCCGCAGGAAGCGCATCGGGTGAATTGTTATTGAAAAATAACACAATTCTGCCTGAAAATTATTTTGCACATAATTGACAATCCAAATATTATAAGCCAGGTATAAGCTTAATATTTGAACTATATATCTATATGTAGGAAGAGAGATAGTAATAACAGGTTGATACTGACGTTGGAGCCCCTTCCTGAGGACCAGCTCCAGGAGCTCACAGCAGGAGGCCAGGTGAGGGTTGGAGTCTGTCACCATCTCCCCGTCTGACTGCAGGTTCAGGACGCACACTGCGAGGGAAACAACAACAACAACAACAACACGCAGCTACAGCGGTCACAAATACACACCCTCAAAGCTGCGTGATCATCTTCGCCATTTCACTCACCAATACTCTGACTAAGACACCGGTGATTAAAAAAAAAAGAAAGAAAAGAAAAAATATGGCTGCGTCTTTTTTTTTTTTTTTTTTATGTAAACAAAGTGCGTTTCAGGGGATTTGTAACTGAAATAAAACCCCAATTGTCAACACGATGCAATCAGCTGCCGGTGAAAGAGAAATGTTGAGCCGATAATGCGCATCTGTTACCGATGCTTACCTTTGAGGGTGCCGAGGAGAGGGTCTTTGGGTGCCATGTTGAGCGACCAGCTGCGACCGGAGAGCCTGTTCCTGATGACACGCGCCGCCTGCCTCCTGTCATTTAAAGGACGGGGACACGTGCTGTCATCACACTTCCGTGTCGCTCCAACATACCGAGACACCTTCCCGTACCTGTCAGACACAGAGAGGCGAAGTGGGGTTAAACACCGAGTGACTAGTTTTTTACCTTTGAAATAAAAAACCCAAAGAAATGTGAACAACTGGACCGACCTGTCGGGACTAAACGGGGGTTTATATGCCTGAAAGCACGTCTACAACCTGCGTGTTGGCTGCGGTGACATCTGCTGTTGTGCTTCCAAACATTACGGCCGTGCTGCCTTCACTGACTGATGCTTTATTTCCAAATTCGCTCACTTCAGCTGACAATATTTACAGTAAGACTTAAAGGTCGTTAACCGGAAGGTTGCAACTGGCTATTTTTACTATAAAAGGTATATGAAGGAAAATAAATAACTAAACGTCACTAAACCAACATCTAACAGGCCGTTTTATAGGGACACGATAAGACAAAAAAAAAAAAAAAGAAAGAATATCCTGCAGCTGATTTATTCGTATTTACGAAAGTTGAGCCGCCTTAAAAAAAAATTAAAAAAATGACGCAACGTTGGCACGAGGTAGTTCTTGAATAACGGCAGCTTCAAGCCGTTTCCTGCGCGCCGCTCACGGTTTATGTTCAGCTTTGTCAATTAAGATGGGAAGAAATAAATAAATAAATCAATTCAATTTACACGACGGAACATTAGAAACGAGCCCAGTCATGTCTTCCGTTTTGGCGACTTCTAGCGGCTCCTTCCTCAAACTGCCTCCCGGTACCGGAGGCGGCGGATAAGAGCGCGCGCTTGTCACTCGCGCCCGCAGTTGTGGATGAAGCGGTGCGTCTTGGTCAGGATGGAGGAGCACTGAGTCCAAACGCACACCGGAGGAGCAGCGCACGGTTCTCCACGGAAAGGACATTTATCCCGCAACAAGGTAAGACATCTTTTTCTTTTTCTTTTTTTCCCCCGTAAACGTACATTTTAATTGTTTGTATTGTGTCACCACACAGGGCGTAATTAAATTAAATTAAATAATTTGCCTGTTTTTTTTTTTTTTTTTTTTTTGGGGGGGCAAACATAGCCAAACGCGCACGAGAACAGGCTTTATTTTTATTTTTTTTTTTTTTTGGGGGGGGGGGTATTTATTTATAACGTTTTAAAATGACAGTTCGACGACGGCAGACGGAAGAGAAGAAGCTTAAAGTAGATGTCGGTACTGCTCCGCCGTTGTGAGACGACCCGTCTCCTCCTCCAGTTCGCTGCCGTGTTTCTCCGCCGGGTGTCACAGTGTTTGTGTTGGTGCTGGTTTACAGGCAGAGGTCGGTTCCGTCTCCAAAATAGAGAAAGTCACCGCCTGGGTTTGTGCAGCAGCGGCACCGGTGGTAATCCCGGATTTCCGATAATCTTCCAGCTCCTCCGGCACCTCCGTGGTCAGTCTGCACAGCCAGAAATAAAACCCCCCCCGCCGGCTGTCTGTAACCAGGAATCAGGACGTTATTATCACATCACTGTCGTTAGATAGGAAAGCCGAGCGGTGGCATATGCCCTCTTATTTACTCTAAAATACACATGGGTGACACCGTGTCCACTTCATTGTTACTACTAATAGTTCCCGGGCTCGTTGTCACGGCTCGGCTCGGCTCGGCTCGGCTCGTCCTCTGCTTTTCCACGTGTCTGTGGAGCCTGTGTGGACTAAAGTCAACGAGGACCATCTCTGTTGATGGGGCTCCTCCTGTCTGCTTTTTATTCGTGCACATCAGCGTGTACAGTGATCATCGCAGAGCAACCAACGACAATGTATTTATAGCAACTCATACAGGGGAAGTCATTCAAAACACTGTCCACAAATCAGGACAGGGCCTGACGATTAGTCAGTTCACCGATTAGTTGATTTGCTAATTGATTCATCGTTTTGGGCTATTTGTAAATGGCAAAACGCTCAAACTCTGATTCCAGCTTCTTAAATATGAATACTTGTGCCGTCATTCCTACGAGATCAAGTTGTGCCTTCTCCTTTGGTTGTTAAATTGTTGATCTAAACAAAGCAAATGTTTTTTTTGGACTTTGGGAAACACCAGTCGACATTTTCAAAGAACGAAGACCGAAACATCAAAAAAATAAAAAATAACTGCCGGGTTAATCGATAATGAAAACACTCATTAGACAGAACTAGTTTGGTATGAAGAGAAAAAAATCAACAACAACATAAAATTCATATACCCAAAAACATGAGTTTTTGCTCCGATCAGTCCGATCTTCCTCACTGGATTTGTAAACTTTCAGCCCCGACTCTGGCTGCTGTTTCTAAAATGTGTTCAGAGTCAGGAGCAGCCTCCTCTTGGCTCAGCTGCCACCTCCTCATCTCAGAGAGAACATCAAATCCCCCCCAGCGCATCAACCCGTCGCGCAGGGGCGGACTGCTGAATCGACAGCAAGCCGGGCCAACGCTCCCCCGCACCCTCCGCAGTGCTTTAAAAGTGCTCTGCGCGGCTGTCTCACATCTCCTTGGGAATAAATTTCCCAATTTCAAGGCCGTGATCGAGATGCATCGACCCACACGCGTCAGGAAATCCTCTTACTCGGCAATATATATATATATATATTTTTTGTGCCTGTTTTCACATTGTTTCTCCGTTTGCCACCCACTGCATGTTTGTGTGTGAGTGTGTGTGAGTGTGTGAGTGTGTGTGAGTGTGTGAGTGTGTGTGGGTGGACCATCTCTTTTTTTCACTCTTCCACCAGCTCTCCTCCTCCTCCTCCTCCTCCTCCTCCTCCTCTTCACCTCATGATAGCACCGAGTGCCCAATAATGAGCTCTCTGTGGACTTTGAGTGCAAGCTGTGATGAAAAGTTCTGCAGTGCTCCTCCCTCTCTCTCCCTCTCTCTCCCCCTCCCCCTCTCTCTCTCTCTGTCTCCCGCCCTCTCTCTCGCCCTCTCTCTCTTCACACACTACCTTTTTGCCACCTCTCATAAATTAGCGCTTTGTGCTCTCTCATGGATTTGTGTGGGCGACAGGAGCTCCGTCAGCTGCAGTTGGGCCTCAGCTCTGGACAGGACGGGTGCCAGCGTACTGAAGCGTGTCCCCCTTGTCGTACCGCAGGGCATCGGCTTCGCTCTCCACCTGCCAGCATGATGAAAGACTGCCTGCAGTTCCTCATCGAGCCGGCCAAAAAGCTCAAAATCCGACTGAAGGTATCCGACTCTGCTGTCCTCTGATAAAACGACTGTGAACGTGAAACGCTTCAAGTCCTGTTTTCTCCTCTTGTTTTGTTTGTTTTTGATCTTGTTTGTTTCGTTGCAGGAGTCTCGTAAGAAAGTGAAACTTGACAAGAAGGAGCCTCTGGTGGAAAGTCAGGTGTTCATCATGGAGCTGGCTCGAGAACTCAACAGAATCTGCCAGGTGAGCTCGCCCCCCCCCCTCTCTCTCCTCCTCCTCTTCCTCCTCCTCCTCTTCTTCTATCGCTCGCGATCACAGTCGCTCATTTGTCTCTCTTTGCACCTCAAGAGGTCGAACGTCCTCGGCCACATCTGGACCGGCGAGGACATCTGGCCGGCCGGCGTGTGTCGAGACTTCATCGTTGAATGGGCCGCGGTTCTGGAGAAAAGAGTGCAGGTGCGAAACAGCTGCTGTGTATGTTTTGTGGCCAGAAGCACAGGAGAAACCGTCGCCTTCAACGTCTTTCTTATTCAACCCAGACGAAGATCGCGCCGTCCGAGTACCAGTACGAGAAGCGAGAGAAGAAGGACTGGAAGGGACAGCTCCTCTGCATCCTGGAGTCGGGGGGCGAGTACGACATGGGGCCGCACAAAAGGGTCATCATGGACTGGACCCGGGGGATCAAAAGCAGGCCTCAGGTGAGCGCGTCGGCTCCTTCCTCCATTAAAGTCTGACCCGCTTCCCTCGCGTGCGTCTGATAAAGACGATTAAGCTAAACCCCGGCCTCGGCGGCCATCCCGTCGTGCTGAAAGAGAGCGGCGGGAGCCGCCGTCTCCGGCGAGAGTAAAACTCTGACCTTGTCCGCAGCCCGCCGTGTGGCCCGGCGAGCCCGCGCTCATGATGCTGGACGACCTGGAGTTCCAGTGGAAGAGGGGCCGTCTGCCCAACCTGCTGCCCGCCGTGGAGCTCGTCCTGCTGGCCGTGCTGAACGCCGACAGCCCCGTCAAGGTCCGCACTGAATATTCACCCGCTTCCCGGGAGCAAACTGTTTCGCTCTCTCTGCGTGAATTTATTTCCAGTGGTGACGTAAGCAGTTCACACACTGAACATGAAGCTGAAACGGAAACATGACGGACGAGCACGCTGATCTCAGTTCGGTCAGCGTGAAGCCTGATGAATGTTTGCTGCGTGACACCCGGCCCTGACAACCTCTGTGTGTGTGCGTGTGTGTGTGTGTGTGTGTGTGTGTGTGTGTGTGTGTGTGTGTGTGTGTGTGTGTGTGTGTGTGTGTGTGTGTGTGTGCGTAGGAGGACGTGACGAAGCAGTGGCTGGTGAAAAAGCAGCGGAACCAGAGGGTTGGTGAGTGGAGCTCTCGTCAACCCCGCAAGTGTTTAAAAAACATCAGATTGTGAAAACGTTAAAGGAGTTTTACGGAGTGGACTGAATCAGCCTCCACGGTTTCCTCGAGGTGTGATGTGTGGAGCGTGTTGACGGAGCGTGTTGACGGAGCGTGTTGACGGAGCGTGTTGACGGAGCGTGTTGACGGAGCGTGTTGACGGAGCGTGGGGGAGGATCTGTGTTGTGTGTGAATCACCCGATGGTCTCGGTGTAATCTCAGACTTGACTTCCTTCTTTCAGACGCTGCGCGCTACATCCCTCACAGCGGTAAGTACACACCTGATCAAATCCACACCCGCTGATGTTGCTGCACACTGATTCCTCTCAAGGTCGGGGGAGGGAGGAGGAGGAGGGGGGAGGAGGGGGGAGGGGCTGCGGGATAATAAGAAGTCAAATCTAGGTCACAGGAAATTGACATTTGACGTGACAATTTGAAACGCAAAGATAAGCCCTCGCTTCAGCGCTCTCGGGGGAGAAGTTCCTCGTCACGGTTCACATCGCACACGAAGGGACGTCACAGAGACGCAGCGGACAGGGACGGACGGAACTTCAGCTAGTTCAGCACCTCTCCGTCTGCAGCGGGAGGCGCTGGTCCGGTTTGTTCTCTGAATGTTTGTCATTGTCGTACGACATCCCAGCTGGAACCTTTTTAAAAAAAAATTCCAACAAAATTACGAGATGATCTTGTCATTTCTTTAATTATTTTTTTTTATCGCTGTTGTTGTTCCCAGAAGGTGGAATGACGTTTTCTAAAAGCACTCAAAAAACATTTTGTGTTCTTAAAATGTTTCAGGAATCTGAAATATTGAATGTTTGAAGCTGCTTCGGAGTGAGAGTGAGAGTGAGAGCGAGAGTGAGAGTGAGAGTGAGTCAAACCGTTGAAGGTGTTGGCTGAGTAATCCAAAACAAAGAGCTGAAAAAGCACAAAATGTCCAACGTGTGGTGATCTGCTCAACCTGCAGCTTTAACGCGCCTCTTCTTTTCCTTCCAGTGTGGAACTGGATTTGTGAGGCAGCAGGTAGGAAATCTCTCCGTTCTCCCCCCCGATAGAAACATACACGAACGCTCCGATGTTGAACGTTCCCGTCTGTAATCTGTCCGTCCGCCTCCGACAGAGGACGTCGTCCTGGACTCCGGGTCGGCCAACCCGGACCTGCTCGTCTCCGCCGACGAGAAGCGCATGCGCTGCGGCCTGGAGCACCGCGCCGCCCCGCGGTGCCCGCGGCGCTTCGACGGCTGGTGGTGCGCCGTGGGCCGGGAGGGCTACACCTCCGGACGCCACTACTGGGAGGTGGAGGTGGGCGAGCGGGACTGGAGGCTGGGCGTGGTCAAGGCGTCCGCCGTGAGGCGGGGCTTCCGCTCGCTCAACACAGACACGGGCTACCTGACCGTCCGTCTGGAGAGAGGCTCGGACCTGAAGGCCCTGACGGTGCCCAGCGTCCCCCTGCCCCGCAGCCCGCTGCCCAGGAAGGTGGGGGTGTACCTGGACTACGAGCAGGGCCAGCTGTCCTTCTACGACGTGGAGAAGCGCTCCCACGTCTTCACCTACAACGAGAAGTTCACAGAGGAACTGCACCCCGTGTTCGGGACCGTGGAGGTGGTCAAAGACCTGGTGATCAGGCCCGCCGACGTCAGGCAGCCGTGCCTCTGCCCCGGGCCCTGCCTGTGGAACTGAACCCGCCTGACCGGTCCTCTTCGGTCCTGATCCTCTGCGGCTCCGCAGAGTCCGTCGCTTTTATTCTGGTCAACCTGAATCCTCCTTCTGTGATTCTGTGAGGTGCCTCCGGAGATCGGGAACAAGAGCCGCCATTCTTTTGCGTTACTCTCTCTGTTGCTCTGCCTTCAAGGAGACAAACACTATTTGACTATTTGTATTTTAAAGATGAGCATTTTAATGGCGTCAAGTGAAAACTTCAACAACAACAAAATTTAAAAAAATAAAAAAAGAAGCCTGGTTTTAGCTGAAAGCGATCGAAAAGTCCCCAAACACCCAAACTGGAGATGCTACGTGGAAATATCATTTTTTGTAACCGTTTTTTATGACTTCTAGATGAAGAACAGCCTTCAAGAGTTTTATAGCATGAAGTGTGTGGAGGACGGCGAGGCGCCGCTTAGAGGACGGCGAGGCGCAGCTTAGAGGACGGCGAGGCGCAGCTTAGAGGACGGCGAGGCGCAGCTTAGAGGACGGCGAGGCGCAGCTTAGAGGACGGCGAGGCGCAGCTTAGAGGACGGCGAGGCGCAGCTTAGAGGACGGCGAGGCGCAGCTTAGAGGACGCGAGGCGCCGCTTAGAGGACGCGAGGCGCCGCTTAGAGGACGCGAGGCGCCGCTTAGAGGACGCGAGGCGCCGCTTAGAGGACGCGAGGCGCCGCTTAGAGCCTCAGCGCAGCGAAGGCACACACGGGCAGATAATCGGAGTCCGAGCTGACGCATGTGAATCGTTAAATCTCCCTCTGTTTGACTCTTCGTCTCGAGCTTCCTGCAAACATTTGTCGGGCATGAGCTTGTTTATGCAGCTGAGCTTTTGTTTATGTTTATGTGTGCAACCTACAGATGGCAGCACTTTTTATTTTTTGGTCTCTCAAACATCAATAAATGAACTGTAAATGCTTCATCTCGTCTTTAGTGGTCACGTGATGTAAATTCATTTATGATAGAGAACAATTTTGTAAAATTTAAAATCTTTATTAAGTGCAACAGAATTGACATAAAAACAAAGAACGCAACTGTTTTAAAGATACATGAATGTTTTACTTTACTTGTTTTTGGTGGAAAGTTCATCTTGTCATCCAGATTGTGTTTTACAAAAGTGTTGTTTTTTTTTTTTTTTTTTTTAACAACAAAAAGCCAAAGTACAGCAGGACGTGCAGTATAGAGCAAATACAATCTTTCTGTCTTTACACACCATTTATATCTTCCTGTTCAAATGTTAAGCTCCTTAAAATGCAAAATAAAGAGAAACACATGGAAAAAAAAACGACACCTTATGAAATACAAAAACATGCCACAGATTTTTGATCATTTGCCCGTTTTGTAAAACCCTGCCCTTTTTGCTGGTCAGCAGGAAACGCACCTGTAAGTGTGCAGCACTGCTCTATATTTGGTCATAAATTCAATGTCAGTTTGCCGAAGTAAAAATCTTAAAAACTATTAAATATGCCTGGAAAAAAAACAAACCACTTTATTATAATACAAATCTATGAACAAAAGTCCCATTTCATCATTCAGGACCAGATGGATGAACACGAACCCAATTTGAAGCCTCCTGGAAAACAGGTGCGTCTGAGAGTCGGGTTGTAATTTGCCGAGTTTAAGTTGAAAATATTCAAAACAACTCTCACGCAGGCGGCGGATGAGGGGGGTGGGGGGGGGGGTGGGGTGGAGTGGAGGTCACTTTGGATTACTGATCTGCAGTCAGATTACTGGCTCGTGCCGGCCTGGTTAAAGCCGCGGTGTGTGTGTGTGTGTGTGTGTGTGTGTGTGTGTGTGTGTGTGTGTGTGTGTGTTACCAGATCTGAGCCAACAGAGGGAGCGGAGTCACTGAGGAGAAACACAGCGACGACCACGGAGACGTTAAAATGTAACAGACGGGACGGGGCGGCCTCTCCGCCGTGGAGATTCATGACATGAAATTGGGTTTTATTTAGTTGCGCAATCACTCACTCACACACACACACACACACACACACACACACACACACACACACACACACACACACACACACACACACACACACACACACACACACACACACTCACACACACTCACTCACACACACACACACACACACACACACACACACACACACACACACACACACACACACACACACACACACACACACACACACACACACACCAAAACATGCATTGCTCTGAAGCCGACTCTTTTTAAAAGAGATTCTCCGATGTGATTCCTCATGCTGGACCTTTGGGTGTTAATCTGAAGATTTTAAGATTCATAAAACATCTTCTTGGTGATGGTGGTTCCTCCCACGACGCTCCTCTGAACCACCTCTTTGGTGACCTGCCGGGTCACCATGCCGCTGGACACCATGCCGCTGGACACCATGCCGCTGGACACCATGCCGCTGGACACCATGTCGCTGGACACCATGCCGCTGGACACCATGTCGCTGGACATCATGCCGCTGGACATCATGCCGCTGGACACCATGCCGCTGGACACCATGTCGCTGGACATCATGCCGCTGGACATCATGCCGCTGGACACCATGCCGCTGCTCTCTGTGAGCTGTGAGGTCATCATCATGCCGTCTGTCAGAGAGAGCAGAGCCCATTATCGAAGGAATACTTATTATTATTATTATTTGAATATAAACAGCTGAAATGAACTTTTTCTTTCGTACCCGAGAAGAAGGGCTCGTTGACCATGGTGTGGGAGACGTTGGTTCGTGTGCTGACTTCTGTTGGCATCTGGAAAACTTCCCTCCTCGTCATTGATTGGCTGTTGTACTGAGACAAAGCACCTGCAGGGCAACAGGAAGGAGGAGATGCCGGTATCAGGGAACTGCTTCGTACTAACGGGGAGAGAACTGACTGATCCGGAAATATGACCACAGAGTTTAAAGTATTTAAATCTGATCATGTCAGTCAGTTTATTCTGGAGAAATAAAGCTCAACATTTCCTGGAGCTTTGTAATGATTTCAGTGACCACTTGACCTTTACAGAAAACATTTCAAAATGTCTCCTAAAATGATCCCAAACAACGAGATTTTCAACAAACAACAAATATCCCGAAGAGCAAGTCTGCAGGTTGATTCCCAGCTGGCCGAATCTTCTCTCCGCATCGTTCCTCTGCTTCATTTCCCCACATTTCCTGTCCACCTTCAATTTTCATATCAAATAAAGACATAAATTGCATAAAAAATAAAAAATAATCTTCAGAAAGTTCTACAAAATTTGCTTTTAAAATTCACGGTCCCCAGAGAGGGAATCTTTTTTGCTGACCTTCAACACTCACGTTACGTTCTGCAGGCCTGATTGTCACGACACCTCCTGTATGTGTTCACGATATGTTCGTGGTCCCCAGAGGAGCCTCGAACGTTTCTCTGGTACCAACTTCTGAATTTACTGATCACGTTAACGTCCCTCAAAACAAAACTCTCCATATTGGACGCTTCTCTAACAGACTCTCAGGCCAAAATGTTGGACTCTGTACAGAAGATGAACCGCAGTCTGACATTTACATTCATGCTCCTAAAGTTCAACCGTTTTGTCGACACTCTTTCCTCGAGTATGTAGGCAGTTTCAATCCTAGTAATAATAATAATAATAATAATAATAATGATATACATTACTGATATAACACTTTTGTACACAAAGTGCTTCACAAAAAGGAAATAAGACCGTCAACGTGGTTGTTGTTTCATGTCGGTCTCTCCCAACCGCTACAGAGATCATTTTCTTGCATCACATCGATGTGCTTGGTCTTACTTCCGTCCTGGGACTCGATGGTGATGATGCCCTCCCTCTCCGGGCCGAAGCCCTGCGTGGTCCGAGCCTGCACCTTGAACTTGTAGGGAACGTTCTCGGTCAGGTTGGGGACGGTCAGACTGGTCTCGGCGCTGTCGCCGTTCACCTGGAAGGAGCGCACGTCGCCTGCGGGAGACAGGAAACACGCAGTGACACACTATTCACAAGAAAAAAAAAACTTAACAGATGAACAAATCATCTGTATAAGCGCATTTCTTTGCCGCACCTCCTCCATGCAGCTGTTCGCAGGTGACTACATATCCCAGGATGTCTCCGTTGGGCTTGCGAGGTTTCTCCCAGCTGAGCTGCAGCGAGTCGGGGCTCAGAGCGGTGAACACCAGCGGACCCGGAGCGCTCGGGGTGCTCAGGGTGAACGGAGAGCCTGGAAGAAGACAGGAGAACCGCAGTGTGAAGAAACGAGCTGCAGAGAACCGCGGCGATGGCGTCTGAGGGACGAATCCACGGAGGCGGCACCTGGCATCGGGCTGAGGGGGCTCTTGGGGTCGACGGCGGACTCGATGGTGATGACTCCCTCCCTCTCGGGACCCCAGCCCTCCTGGCTCTGAGCCTTCACCTTGAACAGGTAGGAGTGGTTGGGCAGCAGGTCCTGGATGATCACCGAGTTCTCGGCCGGGTTGGTCACGTTGACGTGCTGCATCTCGCCTGCGGGAGAGGAGAAGTCGTTCAGCGTCAGGATGATGAATTATGAAAAGGACTTTTTGTCATATTCAGATTGTTTCAAGATTGATTTTTTTTAAATGTCTGGACAGCAAAAAAAAACAAAAACACATGAAATGCGATGTGATGCCAGTTTGATTCATGCAGAAACTCAGAGGCTCTGCTGACTCAGATCGGGTTTCTTGCGTCAGACGGTGACATCATCATTTTCAGAGACAGAGCGAGCAGAATCTATGCTATCGTGAGCTGAACGCTAACGGGGGGAGGGGGGGGTGCTCTAGAGGACAACGATAACAACGCTTCACGGACAGAAGTCGAAATAAACGGTCTCCCTGCCAGAAAGCTGTGTCATCTGCGTACGCCGTTACCGCGGCAACCCACGCAGATCGGCCGGTGATGTCTGGACACTAAATCCGATCCGTTCCTTTGCAAACAACGGCACGAACGGCCTGACGCGAAGAACTAATTTGAGAAACATAATCCAATCCAAGTAGAAAAATAGTTATAATACTGATAACAGTTTATTTGAAGCATAACTGAATGTGCAGCATACAGAGAACCGTTCAGTTTGGAAGCAATCTGCAACGCTGTTTTCCAACTAAATAAAAGACTGAAGCTTTTGCACTGATGTTTAGATTTATGCAAGGGTGCAAAAAATTTGTTCCAGAACAGCAGTTTGTTTTGGACTGAATTCAAGAAGCCGAGACTGAAAACACACTGACTGCCTCGTCCAACAGAAATCTAACACGTGCACGTCTCCTCTCTAAATAAAGGTTGTGTAAAGACTGATGCTGAGGGCGGCGTGACGGGTTTACCTCCGTTGAGCAGCTGGTAGAGGACGCGGTAGCCCTGGATGTCTTTCTCGCAGTGGGGCTCCTGCCAGCTGACTTTGAGGGCGGTCGGTCCCAGAGCGGAGAACACCAGCCGGCTGGGCGTGTCGGGGACGCCCGGAGAGAGACGCGCATCTGAGGGACCGCACAGAGACACGAGTGAGACACCTACGGTATATGACGTGCTGTGTCCGTGTTTAGACTCTTAGTGGAAAGGGTGGAAAGATGTGAAGACGAAGACTAAATCAAGGTAAAAGTGTATTTGAAAGTACTTTGTAATCTTATTAAACAGTTTGAAACCTTTCTTAAGAGAACATTTGAGTTGCTACGCGTCCTTTCAGAAAGCCATTGATCTCCATTAATTAGAATGTGGTTTAGAAATCCGACTTGTTGAACACAGATGGTGGACAGCAGAGCCCAGTAGAGAAGAATATACACTAATATACATTAACCCTGGGTCATTCTTGAAACAAGTTTTGAGTACTATTGAAAGAAAAATATATGTTTTCACCACTTGGGGCAGCAGAATAAACATCTTTGACATATGATTGGCTCATGAAGTTGTTTTGTCAAACAGTTGTCTCTTGTTTCAATGTGTCACAGATGAAGAGCAAAGTCTACATTCATCTGGAGTCACAAAAAACAGGTCTAATATTTAATATATTTTTTGGTTTGGTTTGGTCTCCACCAATGAGGGAAACAGCTCAAACTTAATCGGCTAACTGCTGAAGGCTGAAGATCACGCTGTGCTTGAACTAAAAGGGAGTTTTCAGGCTTGTCGCCATGACAGTAAACAAAGATTAAATTATGGACGTTGCTCCAAAGCCACAAAGTTCAAAGACATGGAGCAGTTTCAAGGCGGACACCAAAGATCAGTGTCACCAATTCAGTATCTGACCAAATGTGAAATAATGGCCGGAAGCGAATTTGCAGAACATTATGGTCTGACATTGACCTTTGACCTTGGACGACCAAGCTGTAATCAGTTTAAGTAAATGTTTTAACCACATTAAAAAAAAAAAAAATCCCTTGAGGCGTTGTTGAGATCATCGTGCTCACAGTAATGGGACGGATGAGAGGTCACAGTGACCTTTGACCTTTCTTTAGTGTGGCATTTAAGAAATGACCAAACGAATAAAATTCATTCAGACAATTTCGGTGTTTTCTTTCCGTTGTGGGTTTAATTTGACAACATAGCATGCTAATGATATTATAATGAATTGGTTTTTTTATTGGCTCACTCTCAAATGTTTAATCATATTTGAGGAACAAGAAGTCTTTTAACTCGGTTTCTGCCACCAGTGAATCATTTTACTGTTTAACTATACTAGTGAATGAAAACCAACCAGAGAAGCTTCATTACCCAGCAAACATATCCAGTGCCTTCAGGCCTGTACGCTGCAGACTTACCCTGGAGCACCCTGTCCAGATTATATAAGGCCTCATTGACGTCTGAAGACTGCGTCCTGGCCCTCGCACCAGGAGACAGGCTGTAGCTGAACTGGCTCTGAGAGCTGCTCTGCATCCCAGCGTAGCCGAACCCACCTGGCGGCGCATAGAGCAGGTGGAGGGCAAAGGGAGGAGGACGAAGAACGGAGGCGAAGAGAAAGGATGGAAGTAGCACAAGAGAAGGGGGGAGGGAGTGGAGTACAAAAAAAAAAAAAAAATAAAAGAAACAGAGGAAACAAGGGGGAGGGAGGGAGAAACAGCGATAGTCAGCAGAGCTCCTGCAGAGTGTGTGTGGACAAGCCTGCTCTGCAGCCAACAGCCCCGACCCTGATAACTCACGTCAGCCATCGGCCTCATGCACCGTCCACCCGCCGAGGCACTCCACACCAAAAACCTTCTTTCATCCAGAGATTAATCCCAGATTCAAACCTGTGCCGGAGACTTACTCAGATCGGGGAACTTGCTCGACACGTCTCCCATGACGATGGAGTCGCGGATGTTTTCGTCTGCGTAACCTCGGTTCTCCGAGCGCTTCCTCATGATGACCTCCGACGAGTGCACCCCTCCTCCCATCATGTCCTGTCTGCGGGAGCCTCCTACATAAACAGAGCGATAAAAGAGGTTTAATGTGTTGATATTATGTCCGGGTTCCTCTTGATATAATCACTGCCGTCCGTCCTGACCTGGTCCGGACATGTAGGTGGTGGACGTCTCTGTGGTGAAGGAGCCGCCGGCGCCTCGGTAGTTGGAGCTCAGAGTGGACATCGGAGAGGAGGATGCTGACATGTTGCGTGTCGCCGAGCCTCCTGGGAAAAGGAAGTTCTGGTCCCACTTCCCGTTCATCGCGTAATCTGTGAAACAGCACAATAAGAGCGACAACTGTCAACAGACAAAAGAAATGCATACATTCTCCCAGTGTTTGGACCAACACAGCGCCGCTGATGTGGAGCACCCGGCCAGTCAGCAGACAGGAAGCATCAGTGGTTTCAGTCTTACTTATGTCGCCTGCAGGTTTCACAAACAGAAGCAGAAGATTAGTCGAAATGTTCACCACCTACAAGCAAGGAAAGATTGTTTCTCAACGCTGCCACCTGCAGGCAATGAGTGTTACAGCTGCAGTTGTTTATCAGTACCTGCTCAACATTTACTTTGGGACTGAATATTTCAATAATAAAATCTTACTAAAGGGAAATGTCTGTTGTTGTTTATTGGTATAGAATTAACAATTAACACTAGTATGGTAGTCGGACAAGGTGTCATGTTTAAATCTCTAAATATAAAACTTGACAACAACTGAAATAAACCAGGTATATGGCTGGACCGTGTATAAAAGGACTTTTAATTTGAAAAAGATAGAGGAAGTCATGTAATTCAGCCGTCCAGCAGTGCAACTTCATCTCTTAGTCACTCAGTCAGTGACAAACATTTGTGTTAAATGTTAAACTGTGGCGGTCCAAAAAAAATGCAGAACCAAGAATGAAGCTGGAGAGTCTGCGGCCACATTAATGACTCCAGCTACATCGTAGCATCATCATACCGGGATGCAGCCAGCATGTTAACATGCTGAGACTTCCTGATAGGCACTGAATGCAAGGTGCAGCTCCGGCTGATGGGAATGTCATTGGTTCTCCAGGCAAATTTAAGACATTTGGATCAATAATCTGGAAGCCATGATGATCAACATTTTATGTCAATAGCTTCTGAGTTATTTTTTTTGAATAACTCTGACCTGCTGGTGGCACTGGATAAAAAGTTAGGGGATCACCAATAAGATATCTTTAACGAATCTCATAGCAATTTAAAAATCTTTGTAATATTTTACTAAAAACCGACTAATATAATATAATAAGTCAAGATAAATCCACTGGAGCCCACGACTTTCCATCCAAAACTTTACGGCAATCCACCCAATGGTTGAGATTTGTTTGTCTGCAGAAGGATGTTTTACAAACTGACAGATCAACATTGGCGTCAAATGAGCAGGTTTCTGTGAATGAAAATGCAGCTGCAACACTTATTTCCTGCTTGAGAGGCAACTGATAAAACTAAAGTGGGTTTTTGCTTGCAGGGTGCAACATAAACACATCTTCATGTGCTCATCTGAAGTGCTGCTGCTTTTACTTTGGCTTGTGGAAAACAGGTTGAACAGCTCCCCCTAGTGGAGAATCTGCAGCCGACGAAATGTGAGTTACATGAGTTTGTTGAGGTGCTTCACATTTAAAAAGGCACGTGTGAAGATGAAAGGAAATACAGCTGCCAGAAAAAGGTGTCATCACTGAAACTGCCCTGCAGAAATGGAGACCGTATTTGATTAAGAAGCTGTTATTTCCACAGTAAGCCTTCACACACCGCCGACAAGCTGCCTCCAGACCACTACCTCCCCTGTGGGGATGTAGCGAGAGCAGACAGAGACAGGCACCTGGAAAAGCCTGACCTCGATCATCAACTGGAGGTGTTGATGCCAGCGCTCCTCTCTGGACAGGCGGCTGGAGGATAGATGGGACAGGAGCCAACAAGGGGACAAGGACGGAAGCCCGAAATGGAATTATTAGGCGAATGATAATATCTCTGAGCGGATAAAATCACGAAGGCAGAGAGAGACGCTGTTGCCTCGCTGGGAACATGGCTGGCCGTGCATTACAGCTGCTGGCATGCTTGGCTGGCTGCCTGTCTGTCTTTCTGAGTGGTCTTCACCTGGCACCGGTGTTTGGGTGGAGCTGGGGCGGGGGCCCTCATCTGAGGTCGTCTCTGTGTCTGTGCTGAGCCGACAGGGGATGACCTCCACTTTCTTTTTCCACGACACCTTACGGAGATCCAGGTTGGATCCCACCAACTTCACATATTTCCAGCCTTGATTTCGTGGTCAGAGGGGAGAAGCAAGCAGGCCAGGGATAGATTTGTGCTTGTTTTACTGTACGGTAAACTGTATGTAAAACACATTCATGGGATCATTTATGATATACTGTATATATCTTAAGTCAGGGGTCTCCAACATGAAGCTCCTGTTTCTGGGTAATTTATGTTATTTACGTAATTTGTGAGCGTTGATACCGTCGTTCTCTCAAAGATGAAAAAAATAAATAAATTAAAAAATGATTAAATGAATTGCCAAATATACCGAGTGGCTGTTTTAATCTGTCCGAGAGAACGACACAATCAAAGCTAAAAAAAATTAGGTAAATAACATAAATAGCCTACGATATTCCCGGCTGGACCACAGCAGCGGGGCCAGAGCTGGTTGGCTGAATGCACGACTTTTCAAATTAAAAGAAAGAAAAGACTGAATGCATAAAACATGCAAGTGAACTACAGACGGAGGGAATGTGCAGGGAAGTGATGTGATGAAGTGATATGTGGACAGACAGAAAATCAGGAGAAGTCAAATAAATTATAACCATTGTTTTGTTTTCTATGACAGATGTTAGTAGTGTCAGTTTCATCAGTTGAAAACATAAAGACATGCATATAGAAAAAAACATGCACATGCTGTTGAATTTAAGCTGTTTTGATTCAAAATGTGTGTGTTGAGTATCAATTTGCTCACATCAAAGAAGCTTATTCAGCTGGTTTGGGTGGAGCTCAGCTATGTGAATAAATGTTACTGAACACGCGTGGCTCTCAGAGGTTAAAAGGTTGGAGACCCCCGTCTTAGGTTATATCAATAAAGTCTGAACTGTCCCGGAGGCGAGGAACGCTGCGCTCCAGTGAAAACTTAAGAGCAGAGCGGCAGCTGTAAAAAGCGACAGCAGGTTTATTGAGCGAGGACTTTGCGGTTAGTGATCGTGAAGCTCGTCTCTTGAATTTATCGGCTGACGCATTGGAAGCACATTTTTTGCTGCCTGTTTGGGGCGTTTCCTGCTGGAAAGATGCCTGCCAGATGTCATGTGATAAAAAAAATAAATTAAAAAAAAAGGCAGACGAGGAGAATAAGGCCTTCCAGTTCTTCCTCAATGTAACTGTTGACAGCGAGGAAGAGTATTAATGTCAGACTTCTCAGGCATTTCACAGCAAAGCCCTGAAAAAAGCAGAAGAGGCCTTCAAGTCTTGATGTTCTCAGAAAGATTCCCACAAGCTGGATGATTTTCTGCAGCACTGACCAAACATTTCACAGTGATGTCCGCTCCCTGTTCTTCTGGCTCTGCTGTAACTCCACAGCACACATTGCATAAACGCGCATTGGCTACAAGAACAAAGAACGATGCCTCGGAGCACTGAAATAACTGGATCCATGTTACAGCGGCAGCTCACTGCCTTGACGTCGGGCGAGCACAGTAAGTTTACACTGTCAGCCGTTAGGAGCGGCCGGTGGTTTTGGCTCGGGGTACCCACCATCACCAGACACACTGGGTGTCTTGGAGCCCGCAGGCGACTTCAGCACGTCGTTGCTGTACATCAGGTAGCCGTCGTACTCATCGCCTGCCTCCGCATCCACAATGGGGACGTCGGGAATGATGGGAACTAGGGACAGAAAGAGAGCGAGAGGTAAATCTGTGTCCAGGGAGACAGAGGCTCACAGATTTATAATAAGGGCTCCGGGGATGCGTTGGTCGCAGACTTACTGGACATAGGTCGGGAAGGCTGGGACGCCAGGTTGAGGGTAGCATCTCTGAAGGGGCCCCAGCCCACACTGTTCTTGGCGCGGACCTTGTACTGATAGATTTGGGCGCTCTGGAGGTTCTCGATCAACAGCATTCGTTTCTTCGGGCTGTCAAGCTGCACTTTCTTCGCTGTTCCCACCGGCTCTGTGAGGAGAAAAGAAAAGAGTCAGGATGGGACGAAGAGGACGTGATGCAACCGTAAGATGAGTATTTGCATTTTTTTCTGGGTGTCTTACTCATTTCATCATCGATGGGTGTGTAGATGACCTCATAGGCCGTGATGTTGCCGTTGGTCTCTGCAGGCTCCGCCCAGCTGATCTGAGTGACGGTCGGGCTGATGACGTTGAAGGCGAGACGACCAGGTTCACCGGGCACTGCAGGAAAACAGAGCAGGAAACACCTCATGAAATACAAATGAAATGAAAACAAGTTGTCCCGAACAAACTAGTCCTTATGTAGAGTTTAGATGTTACAAAAAAAATGTACACTGAATAACTGCCAGGCGTGACTGTTGTGTAGCTAACGGAAGAAATAATGTTGGTTGACAAAAATATATTATGAAACTACGTTGACATATCTGAATTGATGCTTGAAAGAAATTGTTTAATAATGTAATAAGGGCATCAGATAAGTTATCATAATCAGATGTTTCCCACTTAATCTAAATTTAATAGATTCATTTGTATTTCTTCATGTATACATATGTGGGCCTATATAAAAAGTAATGCATACATTTACTAAAGATCGTTGGTTCAATTTAATATATTGTTTGACCCCTAACACTGACTAGATATACTTTAGCCATCGACTGTACATAAAAGTGGACGTAGCTTTGGGATCTGAAAAACGAGACCAATGCTGAGAGCCTTGAGCTGCGATACCACCGAGCGCCACTAGAGGTCGGCTCCAAAAAGTCTCCGGCTCCAAAAAGTCTCCAGCTCCACAGACTCCCATTCAACTACTCTCAGAAAATTCTCAGTCAATAAAATTTCACCTCGAGTTATTTAGGTTTTTATAGGTAAAGTCGCTCCTTCTTATTAGTTTTCTCACGGTCCATCTGGAAATAATTCAGTCATTAATTAGAAAATAAGCTTAAAAAAGACAGTGTTTTTGGGGACGTGTCTGTTTGATTGACAGGCCTGTGTGCCAGGTTTCTAATCTGATAGAGTCAGATCCAGCGCTCGCTCCCCACCCAGCTCGTCCAAATATGGTCACTTCCAGCTCCAAACTGCTTGGGACTAGCAAGATGGCGCCGGCCAAAACCCGAACTCGAAGCTTCGTAACGGCCGTTCACAAACTAATGGGTGATGTCACGGTTGGATGCCGCTTGGCTATTGTTCATGATACTACACTGACTTCCTGTTTCTGTAGATGACAGCTTTTGATTGGGCGGCGCTACAGATGTTTCCTAAGAATGGATATACAAGTTACTTCAGCTTCAAGCACTTGGTAACCACTTAGTGATGGATTTACAAAAAGCCGCTGCAGTCCGATCCCAAACTGTTTCATCTAAACTAGTTCTATTTGCTTTTAAGTGTAATTTACTGGATTGACAGTAATTACCATCCTCCATTGTTTGACAGGCAACCATGTCCGTATCATAGCCGTCTCCTAGTGCATTGTAGGCGCACACTCGCATCTCATAGTCACAGTAGGGGTACAGGTTGGTGAGTTCAGCTTGAGGAGTCTTCACGTCTAAGACCTGGGCGTCTTCCTCCGGGTCGCCGTAGATCCAGTACTTCACCTAAAACACACACGGAAACTCAGCTACAGCATTTGAGAAAACCAGAAAAATGGAAATGATAGGAATAGGACAAGGACTCAAGTTGAAGCTTGTGTGCAAGTTGATTTGACGTACCTTGTACCCCATGGGGTTGCCAGTTGATGGGTCCCAGTTGAGGCGGATGTTTCGGGGTCCGGTTGCTTTGGCCTTGGGGTTTGTTGGGGAGAGAAGGCGGCCGCCAGGGGAAGTGGCTTTCTGGTTCACGTAGCCCTTCTGAGCCATCTGGGCCACCTCTGGAGGTCTTGAAACTGCAGGAATGATTGATTTACAGGATTAAAACAAGAAGCAGCAGATACTGTTTCTCTGTTTTCGAGCGACCTCTTGCCTCATCATACAAAATCGTAAATTCCAGAAATTCCCCGAATGCCATTTCATTAAAGCTTCAGATTGATGTTCTTGTGTTTGTACCTCCGTCTGTGACAGTGACGAGCGTGTTCTTCCTCTCTCCAATAGAGGCGTTGCTGCTTGGGTCGAACAGCTCCAGCTGGATGGTCTCTGGCTGGATCGGGCCGGGGTGGGCTTTCGGGTCGATCACGATGTTCTTCTCCGTCTCTCCAGGACCAAACTTCAGAGGGCCGGACAGATCGAAGCGCTGGGCCTTCTTCGTGCGCCACTTCACCGTGGCGGGAACGTCTTGGTTGCGCGTGCGGACCACGGGGATGGTGTAGGTTGGATCTGATGTGCTGAAGTTCTGGGTGCGATTCTTGAACATCATCACGCTGGGTTCTGGAGGAAGACAAAGAGAAGCAACGTTAGCGCTCGATGGTTCGGCTTGGAAACACCAATCCAAACACTTCTGCATTCCTTCACCTGGGAGGTCTGCGATGGTGACGGTGGTTCTCGGGTAGCGTCCCAGCTTGGAGCCCTGCCGCGGGTTACTGAGGTCCATGACAAACTGCCTGACCTGTTTGTCTTCCAACAGACCGTCTTTCTCCCCGAGCTCCAGCAGACGGACAGGAACCGTCTTCTGGGTCTCACCGGGACCGTAAGTCAGGTCTCCCTCTACGGTCACGTAGTCCTAAAACACATTGAGGAAGAACGGGGTGGTGATGCTGACTCACTGCACCGACAAACAAGTTACAAACTCACTACGGCCAAGTCCTACAACACCTCCACACCAAGTCCTCTCAAAATCTACACTTTACAAGTACAAATGTCTTTCAAATGCAAAGATGCCAATACAGAGATAAATGCAGGGCGGAGAGTCAGTCCACAGCTCACCTTCTTGTCCTTGGCTGTGAGGTCCCGGGTGCGGTAGGTGACCTGAGTGCGTCCATCCTCAATGATCTCTCGATTGATTGGGATATTGGCCACTCCATCACTCCTGCTGTAGGTGTAGGCCGGCTGGAGGAACGAGAAGACGTTGGTGGCTGGGAGGAAGAGAGCAGACGATCAATGACTATCAAAGATTATACACACATCAGTTCAAGTCGCAAAGTCTCGTTTTCTTTGGTGTAAATATGAAACTGTCAACTCAAACTCAGAGATTTCTCACCGTGCTCTTTGATGATGGTGATATTAACCAAACGTTTTCCAATCTCTGCAATGCCCAGTGGCACGTCCGTGGCCTCCACCTGCAGCTGTTTCTTGTCATCGTCTTCATCCTTGACGAAGAGCGGCACGTGAACGTCTACCGACTCCACACCTTCCTGAAACTCGACGGCGCCCGCAGCCTCTGCAGAGCAAGAGCACGTTTAATTCTGAGACTTACTGACGAGCTTTACGTCAGGAGCGATGAGGACGCGATCTCCACACTCGGACGGTTAGCGCGCACCTCGGTCTGTGGCCACAGTGTAGTAGCCCGGCACCACTTTGAGGTCCTGGAAGTTTCCAGACTGGACGTTCTTCTCGGTCAGTTTGACGATGTCCGGGTAGCTGCTGCGAGGAGCAGGCAGGACGGTGTCCATGATGGCGTAGTCCTGCCTGAACAGCACAGGAGGGTCCGAGAAGTTAGACGTGGACGACATTTGGGTCTTTATAAAGTAAATAAACTCTGATTTGGTGTGTGACGTGTTGAATCAACCAGAACGGTACCTTTTTCCAGCATTTCTCTGCATTCTGCAAGAACCAAAACACGCATTAATTTGTGAGAGAACAGGCATTTAATAAATGTCTCTAATGATATTTTCATCTCTATGCAGCGCTGCAACAGGCGCGTTAAGAAGGATGTTACTCGACTTACCTGAACGAGGTCTTCTGCACCTTCTGTGCCCCGGGGATCTGCTTGTACACCTCATTTAGCTGGATGAAAGAACAGACACAGTCAGCGTTCATGCACTCACACGTGTGCCCACCAACACAAACAAACACACACTCACGTTATCTGCCACTTCCTTGCGGAGTTGTTCAGCGTCTCTGGATTCGGGGCGAGACAGGTTCTCAGAGAAGAGCCGGTTCAGTCGGAGGGAGACCGGGAACGGGACTACAAACGAGGAAAAAACTGTTGCAGCTTCCATCATTTAAATGACAAAACATTGAGCCTCAGTCATCAACTATTCTTAAGAAGAAACTTCTTTTTACGAAGATTCTGATATTCACCCATGTTTTCTTATTTGGGATTTGTTCTTACGAACAAAATCTATGCACACTCAAGAACTTATGCACATTTGAGTGCTGATATGTTTGTGCCAAATAATTGGTTATTGTGGTTTTTTTCAACTCTACACTTGTATAGTGTTATAATATTTAATCTACACTTATATTCTTTTTATTATTCATAATTTTAACAATTATTTTCATCACTTTCCAAGCATCATGGTTTTTAATAAACACTCCACTAACACTCCGAGGACCGAATTGCTGACGTAGACTTTTTCTTCTGACTTTTCTTAATAATCTTTCTTTAATAAAAATCTTAAGAAGATGTTGGTGAATGAGGCCCGCCTTTATGTTTCTTACATGAATCAGCTTGTAAAAGAATCGAGCACTCACTGATCTCCTTCGGGTTGGGCTTCATCAGAGCCTGGGGGTGATTGGGTGCACGGTGTACGTTGTCTGCGACCTTCCAGAGAACTACGTCGGTTCCTTTGGGCGGGCCGGTCCTCACCATCGGTGTGTCCAGGTGGTCTGAAGTGAGCAGAGACTGGCGGAGCAGATACTCGTCTTCCTTGAAGCCAACCATGCGACCTGGAGAGAATACAACATGCGATGACTTATGTTTGGGACCGTCCCAGGAGGGAGGAGGAAGGAGGAAGGATTTGAACATTTAACGCATGTCTCACCTCTCCTACAGCAGGGCAGCAGGGCGAGACAGCTCTGTATCAAGAAAAGGACAGAAGCCATTACTTCCACTGTGACTTATAGTCAGAAATAGTGATCATTTCTCCGTCCAAATGTGAGTGTTATTACCTGGCAGCAGGTTTTGCAGCAGGCGCAGTATTTCCAGCAACAGAGCAGCAGAAGCGCCAACAGCAACAAGAGGAACAAGAGGAGAGGAAGCAACCACAGGAGACTGGCAGCGGGACAGTCTGAAGGGTACGAGGTCAAATTAGAAACACAGAGACATCAGTCATTTCATTTTTAATTGTTCTTTTTAAAGTAATCTGTCTGAATATCAGCCTCCACCTTAATACAATGGAGGTCAAGGGAATTTTGTTTGTGGTGCTCACAGCTTTAATAAAATTATATTTAAACCACTCTTTCCAGAAATCTCAGAATCTCACTGCAAACACTTTTCACTCCTCATTTTGCTTATTTAAACCTGGTTTTTAATATTAAATAAAAACTACCTGCATGGAAACCACAACAGGTGATTAGGAACAGTTTTTGGCCATTTTGCTGAACGTACCCTTGAGGTCTTGATACTTGTCTGCAGATCTATTCGTATGCATGTACCTGGTTATATATTAGTGTGCTTCAGAGATCTGGGCAAGAAGTTTTCTTTACGCAATAAGTTTATGTTGTTTAAGTTTTCTTTTACTGTACTAGTTTCACTTCTTCAATATTTCATTATGTCTTAATAAAGAACAGAAAACATTTTAAAAAAAAATATCCTGTTATTATTTAACTAATTATTTGATTCAGTTAAACACTTCAAAAACCAGCTACACACATGGACACCTACATCAAACTTAACTTTGCCCTCTTCAGACCAGAACTTTCCAATGATAGAAAGTTGTGTGAAGGATCCCAACACGCTGAGTGAGCGCATTTTCGAGGCTTTTAAAGCCATTTAGCACACATATTATAAAACTTCAACACTTAAGAACTTTAACAGTTAAGAAAAGTAAGAAAGAAATTATATATAAATATCTTTAAAAAGGACAAATTACAACAGGACAATGTTTTGATAAATAACACATCAGTCGTTGACCACAAAGCTTATGTCCCATCCATTGAGAAACTCACCCTTTTTTTCGAGCACTTCAACCTGCAGTTCTTTCACTGTGGAATCTTTGAGAACTTCGACGGTGTAGTGGTACATGCAGTCGTCATCTTCATCGCGGAAACTGCAAGAATCGAGCACCTCTTCCGCTGAAAACACACGGACGATTCATCATCCACATTATTCAAGGAAAAAGCCAATCACAGTCGTTCTGCTGCTTCCGCGGGCGCTTACGTTCTTTCAGTTTGTCCACCAGGGTGATTTTGAAGGGGCACTTAAGACACTCCTCTTTGTCCTTCCTGTCTCCCGTCTTCCAGGCTTGACACTGGACACAAGTCCTCGTCGCCTCGCACGCACCTAACTGACGCTGGACGGGACACACACACATCAAAAGGTCAGCCAGGATTATACAGACATGCTTCCTGAGGCTAGAAACCTTCAAAGCAAATGCAGCATAAAAATAATGCTATTTTATACAGTTATAGATCCACACACCTCGAAATTTGGCTCGCAGGTCGGAGTCATTTCGATTCCAGAGTTCGGACACTCACAGCGGCCGCATACACATTTACCCAGACCGTTGCAGAAACCCTGGAGCACACAAAGACACAATGGAGCACCGACTCCATGTAAGGTGACATTACATAACCTCATCTACAATCAAAACGTGTTGCCCCTACTCACCCCCTTACTGTCCAGGCAGGTCTGCTTGCTCTTGGGACACTCGCAGGAGTTGCCCTCCCAGCCCACAGAGCACGAACACTGACCCATGACGCAGGAGCCGCGGTCTGAGAGAAGAGAGAATACGGTTTCACAGTTTTACACTTGAGGTAACCGCTGTGTTGTGTAGAGAATATGTTTGACAGTTTCTGTTTTGCTAAAGAAACAAATACAGCAATACCTGTAATTAAATGTCAGGTTTTTTTCAGAATAAAACTAAATGTAATTTAAAGTGGAGTAATTACGTTGATAATACAGCAGTTTATAAACCTTTGTGCTCCACCTTTTAGGCTGCTGCTATAATGGAGAGTATAGTTCAGGGGTGTCAAACTCATTTTAGTTAAGGGGCCACATACTGCCCACTTTGATCTCAAGTGGGCCAGACCATAGCATAATAACGCATACATAACGACAATATTTCTCTTTGTTTAAATCATTGGTGAAGGTTTTTGGATGATAAACCCTATTTTAAGGTCTTTCTACAATAAACTAGAAACATAAAGACCAAAAACTCAGACATCAGCCCATTTACGCTGTTTTTGAAGCAATTACTGGATTGATTAAAAAAAAAAAATAAAAAAAAACACGTTTGTACTCATAAACCTCCATTTTCTCATAGAAATGCAATTTATGTCTTTCTGTAATTTTCACACTTAGCAAAGTCATCCGGCGGGCCGAGCTGGACCCCGTGGCGGGCCGGATCCGGCCCGCGGGCCGTATGTTTGACACCCCTGGTATAGTTACTTTCATTATAATGTGTTATTTGCAAGACTGATCAATCATTATGTGTGTGAAATAAGAATGGCATTATAAATGAGCCTTCATGTATATGAATAGCATTAAAGAATTGAGTTCATAAACATCATAGCATCATGCTCGCACACGCAAATTCAACAATCCTACTTTGTCGTACCGTTGCAGAGGAAGCCTCCGTATCTCTGACACTGGGTCTTGTCGTACTGACAGTAGGGTCCTTCAAACTGCTCAGGGGTTGTAGCACACACAGGTGCCGCACTCCAGACAGTCTCCACGGCCTGAACAAGGCTCCGTCATGCCCGGAGCTTTGCACTGGTTGGGGTCCGAAGTGGAAGCCGTCGTCGAGCAGTTACAGAAAGTGCTCAGCCTGAAAGACAGACGAAGACAGAACAAACAAAGATTTGATTACAACCTGAAACTGCCCAAAATCTTGTTTTATTTTAAAATTCTTTCTTAAAAATGAATTATGAAAGTCTCACCAGCCGTCGTAGCATTGACACTTCCCGCACACCAGGTCTCCGTTGCCATTGCATCTGTCTGCTTTAGAGATGGGCGTCTGCAGGAGATAAGAGAGACACTCAGGGATGAATCTACCACGAAGACATGTGACTTCAGCCTGACTTTTTGTGTTTGTGAGTCAATATGTGTCTAACCTGCTCACAGTCGCAGGTTGGACACAAAACGGAGGCCTTCACATTGAGAGCGGCGTTAAAGGTTGAAGGTTTGACTCTCATCGTGCCCTCTTTCTCCTCTGGACTCAACTTACAGACGGACTCTTGATTGATCATTCGCTGGGCTTTCAGTCGCATTTTGAACTTGCCCTGGGGAGCGCGCACGCACACGCACACGCGCACACACACGCACACACACACACACACACACACACACACACACACACACACACACACACACACACACACACACATGGATAAGCTGGTGGAGGGAAATTTTTACCAAGGAAAAGTAATCCATAACACAAATTTCCATCTCGTGTTGCCACCTACAATTGCTCCAGGTTTGACATCGAAGGCTCCGTATTGTGCAACCTGCCCACTGGCGGACAAGAACTGAGTCTCGAAAGCTTTGGGTCTCTCCTCTGCACGGATGCTCATCTTCGAACGGATATTCTGAAAGGAAACACGAGAAGGTCAGCACAGCGACGTCCGCTCACGGTCACACAGAGTGCCAGCAGCTGTAAGTCTTTACCTCGAAAGCTGTCTTCATGACCTGTAGGATATTGCTGGAGTCTTCTTCCAGCAGACCGACCTCAGCGATGGGGAAATACTCTTGAAGTTTCTGGACAAAATACAAAGAGTAAATTCATGACCTGAGCAGCAGGTTTCCAGAGCATAAAAGAATGAAAGGTGAACGACTGAAGCCCACCGACCTTGTAGTACGTGTAGGAGTGGTTGGTGACGGCGAAGACGGGAATGATGTTGTGTTTTCCCAGCAGACGGATCAGCGTGGGTATTGAAGGGTAATCCTGGTTCACGTCCTCTGTGTATTTATCTTTGGCGTCCAGGTGGCAGAGCTCGTCGTTGCGCGGCAGGATGCCCGACAGTACGTTAGCCCCGTCCGACTCGTAGTGGAAGGCCGACTCGGTGGAGAAAACCAAGAGATGGGTGCTGTGTTTGCGCCAGCCGATGCGATCCTACGATAAAAACACAAATAAAATGGAAGCAGAAGATAAAGCGGTGAGTAGGACGTAAGGATATGTCGAGAAAAGACACGTAAAAATACAAATTTTGTTTAGCAGAAGCCTTAAAGCTACAATACCAAACTTTTTGTCCACTTGGGTGCAGCAGAAACAAAGCTGTGACGTAACACTGATATACTTCAGCTTGTATTTTGTTAGGTTGGACTTTGGGCAAACATTAAGCAGGAAGCAAATTAGCAATTAAAACTGATGAATGTAACAGACCTCGATCGACATCAGCTGGTTAACTTTAATGTCCGATATTGGTACAGATTGGTGTTGTCGATATGTTCACCGATATGCGCTGATATAAAACCTTTTTTTCAGAACATAATGCAGAAAAAAAGATGCTTGGGGTAAATGAGTTCTATTTGTGTGACAGGTTTTTTGGATATGAATGTTTATATAGAGTAAATATATATAAAGAATATCAGCCAATATATCGACATGACAGGAATTTTTTTTATTCCCTAATATCAGTGTTGTCATCGACCTCAAAAATGTAGATCAGTTTCGCTCCAGAATTGAACTCTGTCTCCACCAACCTGAAAAATAAATAATGTTTCTCTGCTGCTAAAAGCTTCATTATGTTCACCATCTAGTCCATAACACTGTTTAGTGCTGAGAAAATATTATACAATCAGTTGTTAGAGGCAACCATCCAAAAACGATGCCATCAAAGTGTGGAGAGTCAACTTAAACATTAACGTTTCAGGGCGGAAGACCAAAATAAAAATAATAACTTTTTTTTGTTTTATTATTCTAGTATTACTATATTAGTAGGATATTAGTATTTAACAGAAGACTGAAATGCAAGTCAAGCTGCAGCCTTTCCCAGATCGTTTTAGATCTGGGATTTAAACTCACAAAGCTTCAGGGACACGAGCCTGTTCTTTGCCACCAAAATTTAGTTTTGTATTTTTACTAACCGTGCACACTGTGGCCTGCAATATGGCATCGAACCCTCCTTCAGGAGCGTCCAGGTTGCCAGATATTTTCTCGTTCTGGAGCTTAGTGGTGAATTCGTTGACGTCGTTCGTCAGCTTGATGACGTTTTGGAAAGAGAACGGAGCGTCGCTGTCTGGCCACGGCTGAGCAAGTCTGAGAAAGTCGAAGGAAGGTGGACAAATGAGAAAGAGGAAACAGCATTTTCACTTGCGGCCAGTGCATGTACGTGCTTAAGTTTCTTCAGCGTGTCACGTTTCCTCTCTTACTTGGAGGGTCTCATGTCGGTCTGGGGCTCGATCACTTTGTCCACAAACTTTCCAAATCCAATGGTGTAGTCGTCTGACAGGTCCTTCACCAGTGTAGCTGCGGGAAACACATTCACCGTCAGTATTTACATCGCGGGCTCCTTGACGGCCATCGCAGCACATCGTCGCCGCTCACCCAGCTCGTTGCCCATCCTCTTCAAGTTGTCCAAATCGTCGGCCATGGAGTTTGAGAAGTCCATGAGGATGTAGAGATCCAGGGGGCCTTTGGTCGGAGCGAACACCTCCAAGTCCACCACTTTCTCCTCTCCGGGCAGGAGGGTCATGCTCATCTGTTGCGGAGACACCTGCGACTGATTGATTTTCATGTTGATTTGTTGGTTCTGGGCAGTGAGAGGAGGGAGAAAGAGGAAGCACAAGAGACAACTCAGACTTAAAACTCTTGAATTTGAAGGAACGGTGGAATGAGTGGAAGAGAAATGACGAAGACTCACTTTCAGCATCTCATAACTGCTTTTAGCCGTGATGATGGCGGCAGCACTGCAGCCATAGCTGAGTATGTTCTTATAGAGGTCACAGCGAGGGCCGTTAAAGGTCTGCGGGAATAGGGAGTTGGATTCGTTAGTTTTGCTTTTATGCAGTCTTTATTTATTAGAATAATTAGAACTGAAATAAAATATATTTTCTGAATCCCGCTGCACATATTAGCTGGAGGGTATCGTTCCATCCCAGGTTTAATGCGATAAACCAAAACATGGTCTGGTTCTCTTCCTGCAGTTTTCGGCTCTCACCTCATCAGGGCAGTAGGCGCAGTCCTGCCCGGCCTGCAGACACTCTGAGCAGGTTTTGGCCCTCGAAGCAAAGCAGTAGTTCCCTGTTGAGGCCCGAAGGAGAGAGATGGTGAGGGAACAGTGTTGGGAGGAGTCAAAGAGAGGCAGTGACGTGAGGCTCAAACCCATGAAGCTCAGCTAGAATACCTGCGGTAACACTAAACAGACTTTGGCTCATCTTAGTTTCTTCCTGTTAGAGTTCATAAACACAACAGTCGTGAAGCAGCGAACCGAAAGGCTGATCAAATCAAGATACTGCATGTAAAAGATGAAGGAAATTATGCTTCTGAGATAAATCTTCACAATTTAAAAGAAATACTGTACTTACTGTGCAACCTGTAGTATTTTACTGTCAGCTACACACACATTAGTCTAAAATAGTGGGCTAACTTTTTTAATTTAAAGCTACAACCAACTATTACTTCAACAATCAATGAATATATCAATTATATTTTTGAATTCATTTGTAATTTAGTGCATAAAAAGAGAGAAATTGGTGACAAAAAAAAAAAAAATCTATTGACTGTCTCCTTAAGGTCCAAGTTGATTTTATTTGAATTGCTTGTTTGTGTTTTGTTTTTATCTACGGTTAACTTATAAAGACACAATAGCAACAAAAGACTTTTTTTGGGAACTTTTCTTCAACAAATGTCCATGTTGCTGTCAGTAAAGATGGTTCTGGTCTTTCTCACCTTCAGCAGGACAGCAGGCCAGCAGGACGGCGAGAAGCCCGACGCCCACTGAGAGATGTAGCGTCCATCTCCCCATCTCCTTCCTGCAGCACAAACAAACACAGACACGCTCACATTTAGAAATCTACAACAAATCCAGTGTTACAGAGAAAGAGAGAGAGAGAGTCTGCTGCTCATATCTCTGCAGACGAAGGTGTAACCCGAACCACCTGTACTTTCACCTGGTCACAGTCCAGAGAAAAGCGAACAGGCCCAGACTCTCCTCCTACCGTCACTTCACTCTGTGAACACAGCGGCCAACTTCAGAGCGGTTCAAAACAGAAAGACGTTGTACTGCCAGAAAGCGTCGCTCCCAGCAGACCTTTCCTCTCTTCAAACACAACTGTTCTTTAAAGGAACATCAACTTAACTGTTACACCTGAATTTAGGCATAAATAGTGACCAACGTGACATTTTTTAAGGGCCTGTTTATCCGCGTCCGTCTGTAGTTGTATTTGTTCCTACAGGTGACTTTGCTGCTCAGGTTTTGAGATATCTGAAAAACATGAGGCTGCGCCCCGACGCACTGGAGCTCAACGGAATCTCAATGTCCGATTACTGCGAACTGATTTCCCTGAAACTCCCTGCTACAAAGGAAATCGTTTCTTCTGACGTCCGACGTGTAGGATATCGAAAACTGTGAATCTGGAGGTAGATGTTGGAATTTGTCCGCGAATTCCATTGACTTCCATTAAAATGTGAGATATCACAAATCAATAAAACAATGAAATGCAAAACATCCGCACGGCTAGTTTCAATACTTCATTGCAACGCAGGGTGGAACAACACTTTGATTTCTGGATGCTATTCGTAGGTGATAATAAAAAAATATGTGGTGTGTTGTTTGTTATGCTTTTACAGCTAATTTCAGGCTTATCGTGAAGAGACAGAAACAGAAAAGAAAGGATGGACACAGAGATGGAGCAGCATGCTGTGTCGACTCCTCACAGTAAAACCACCGTGTAGTTTCATGCTGGAATCTTGGACAGAAAACAATCTGTTAGATATAAACCCGCAAAACAAATCTCCACTAAACACAGAGCGAACAAAGGGTACTGTGTGGCACCAAATGTCTCAGTAATTGTCTCAGTGGGCAGATGCAAGAAAAAAAATTTGTGGTCCGGAGATTTACAACTCCAAGAAGGAATTTCTCCTTCAGGCGAGAGAACGATGGGTTCAAGTTAAAAACACAGCCTGACGACACATGGGAACGGCACCTTAGCACCTCGCTGTGAGCTTGAGCTGGCTACAGGTGTGTACATGTGTGGGAGAGAGATCATGGCAGGAGGTGCCACATAAATCACTGGCCAGAGTGGCTCGGAGAAGCCAAGAGAACAAACTCTCTTACTTTTCAATCTTCATATTTAGCCATTGAATATAGGCGAAAAAGAAAAAAAGAGGACTTTGTCTTTTGCTGCTTCTCTTCTTTGACAGAATCAAAGGCGCGCAGGCGTTTATAACACTGGCAATAAACTGGGAGACACAAATTACAGCTTCCAAAGGATGGAAAATAGAAGTGAGTCATTCATGCTGGTTTTACTTTGTTCTGAATGACTCCAAAAAAAACAAAAAACAAAACAAAGAAGAGGGGGACATTTCCCAGAGTTCAAAGTCACAGTTTGTTTCTGCGCAGACAACAACATGCCTGCCAGGTGAGCATACCACCCCTGGGTGTGGGTCTGACCCTGTCATGACTTCCTCAGTGAGGGACGGGGTCTTTTGTAACAGGTTGGGGGGGGTCATGGTCGGGGACCTTCTGATGAGAAGTTCAATAACAAACAAAGATAAGTTTCAGTTTTATCTGTATTCGTCCTTTAAAACCCAAACAACACCGAGTAAACTTTATATTATGTCTTTAACAGTAGACGACAACTATTCTGCTTACATAAACACGAGGAATGCTTGCTGTGTTATTTGTTCTGATCTCGTTTCTTTCACCTGCGTTGCTTTGATGTAATGCAGAACGAACAGCGAAATGAATAATAATAGACAAGGTTCAATAGAAAAGAAACAAAAAGCTAAATCCAATTTGTCCAAAAGCTGAATCGTCAGTTTTGCATGCAATTTAAAATCCACACGGCGTGATATAAAGTTGCATAACGCACACTTTACAGCCGCAGACCTTTCTCAAACGTCACACAAAGACGGAGCAGCAGAAGAAAGCTCACAAGAACGTTTAAAAGTGAAGGGCACCAAAAACAATGGAGCCTTTAGGGAAATTTATGACTGAGATTACTGATCAAACAAACCTCTCACTGTGCCCTCGCCCACTCCAGGTCCAAAAGTCCAGCAATAAATAATAAGAAAAAAAAGCTATTTCCCTTTGTTGGATTCTTTGTATCCACCTGTGTTGGAAAAAAAAATGTCTTCAAGTCCTCCTGTTCAAGTTAAAAGTTCCTCCAAAAAAAAAAAAAAGAGACTCAGACTTCCACTTTTTCTTTCGGTCTCCTGTTTCTTCTTTCCTGGTCTGGTCAAATATTCACTTATTTGCCCTCAAACTCCGCTCAGTCGTGAGTGTGTGTGTGTGTGTCTCAGAGTGTGTGTGTGTGAGTCTCTCAGAGTGTGTGTGTGTGTGTGTGTCTCAGAGTGTGTGCAGGAGTTTTTCAAGCGTGTCCGCAGGAGATATGAGACACAGTGAGACTTAGAGCAACTGAGTGAGTGCGACTGTGAGTGCTGCGACTTGATCCCTCCTTTTTGCTTGCTGCGTGCACACACACACACACACACACACACACACACACACACACACACACACACACACACACACACACACACACACTCACTCCCTTCCCTCTCCAGGTGAGTAGCTCTGACGGAGGGAGTTGACTCCCTTCCGCTGCCTCTATCTCCTCCCCACCCTGAGAAGTTGAAAGCTCCACACCTCTGTGTGTCAGCGCCCCCTCCCCCTCCTCCCCCTCCTCCCCCTCCTCACCTCCCCCCCGCTGCATTCCACCCCAACAGGAGTTCACCTGTGTGGGCTTGACACTCAGCAGTCTGGCCCCTCCTTCGCCGGCCTCCTCCCAAGCTCTTGGGAGCGGCACACGGAGCAGAACACTGCCTGCAGGCAACGGGAAACAGCTTTGTGACTTCGTGTTTACACAATCATGTACTCATACTTGCGGGCGCATTTTCTACTTGGCAAATATTTGATTGCCAAATTATGATTGCCACATATCTTGTCCTTTTTCAGGATGCAGAACAATTTCCTTCATTTGGTAGAAGAGGTTTTGGTGCCAGTAAGAACCGACACCCAATCCTACCGCTCACCGTGTCTTATTGTGTTCCTACGGTTTACTGAGAAGCTCACAAAGCTTCTGTACATTTGTAGGTTTTGACGAATGTGGAAAAAAAATTGGTGTAAATATCCTCTCGCCACAAAGAGTCCAACAAGTCCTCCGACCTGAACAACAGAAGAAGTCGTGTTGTGTGTCAGTGCTTTCAAAACAACTCATGAGTATTTTCTGATATGTTTTACCTTAAAACCTCAAAACCATCACAAAACGGATTTATTTTAGTTTTCTGGTCTTCCACCTCGAAGTAAAGCAAAGCTGCTTTCCTGCCACATCGTGCAGCTCAAGTCAACTCGACTCTGCTCGCTCGCTACCAGATTTTTCAAGATTTAATTTTCCACTTTAGATACTAAGCCCTCAATGTACCTGGTCGTCATAGCGATGCCACGTTAAACCACAGTGACGTCATCGTCAACGTGATACACACAGGAAGGATGGGCGACATCAAAGGGATGCTGATAACATGTTAGAAACAGTCATCCATCTGAGACAGAACAACAGCAGCATTCATTTAAGGTTCGGTTCATGAAACAAAGTCCAACAATTATGAGAGTGATGCTGAACCCAAACAACAAAGCTGCAGATTGTAAAACCAAAACAGTGAGCTAAAAGACACTAAAACTCTCCGTACAGCTGAACTACTCTACAGTGTGTTGGGGAAAGATTCAGCTACAAGCAACTACTTCATAAAAAAATAAAAATTAAAAAAAAATCATTTGATCCAAATTTGATTCAAATATTGATTAAATAAGCTTTAAGTGTTGATGCAACATAAGTCAAAAAAAATTAAATGTTCAAATAAGAAATGGCACAACATTTGTTTAAAAAAAAAAAAAATAATGGAAAAAAAAAGAAAGGCTTTTAAACTACAGATTAAGTTTGAGTTATAATTTGGGTACATGCATCAACTTCTACGTTGCTGAGACTCTGTTGGAGACGTCACACCTCGAGTCTGTGGAGTCTCATCATCAGAGGTCTGTTTTGGAATAACGTTGATGTTGTTTTTGGATTTCTAATCACCGGATGAACTATTATTCCAATCTTGCTTTTAAATTGTTCTGGTGGCCAAGACTTAAGTTTATCTCTAGACTCACAGAAATCAACAGATTTTTTTAATTTTTATTTTGTTGATCGGTTTCAATAAATCACCTCCTATCCTTTTTACAGTAACTTGATTTCATCACCGCTTTAATCTAATTTGATATTGTTTGGGATTTGCATTCTTGTCCGACAGGTGCTATCTGAATAAAATTGAATTAGGCAGCTGGATCATGTTCGAAGTGAAGTAGGAGGAGTTGCAGACGGGGTCGGTGTCAGCGCAGCAGTTTTCTGTGTGCTTCTCTGCTAACTTTTCCTTCAGCAGACCTCACATCAACAGTTTAAGGGTTACTCGCAATCCCTTACTGTCTCTGCATCCCCATCCGACGCCCTTCAACTGGGCCGACACAGACTCAGATCAGGACCCGTCCCAGGACTTTACATGACTCAGAGGTGAAAGCAGCTCATTTCCTCTCCACTGTAAATACCACTGAGGGCAGTTGCGCTCCCATAGCAACCAGATCTGGTTTAATACAATGGATAACTCTCTCTAGGGGGAACAAAAAAAAAAGAAACTTGCAGAAAACATCTCTTCCCTCCTATCAGGCTCACTGGGCCGACACTTAAGCAGCGATGCCGGTCTAAACAGCCCTTTCACATGGTGAAGGAGGAGCTGCAAGGGAGCGGCCCACTTACTTTAACATTTTAATTTGAACAAAGATTCTTTGTGAAAGAAAACACAGGTGTTGACTCTCAGCAGGTAAATAAGACTAAATGTGGAGAGGGGTTGCCACTTCTGACCATGACAAGGATCCTCAGAAAACCTACATGACGCCACAGGGATCTCCTTGATTTGACCTCCTTACAGTCCCAAATACAACATTGAATTGATGATTATTGATGACAGTCCGGAGAAAGTTTATTTCATGTAGAAAGTCATATTAAAGTGTTAAACTCTGGAGTTGGATCATTAAAAACATGCACAAAGTACCCGTAACACAATCACAGCTGTCGCATTGTTTTCTTGTTCTTATTAACCATGTGCCCTTGAGCAAACAGCCACAGTGAGAGTAAAGACGGTTACTTACAATGAATAAGATGCTGTCGTGGTGAAGTGGGCTCATCAGCAGAGGACAGATCTGCGCCCTCCACACACACAAAAAAAACAACCAACAACAAGTAGAGCTGCATACGTTTTCGGAGTTTTCAGAGACGAAGCCTGGACAATAATGTCTCCACTTTCAGTCCTCAGTCTGTGTCCAACTCATCGCCAATTTACATGACAAAAACGGCGCTCTTTGGATCAGTGGGCTCATTCACTGCTAATGGCATCTCTCGCTTCCCCCCCCCCCTCCACCACCAGTAAATGTGCTGCAGAGCTGGAGACCTCGCAGCACATTTCAGAAAGCGTTGCACACATATGACAACTATCAAGAAGACTCAATAAAATGTAACGCTACGGAATCTTCAATTAACTATTTGTGGCTCTAATTAAGTACATGCGATGATAAAAATGCAACTAAGGGTGACAAACAAGTGTATTTTGCAAGGAAGTGTTGCTTATATCAACAATTACAGTAAAACTGTTGAAATATTTAACGTAACATATGACGTCAGAACTGGGAATATACATGATAACAAACGCGCAGTAAATAGTAATTAACCTACCAAGCTACCACAACGTTTTACAATAATAAACAAGGTCCACGCGCCCGCAGGAAGAAAAGTAAATAGTTTGTTTCCTCGCGTCAGCACATTTTGAGGCGCATGTAGTGACGACAGCAGCAGCTCGAGGGGAAAGCTGAGACCTGCTCAGTACGCGCTGCATGCGGGGCGTGTCTCGCGGGCTCACCCGCCAGGTGTGAGCGCGCTCACAAGACCTCACGCGCACAACTGCAGTGATGAGGATCCGCAGAGTTCACCGCGTGTCCGCTGTTCACAGCAGGTCGGACTTTACAGCCTTCATACAACCAGTGTGGTACTTTTGAACCGTGTTTTTTTTTTTATTGTCGCTCTTCAACTATAATCTCAGCAAATTGTAGAAAAATATTTACTACAGCTGATTTAAACTATTGTTTGGTGTTTATTACAGTTTTATAAACATATACATACATATACATATATATATATATATATATATATATATATATATATATATATATATATAAAGTCAATATATAGATGTATAAGCTCAATTTACAAGTGAAGTTCCCGTTAAATTACCATAAAATAAGTCTTTACATTTTCACACGGTTGTATTCAGTCACTGTTACATCAGTGCGACCAGCTGTTGAAAATAATATGGAAAATTAAGCTATTTTGTAGTTAGACTCTATACAGGTGCATTGGGATAAAAAAAAAAAAATAATAATCAATTACACTATCAATCAAAGGAACCTGCTAATAGGCTGCAGTTTCTGTCTCAACCTTGGAGGGTTTTCATTCTGCAGTGAGGAACCAACATGTCAGACACATCTCAGAGGGAGCCTGCAGGGTTTTTTTGTCCACGTCATTCCTGTATTTTCATTCCATTCTCAGCCAAAAAAAAAAAAAAAAGCTGTTCAGATGGAAGACAAACGTGGACGTTGGTTCACCTCCGTACCAAACGCATGACTTCTGCATCGGCTTGTGGCCAAACGTGGGCATGATTCAGCTGATTGTCATCAATGACTCAGGTCTGAGGCACAATCTGCGTTAACCCTGGAGGGTCCCAGAGTCCCACAAAGACTCTCACGGAGGATTTGGATCATGGTTGGGGTTTTTTTTTTTGCCATCTTTTCCTACTTCTAAATTGTAAAAGTTAAAAAATGGTGAAATTATTGTGTTTAGAAAATATTCATTCATGTCAGGGCTTAATCAGATTTTTCTGTGTTCCAAATAGCAAAATAAAAAAAAAAAAAAAAAGTTAATAGCGAACTGGATGCTAATACATTAGTCAGTTTTATCGCTGGCTGTCATGTATCTACTTTTTTTTTAGGAAATTAATAAAACAGAAAATTCAGTTTTAGATTAAGACACAATTGAAACACGAGGAATTCTCCTTTGCATAGTTTTGATGTTGACTCAGGCAAGTTCAAATACAACGCCCAACTTAATTATGCCGCAGTGCGAAAGGTTACGAAAAAATATGTGCAGCTTGTAACGGTAAATAAACGCGAGGCCTCCGACTTTATTAATATTTTTTCCTGATCTTGAAGGCACCTGAACTTTAACCCCGCGCCTCGCCTCAAACGCACCGACCTCTGGATGCAGTTTGACAGGACTCAGATGTGCAGTCTGAACACGCAGCGCTCCCCGACAGAGAAGACAGAAAGTGTGAATGAGCTCGTGGGCGTCGATTCTTCGAGCCCAGAGCTCGATCGCCGTTAAACGTGGAGCGTCCTTTCATTTCCTCGGCGACACACCGAGATGTGCAGCTTCGTGAAAACGGACATTTGTGCAGCCACAGAAACGGTTTCCTCATCTGGATGCCAGCTTACAGTGTGACGTGGTTTCAAAATAATATATAAAAAACAAATAAAAAAAAGTGAAAAGGCAACATCTGATCCATTTATTCACCTCATCATCAATTTATATGTACAAAAGAAGGAAGAAAGGATCTTACCTCAGCCGTTCACTACGCCACTAAAGACTGCTGGAAAATGTACAAACATGTCGAGCTAGTACACATAACCGCTACAGGAGGCGTGATGATACTGCACCAGAGTATAAAAATAAAAAGTTCTTCCAGGTCCGTGTGGGAGCTTTTTCTTTGTTCAACCATCATCTTCAACTGTTTAAAACTAACAGCTGTTGCCAATGTATAAAAAAATAAAATAAAAGAAAGACAGACAAATGTGTGATCTGCATGCGTCAGATTTACAGCGGAGGCGACGAGCACTTCCACCAAACTGTCGGTTTGGCTTTACGATGCAGTCGTGCAGGTACAATCCCCGAGAGAAGGCAGTCCAGTCTTTAGATGAGTCCTGGTTTTAAATATGAACACTGAGCGTCCATCAGTTCGTTGCATGATGAGTGCAGGACTTCCGAGTTCGTGTCGTTGTTTCGTTACTCACTCTTACAGACAAACGGGATTCAGCACCTGCCGTTCACTGCTTTGCTTTCTTCAGGATGGTGCCCACCGCCGAGATGACCGTGGTCTTGGTGCCGCTGGCTGTGGTTGTCACGGAGACGACGGCCGGCAGGGTCGCCGAGGTAGTGATGAGGGTGGGCTGGGCCAGTGTCACGGGGATCGCAGAGTCCCACTTGCTTTTCCTCTTCTGCGCGTCTGCTGGTGAGGAAACAGAAGGGGGAGGAGTCAGTGAGGTGAAGGTCAGAGTTCAGAGTTCAGGTCACCGGGAGGTCTGTGGTCAGTGGCAGCAGTGTGGCAAAAACAGAGAGGAAGTAAATAAACGTTTCCATAGTCCTTTTTTTCTCTGATCTAACATCAGCATGGCTGAGCTGTTATGTCGTGATGTCATGAATTTTCAAGCACCAATCAGAGGGGTTGCTGGACCACCATCAACCAAATGTAATTCGTCCTGATTGGACAGATTAGAGGAGCATTTGACTTTTAAACTCTCGATAAGTAAATTAGGTTTTTCTCAATCTTAAACTTTTTTGATTGTCGAGTCACAAATTTATTATTTCATATGATTTTTAATTATTGACTATCATGAGGTCACAGAAAACCAGCGCCGCTTCTTACAAACCGATTAAACCCTCTAAACACTCCTCATAACATTTCTAATCAATATTGTAATTCATTAAAACGACTATAATATATTTCTGCCTATTTTATGGCCTCAGCTCTAATATAGTGTTTGAAAATGTGACTTTAAATTGTTAAATTTGCTAACTCGCTGCATGTGGAGTGTAAACCGATGACATGGATGAGAACTGAAAAAGTCAACAAGTCGAAGTGTTCGGAGTTTGTCGAGCCGTCGCTGCTTCATTTAATGTGAAATCTGGGATGTTAAACGTATCCTGTGTTGAAGTGTTGAAGCCTGGTGGTGTACCTGTGGCGGTGGTGGTGGTGGTGTTGCTGGTGGTGGGGGCTGCCGTGCTGGAGGGGTTGGTGCCCTTCTTGGTCCCCGTGACAAACTCGATCTGAAGAACAGATGAACCTGTGAGAACGCTGGTTTAACGCTGCGTTCAAAAGGAACTCACGAGCTTGCGGTTACAACGTGGACGCTTGGCACTCAAGCGGTTAAGTTGTAAAAACACGGTTGCCAGGCAACGACAACGTGGCTGGCGTCTAGAAGCCACGGGGGTTAATGATTAAGCGAGCGAACAGGCGGGACGACGCCGTGCAGGAAATACAACGGCAGCGAGGGAAAGGTTTTCCTCAGACGGAGGCTGTTATCTAAAGTTATGAAGACGAACTCTACGTGACTGAAATTACAATTTACTCGCTTAATATCAGACGAAGAATGAACTTCCGCTGCCGCCGACATTTCTTTAAACGTCAGCAAACACGTCACAACTCGAGAACTCGTGGCTTATTGAAAATTTGGACTTCCGACGTCGTGAGTAGCGATAAGAGGGCGGCGTTCATTTGGACTGTTGTCGTGTACGCGGTGAATACGACGCTCTGCGCGAGGATCCAGAACATATTTGTAACGCGTCACTCGTTAAAAGTTTTGAAAAACGACATGCGTGTCAACTGCAGCCTGCAAACCACCGGCTGCATTTATCAGCGGAGAATAAGCGAAGAGCTCCTGTCGGAAACGTGTTCGCTCAGGTTCAGTTTAGGACTTCGGTGCATTGGCAGGAATGCTGCTGATGGCAGCGTGCGTCCCCCCGTTTTCTAACTACATGTGCACGTTGCCACGGAGACAGACATCACTCACCTCTTCAGTCCCACCGAGCAAACTGACAACGCTCTTTTAATAGTGAAAGCAAAACCAGCCAGAAAAGACAGATTCATGGAAAACACGAAGGGGGCTGCGTTGGGAAGGAAGGGGGGGCAGGAGTGGGGGAGGGGAGGGGGAGGGAAGGGGGGCACAAGGGGGAGGGGAGAGGGGCAGGAGGTGGGCCTGCACTGCTGTTACAAGAACTCAACTTGGCAATGTACATTGATTTCCGAACGTGAGGCAGGTGGTGAAGCAGAAATAAAGAGCCGCTGGTGGAGACTTGCCCCTGACAGCAGGCTGATCCACGTCTCTTTGTTCCTGCGAGTCTCACCTTGGTCCGCTCCTTCTTGGCTTTCTCCAGCTTGTCCATCTCCACTTTCTGGGCTTTGGCTGCAACAGTGAAACACAGTTAGCGAGTGTCGCGCTGCGATCGCAAAGAACGCGTGAAGAGGAAGTAAATGGTCTCACCGAGAGCCTCGTAGTACGAGTCTTCTGACCAGCCGTGAGGATTGAACATGTCCTTTGGGTAGTTGGTTCCCAGTTCGTCTATACTGCAGAACTGAATGAGCTTCTCATAAATACTGAAAGAAAAAACAGAGAAAAACTGGATGAGAGACTCGGATACTTGTGTGGATAATCTGGATTTATGAGCAGAGAATATTTATGTGCTTGTTTAGTGTTTCTACCCCAAAGTGTATCTACAATCCTGTGTAAATGACAGGCTGTGTGTGTGTGTGTGTGTGTGTGTCTGTGTGTGTGTGTGTGTGTGTGTGTGTGTGTGTGTGTGTGTGTGTGTGTGTGTGTGTCTGTGTGTGTCTGTGTGTGTCTGTGTGTGTCTGTGTGTGTGTCTGGTTTTGAGCTGCACACCTTGGGTTTCTAAATTCCTTCTTTTTCTGGATGTGGTTGTTTGTGTCAAAATCTCCATGGAGCTTCCTCTCGTACAGCTTGTGGATCTTCTCCTGTTACAAAACCAACAGATCAATGAGACAGGAGGTCAACCGTGGCGGTAAAGAGACCGACACCTCGGCCCTCGACTCCTCCACACTAAACATTTGGCAGGATACAATGTCAAAGTTATCAAAACAAACAAAAACTATATATATATATATATATATATAGAAATAAACTATTTCTATATATATGATGAGCTCTGGCCAGGTGAGGGTTAGTGTGAATGGAGCTATTGTATATGAAGTTTCTGATTCCTCTGAAATATTTGACAACCAGGTTCCACTGAGCCGCAGGGAGCTGGCAGAAGTATCCAGAGCATCCTCCGTGATATGAGTTAGAAACAGTTTGGGTGTTAACGAGGCAGGGAGGGTTCGGAAAAAGAGCCGCGTCATGAGAAATGTGAGATTCTGACCCTTTTATAAACTTGACCTGCATTAGGGAATAAAAGTCAAGATGTCCCTGCTGCTGTCAATTTGACCGGGCAAAAGAAAAGGACCATGAACAGCAGACTTTGTTGACCCGGTCTGCATCCACTCCTCCTCTTGCACTTATATTGTGTCTTTTTTACTTCAGTGGGAACAAAACACTTTCAAATTTCAACCTCGTTCCCCTACGGACACACACCACTGACGAGGCCGCAATCAGGACCGATTTTGGCTTCGATGTCCTTCTTCAGGACACTTCAGCATGTGAGCAGGCGGTGACCGAAGTAGACATCCACCTCTACCAGCTGTTTAACTGCTGCATCAAACTACTTCCTGACTTTAGAAAAAAAAAAAAAAAAAAAAAAAGGATCTTGTCGATAGAAGACAGGCAGTTTTCTTTCCTTTTGGATAAAAACAAATGTCCGTTTACTTGGACCGTCAGTCTTCAACACACATCTGAGGTTCAACCTGAGCTGTGTGTGCTGGCAGATAATGGATCCCAAGGTCACGGCCTGATTTTAAAAGGCGCTTGGAAACGGCTCACAAAATGGAAACGTTCCAGCTGTGGTGAGAGGACGGGAACAAAAAGCCAAAAGTATTGCAACAACATAACATCCGCGAAATCCAATTAAACCCCATTCGGGGAGTAGAAGCGTCCTGGGTGACCCGAGGGCCGGGATATCCAGGCTGCTCTGGGGACGGTGAATCATTGGTTGCTCATCTGAAAGGTGGAGGAGTGTCTGACCGCAGGGGAATACTGCTGAGCTGTTCACTTACTAAGTCAGCTGTGTGTCCCGACCTGCCTCAACTACACACCAGACCGAGCTTACAGCGAGTTGGACGCGCAGCGGTGAAGAGAGCGGCGGTGGTGATGCAGCGCTGGATGAAGGTGCTGCTGTAATTACCGGGGCGAGTCCCTCATGTAGCCACCAGAGTTTATCTCTAACCCCAGAGGGAACGAGGGAAACTGCTAAATTATTCACTCGGCGTCGAGAACAGGTTATTCTGAGTGCACCAACATTTGAGATGACGTGTGTGTGTGTGTGTGTGTGTGTGTGTGTGTGTGTGTGTGTGTGTGTGTGTGTGTGTGTGTGTGTGTGTGTGTGTGGATGAGGCAGCCGTCAGTCCTTCACATTTTATTCAAGTCTTTTCATCCCAAATCTGTACTTGTGCCAAAAAGAGCGAGTGCAGACAGCGTGTCTGCTTACGAAAGCAACATCTTCCTTCAGAAGCCAACGCAACGTTTTTGTTGTTCAGCTGGATGAAACTACAACCTGGAAAGTGTTTATCAAACACATCATCAAGCCAACAGAAGGCGTTTTGGTTGGAGACTAAACGGGGTCGAGGGGCTTTTTTTCCCAGTTTGCAGATATGAACCCTGAAACGACGCAAACGGAGCGACTTCCTATATTTCTCTTCGTTGAATCGAAGTCACGCCGTGTTTCCTCCGATGTGTAAATGCTCAATGAAGCCTGGACTTTGTTGTCGGCCCATTTCTCAGTATTGCGCGTCTCCTTTGGAAACTTTCCTGTGCGGTTTTAATCACAGTGGAATCGGACCGGTCGGCACCGTGCTAGCTTCGCCGGTAGCTGTAGTCTACCAGGCTTACTGCTTACGCAGCGTTTTAAACAGGGCGGTTGTCTGTGCTCCTGTGTTCGACCGACCACCGTACACTCACGGCACCACAGCTCCTATTGTGACGGGGAAAGTATCTACCGAGGAGGAGGAGCTTAAAAAAATAAATGTTAAAAAAAAAAGTACCACAAATGGAGTTATAGGAACTTAAAAGGTTCAAGTTTTCCACTTTTTGGAGACAAAAAAAAAAAAAAAAAAAAAGGGGAACTCCCTCTCACTGTTCTTTAAACTGTGAAACAGTTCCTGCGGTTCGAAAACGTAGAGACACAAAGCACAGGTCGCCATGACAACGCCATCAAGCTCTCATGACAGCTAAACCCCGGCTACATCCTCACACCCGCTCCTCTGAAGGGATTAGCAGACAAAACTGTGGCATTAGTGGCGATATAAAAGCTGCTCGCACGTGACGACAGCAACAGTATATTGTGTTTAGATGAAGTGCTTCAGGAGACTGTTGGCAGGAGGCGAGTACCTGCAGCTGGATGGAGCAGCGTCCAGGAGGCTCGGGGGGGATCCTGATCTCATCGGGCGACATGTTCCTCACCTTCTCGGAGAACAGCGCTGCCAAGACAGAAAACATCAACGTGAGGTTTTCATGCGTTTCCCTCTCTGCTCCGCCCGCAGGGTGAGGATTAACATACAACATACAAAAAGGCAGCGCAGCGGGGAGAACCGACGCTGACGTGACGGGAGGCTGCATGTGGGGATGCACTGGAGAGCAAACTCAACGCAGTGACAAAGGTCTGTTGTGTGTTCAGCAAACATTGCTGGTGAATTCCTGAGCATCTTGTTCCATCTCTGTCTGCCGGTGGGTTTTATAGGGCCGTGTGGTATGAGGAGTGGCTGCTGTCGGGGCTTGTACGGAGAAGGGAGGCTCCTTCTCCTCCCTTTTGGACTCGTCCCTTGTTTTGCTCTCCTCGTCTCCCTCTTTGCTTTTCTCTGACTGCAAGCCAGAAATTCTTCAGAGTCGCTCTGTAACCACCCGACTGAAAGTCTCTACAGCCACTCAGCGCTGTCAGGCATATTGATTGTGTGTGTGTGTGTGTGTGTGTGTGTGTGTGTGTGTGTGTGTGTGTGTGTGTGTGTGTGTGTGTGTGTGTGTGTGTGTGTGTGTGTGTGTGTGTGTGTGTGTGTGTGTGTGTGTGTGTGTGTGTGTGTGTGTGTGTGTGTGTACTGCAGGAGCTCGCGTCTGCTGATGCTGTGAAGAACGTCGACATGTAAAAGCTTGACTGAACACAGGAAGATCATTTTTCTGAAGTGCTGACTCGGTCTTATGGAAGACTTCATCTTCCAAAACATTCGAGGAAAATTCCACCTGCAAATTTCTCCGAAAGAAACACTTCAGTTACATCAAATACTTTCACCTGAAGTTACCAATTTCACTATTTCTGCCAAAATCTCAGATCCCTAAATGTGAATTTACAGGTGAGAAACTGAGCTTTATCATCTTCAACAAAGAGTTCGAGCCATTTATTCACTGGGTGTAACTCTCTAAAGCAAAAAGCAATTAAAACTGTATCAGTTTGAACTAGTTTGAAGACTTTTGTATAAATATACTTTAGATGGTTTAATATTTTTGTATGTATATATCCTTCCTCGCGTTACAATGTATTACTTATTTTAGGATCATTTCTGTTGTATTTGTTCTTCTTGCAATTGTTTTCAATAAAGCATCTTCAAATAAAGTGGACAGTTTTTAATGAGGGAACAGGAGCACATGCCCATTAAAAAAAATACAATAAGTCAGACACAAATTACTTTTACAAGTCTATTTTTCAGTGTCTTAAAACATGTCTTGCTCGTGGTCGTTTAGTTTACATGAACACATGAGCAACTTGAACTAGGATCTTCTCTGTGTGGCTTATTTATTAAACAAAGCATTGAAAAACTACTTCGTCAGTGTTTCTTGGACACTGAGAAAATGACTCCCCGTTTACTATAATTTGTACTATTTCATTAGTGTGTAAATATTTCAACTATATGAAGCCCTAAAAACAGCGTGTGCACGACTTTCTGCCAGCACGGTTTGATGAATTGGACCAATACTCAACAGTAATCACATAAATGTGTCTAAAAACAAAAAACTGTGAAGAGTTCAAGGCTGTTCCCAAATGTGTGATAATGTTGACTGATCTTTGCTGACTGGTTCTGATTTAAATCCAACTTTGGCCAAATTTAGGCCAAAAAAAAAACTGGAGAAAAGTAACATTGAAAACCATCTTGTTTTGCTGTCAGGGCTGAAACACTGTGACACTTTGGCCCAGAGCAGATTCAGTAGCAGAATCATACGTGTCTGTTTACACATAAATCTTCCACAGTGGAGCAACAGCAGCACGAGGAGCTCGTGCCAGAAATGAACTGCGAAATGTTTGTTTGCCGTCGCACACTGACACACTCCTTCCGGCCGTCCCTCCCGTCGCTGGCTTTTCTGCTTTTCTTGGTCCGTTGATCATTTGAGACCACAGACTCACGTGTGGGATCCTGACTCGCCACACTGACCTCCCCTAAAGTAAGGAAAGTTCAGAGGAGGAGCAGCACCTCCCTCATAGCTGATATGGTCCTGGTTAACCTCCCCCCCACCGGGGCTAAGGAGGGGCAGGGCGTTGCCTTCGTTGGCTCGACACAGAAGTCATACCGAGCAAGCATGTGTGCAGGTTCATGCATATTTTTGACGGAGAAAAAACCCCCAAAAAAACAGTTATACAGATACATGAATATTAAAGGTTCATGTAACTCGTCTGTAATCCCTACGTTAGAAAAACACTGAAAATACTGTCGCCTCCAACGATAGAAAAACCTGACAAGGCAAGTCCGATGACTCACAGGTATTAGGTGGAGGCTCGGTATTTTGTTAAACTCTCTCACACACACACACACACACACACACACACACACACACACACACACACACACACACACACACACACACACACACACACACACACACACACACACACACACACACACACAAGGGTTTATTTAGCCTTGCTGAAACCTGCTAATCCGCTCAAGACAACCAGAGATTTACTTGATCATTTTGTAGCCTTGTTGGGCAAACTCTGATATAAACACCTAAATAAAGTGTCTCAGTAACGGTGGAAGTGTAAATAAATCACAGCCTGGTAATAAGCTGTTTGTGATTCAGCTAAGCAGGAGAGGAATATTCTCATGAAACACAGCCAGGAAGAGAGAAACAAACAGACAGAGAAGAGAGAAACAAACAGACAGAGAAGAGATGATATTCTGTTTAAAACTTCCATCTGTCGTCCCCAAAACAACAGACAGAAAGTCCCAATCTGTGCCCCGAGGGTCTTCAGGGACAGACGGACAATGTGCGTCCCTTCAGAGAGCAGACAAAGAGCTGTCTTCAGCCTGCTGACGGACGGCTGTTTGCCAGACGCACTGACATTTACTGACAGACGAGACGGAGGAATGTCAAGGGTCCGGGCGATGACTCACGCTCTCACACCACAGCACACTGGTGGCCATGGTGGCTGCACGGAAAACTAAAAATGGCTCGAATGCATTTCCTTTCCTCTGTGACTGCTTTTTATAGCTGCAGCCAACCAGAAGGGGGGAAGTGGAGATGACGGAGGGCAGAAGCGACCACGTTTAATCAGCTACGAGTGTCTCTCTCATGGAGCATGCTGGGATTTAATTTAGAGAGTGAGGCGTGTTGGTAAAACTACGCCTTGAGAACACAAAGGCACCATCATTTTCATCCCACTTAAAAGGTCCCATGTTTGATAATTTGATGTTTATATTTTCAGTCTTGATATCCACAAGAACATCTTAAAATAGTTTCACATCTCCTTTCTAAAGCTTCTCTCAGGAGCTCCACCAACAACAGGTTGTTTCATGTCCGTGTTCGTTAAAATTCATTGAAATGAAGTTCATTGAGTAGAGTGACACTCGCCCAGGTCGACCACAAGGCTTTTTTTCAGTCTTGCAGCTTGCTAACTCTGCGATGGAAAGGCTGCTCGAAGTTTTGTTCCGCATAAAATGTTGGCCAGTGGAATATGAGATGAGCGCGGGTTTGTGACATCACAAACTTCCAGAAGTTCAAACGGTACAGTCGGCGTGTGCATTTAACACCGGACAGTTTGACACTGTCCCAGAATTTATACATCACCTGCATTATAATAAAAAAAAATTAAAAAAAAATGGAAATCTGAATTTATATAACGTCGGGACCTTTAAGAAAAGAAATCTGCTCGACCAATCATCTCCACGAGACTTATAATATTCTATTATAGACAGATCTTCACGTTACCGTGTATCTTCTCTTTTACAGTTAAATAATAAATGGATATTAGTGTTGCTTTTCATAATCCGAACCATCACATGCGTCCAGGAAGAGGCAGAAATAAACAAACAGCAGAAGGGGAACCGATAGTGTTGAGAGTTTATGGTTTGACTGGTTATGACTGGTGTAGAAAACGCCGCTCCCCGTATCACTCACATCCTGTCTGATCTGATGCTCACTTACACACATGCACACCTGTACAGGTCAGCGATTGCTCACTAACCACTGACAGCTCCTGGTGAGACCTTCATACTCCTTCTGCCAGTCGGTGCACAAGGAGGCTTTTATAACTCCACCAGGTCTAGTTAGTGACTCATACGTTTACTACACCAACACCCAACTCGTACAATAAAAAGTCCAATCCCATTCTTACACCGTATCCTACATATTTGTCTTATTATTTACATCAAGAGATAAGTGTTAATGGGTTGTTTTCTTACAGACTTCCATTCCTTGTCTTAATAAAATAAAAGCCGCTGCAACCCCCCGAGAGTTTGATCCATTTGGTCCGATAACATTTGGAAAGTTTGGAAGTGGTGCCTTATTGACTTATATTACAGCCGTGGCCGTGTTTGCTGCAGGTCTGATTGGTTGATGCCTCTCAACATTATACCATCAGATTCAAATACATTTTGAAACTAACATAGCTGCCGGTGGGTTGTCAAGAGAAACTATTAAGTCTGGTGTAAATAAGTAAATAAATAAATAAGTAAGAACACAGGTTCAGCACAAAAGATATAGTGACACACAAACACACGTACTCACCCACAAGCTCATTGGGATCCTTTCTTTCTGCTTCTGGGATCTGCAAAACAAAAAGATGGAGGCGAGGATAAGAGAGAGAAACAGAAACACGTGGGATGTTTAGGTGTTAAAACAGGGGAGTCTAATCATCGAGGCTGGCGGGGGCGATGAACACCACCAGTGGTGGATGTTATCAAACCATGTTCTTAGTTTTTAATGTTAACTATGGAGGATTACGGGTAGGGTGGTGAGATGATTTGTCCAAAAGGTCAGTTCTGGTGAAAGATGTGCAGCTGAAGATAAAAGCTCTTTCCATGTGTACCTGAAAGCGAAAAATCACAGACGCTCACGCAACAGAGTGCACAGAATAGTTTCTAAGACGTAATAGAAACCAGAAGAGTAAATCGAGGCCGTTTCCAGTGAATGCCTCGGCTCAGGAGGAGGAGGAGGAGGAATCTCGCGCAGCCTCTGAAATATGCCTCCTGTTGTGCCAGCTTTGTGGGCATAACACAGGTTCAGCACAAAAGAACAGAGCTGTTATTCACAGGAATCACGTCGTCACCTAGCAACTGCTCGGGCACATCAAAGGATTGTCCTGAACTTGGCCAAATCACGAGGGGGAGGCGGGAGGACGGAGAGACACGGCAGTACAGCAGAGCTCGCTGGCACAAACCCAAATTAAATACATCTAAACAGTATAAATAGATGGCACCTTCTGTTGGACACAGAGCCAATAAACACTCATCGTTTCATTGATCGCCCAGCTGACATTTTTCTCCCATTTGGCCGCCCTTCAAAGTGAGGTCAGGGGTCACAGTAAGCTTAAAAAAAAAAAAAAAAAAAAAAAGAGGGCTTTTAAGATTTAGTGTCTTTAGGATAGAATAAAGATTTTTTTTTTTTTTTTTAATTCAGCCCTCTGATGAGGTCACACTGTAAACACAACACTTATGATCACAAATCATAATTATGCTTGTCACCAAAACTCTGGCCATGAATATACTAAACATTACAAACAGACATTTTCGTACCTAGTTGTTACTTTTGGACAACGAACAAAACATTTTAAATTAAAACAAAGTGTAATAAATTCTAATTAGGGCTGGCCAATAAATCTATATTATGATATAAAACTAGATATTCACGTCTGACCAATAAATCAGCTGATATCGGCCCATCAGATGTGTCAGTGTATGGACACATTTTTTTTTTTTTTTTTTACAGAACATAATTCTGAAAAAGATGTTTGGGATAAATTAAAAATTGATCTCATTTATGATCTATGTGGTGTTGTTTTTAAAAAAAATATATATACAGTTTATATAAGTTTACTGTTTCAGTGGACAATAAACAGTAAAATATTCTGCCTCCTTTACATTACATCATCAAATTTGATAAACAATTTCTAGGGATCACTGCAAAAAATATATATATGTTTATATACTGTATACATATATAGAGAAATATCAGCCGAAATATTTATATATAATCTTTTTTTACTCTGTAATATTAGTATCAGCATCGAGCCCAAAGATGCAGAATCAGTCGGACTGTAATTCGATTTTAGACAACGTTGTGTGATGTGACAAAAGTGCTGCATTACAGTAAATTGATGTCATTTTCTGAATTTAACAGACTGTTCTGTTATTTGTTTTAATCCAACAAGTCATTATATTCACATTACTCGCACTCAAAAATCGAATTTCATCAATATTTTAGTAAATATTCTGTGAAAGCACGAATCCAACGCAACAAACTATAGAGTGGATCAATACATCTACAACAGAAGACTGACTTCATGATGTGTTAAAACCTCAGATTGCTCAACTTCTGTTCGTGTCTGTGCAAATACATCAAAACTGGGAAAGAGATCTTTGGATGGAACGAGTCTCCTGTCTCCTGTCCCCTGTCCCCTGTGGGACTGAACGAGCTGGCAAAAGTCTGTGAAAACAGCCCTGAAATGCCATCAGGACTTTCTTGAACTTGGAAGCTCTCTAAATTAATTATTGTAAATGTTATGATCCAGTGTTGAGTTTGAACCCCACAAAGGACGAACTGTCGCAATATCTTTTCCAATTTATTGCTTCCATTTAGATCTGAATATTTTTCTACTCGTCTCTTATGAGGCCCCAAACTCTGTGACAGTTTACAACTAAAATCACTGGACTTCCTCCTTTTACAATTTCTAACACAAAGCCTAGATCTTAAAGAGAGTTGAGGCCTGGTGCTTCTAAGACCTCTTCTCCAGCAGGGACCTTAAATGTGGGATTGGACACTAATCCATCCAATAAGATATCAGTCTGGAGCTAGATAATAAAATAAAAAATAAAAAAATCAATATCACCAAAGTAATTGGAGCATTACTGCTGCAGATGTTTCCGTCGGGACTTAAATGACTAAGAAACAGAAAATCCATCCATTCTCACCATTTGGAGACAGAAACTCTGACATCTACTCATCTTACAGGGAAACGTCTCGACAACACATCCAGAGAAACCAACTGTAACGACACAACAAACCTCACAGCGGTTTGCTGGTTTAAGGAAGAGAACTCCTCATCCACGAATGTGGAAACTGAGAGTATATAAGCCAATCCGAACGTTACCCAACACTCTGTGAGAAAACACAATCACACATCCCAGCAACAGCCCAAAGGAAATTGGGGATTCGGCTTTTGTCAGTTCTGCTCCAAAGCTGTGGAACAAACTAGCTGTTAGATATCAGGGAAGCTGCTCATAAATACTTTTAAAACAAAGCTCAAAACAAATCTCTTTACTTCAGCCTTTAACTCGCTACTCCTGAAGCGGTGTGCATATTGCTGTATTTTATATTGGAACTCTGTTGCATTTAATTTGATCTGTTCTTATGCATTTGATTTATTTTCTATATATTTAAATGTACTTTCATATGTGAAATACTGCATGTAATTGACTTGCTGTAAAGCTATTTGATTTCTTGCTGTAAAAATAAAGTTTATTATTATTGTCCTCCACCACGACTCTTACCCAGCGTCACCTGGCAACGAGCTGGAGCAAGAATTCAAAGATTTCCGGAGCATTCAGTCTTCCTGGTGAAATGAGGCCCAAGCAGACATCACACTGAAGCTCTAATCTACAGACACAGAGCTGCAGCAAAACACCAAGCAGCAGCTGCCACTCATAAGACAGACAAGATAACTGCCCAGAAGAAGAGTAATGAAGTGGGAGGACTCTGGACCTGAACCCATACGAGCGTTCCCACCGGTCAAACCTTCGGCGCTGAAGAAAATACTCCTAAAACATAACAACACAATTCAACATTGAATATGATCCTACGAAGCAAACAGAAGTGTTTCCATGACATTCCTGGAAACGTTTCTCTTCCTCGGTAATAACGCTCCACATGTCGACACAAGCGTTGTGGGGAAATCGCATCATGACGCAGTCTTGATCACATTTCAAGATCTTTATGTTGCTGTCGCTCTGATCTCCCCTTCATGACATGAAGCACCCTGAACATACAAACATCCCAAAACGACAGCTTATCAGGTGACTGTCAATCAAAGACCTCAGACGCCATCTCAGACAAACCTAAAGTATTGTTTGTGCTTGTTAAGAGTTGTGAGTCTCACACACACGCACACGCACACACAAGGTGGGGTCAGTACGTGTGACGGTCTGAGCGCTGTTGATGAACCCACAGCGCCCTCTAGTGATCGTGCTACACAGCACATGGTGACAGAAATTTCTTTGCTTTTGGTTAGTTGACAAAAACATGACAAATGAATCGGGCTTCATCGTTTTCTGTATCCAGTTCAAATACCTCGACATCCTCTGCGTCCCTCCCCTCGTCAGATTCCTCCATCTCCTGTGAAAACAGAAACGCAGAAGGTTAACAAGTCTATCGGGCTCCACAGGAGAGGAGACCGAGGACGGAGAACCGAGCAGCAGCCAGCAAAGGACCGTAAAACTATCGAAACCTCGTCTGCTAGTTCTTGAAAAATGATAATTTAGGTCCAAGATTGAGATTTGGTTCGCCAGCATTTGAACCTGAGCAGGAACGTGGTACATTTAATGAACACTTCAAGGAGACACAAATATGATAATAAATGTGAATTCAAAAGGCTTTTCTGGGTGTGATAGCAGCTTGTGCAGAGAGAAGATAACATAACACATAACAATACTCCTCTCTGGGCTCGTGTTGTTTCTCTGGATCAGCTCTCAGTCAAACAACAGTTTTTATAGTTATTATTCATCTAAAGTCTTCGACACGGAGTCACGAGAGAAAAAACCGTCAGCGGTCCGACTTACAGAGAGACAAGGAATAAAACTTCCTCTGGAGGACGGATCAATTGTGAGGTTGTTGACAGAGTCAGAGACGCTACCATTCAACTCTATGGTTATTTTCAGGTTATAGTTTATGTTGATGTACTGAAGTGCACAAAAAACAAACATCTCTTACTGTGTTTCATTGCTGTTTTACTAAATGATGCACTGAAACAGACCTGCAAAGGAATAAAAGGACTTCAGGGGAGTTGCTGTCTACAGCGTATCCCTTCATTAAAAGAGCCGTCAATCAATTTTAATTTGACAGGACATTGTATTGGGTATAAGGCTGTGACTAACAATTATTTCCAGTCTATTCTGATGTGTCAGCAGTCATGATACAAATACCACGAAAGGTTCATGACAACTATTATCAAAAATAATAAATAAACAAATATATTTTAAATTAAACCGTTTCATTTTATGAAACTGAAAATGCAAACAGACACAACGAAGAGCCAAAGATGGAAATATAACATCTGTTAGTTTTATCCGTCTGTTTTCATCCCGATTAATGGAAAGTATTCTAAATATGTTATTAATGTCAAGTTTACAACCAAAACTTTCTCACCTTGAATTTTTAAATTCATACAGACTTTTGATCGTCGATAACTTTTCCCTCATCATCCGACTCAAACACTAAAAAAAAAACCACACACACACACAAGTCTCGGTGAGTTTTTCCCTGCAAGTCACAGCAACTCCAGCTGCCATTTGTGACTCCCTAACTCACTAACTTCTCAAAAAAATAGTAAAAAAAAGAAAAAGAAATCACAGATGTTGAAAATTAAAACAATAACTACAACACGAGTTAGGTTTTGGATCAAACATCCTACTTTTAATATCTGCAATTGTGGTTTTACTACAATAGACGTCTGAACGTTTCAGTGATTTGGTGCAAATTTGAAGTTAAACTGAGCGGTTGTGATATGATATTGTGTGTTTTTAGACTTCCAGCGCTGTTTCTTCAAAATAAAACGCTCTCTGTTTAAAGTCTGTCTGATAACAAGTCTCCTGTTAAACCACTGGATGCTTCCCAGACAATCTCCAGCTGTTTTATGGAGGGAGAAATCCCTTTTATTTATTTACATGTTCTAGTAGCATTTAATTTGTATTTCTATGACTGTTGACTTGTATTACTATGATCAGATTTAAGAGTTACTGAGGCCTTTACTGCAGTCGAGCTTTTATTTAGAGGTGAAACAGGAATCAGAATACTTTTACTGAATGGATGAACACTGGATTAATAACTGCGATGATATGATAACGTATCGAGATGTCAACAATCACCGGTTTGTAAACTACAACACATCCCTGCTCAAACACAAGATCACGTATCTACAACTGCCTTCAAAATCAAAAACAAACTGGTTGATTTTCTTCGACTTTGCGGTTTATGTGTTAACGCTTGAATATGACGCAGCTGCTGTCACAGCCGACACATCAGCACGTTTAAAACACCCAAACAAACACGAGAGGAATCACGTTTTAAAAGACGGAAGTGACTCGAGAGATGAAATACGGACCGAGTTGCTCTCTCTGCTGTCTTCATCTGCAGACACTTTGTCCCCGATGTCCTCGGTTCGGTTCAGGTCGTCGTCACCGTAGCTGTACACCAGGCCTCCGGCACGAGGCCCCGCTGGTGGACACCGAGACAGAGAGAGAGGTCAGAGGTCAGAGGTCAGAGAAGTGGCCCTGGGGGTCACCGTCGGCTCCGATCAAACAAACAGCAGCTTTGACGTGTTTCAGTAGAAGTTGAAGTGTTTCACAACTTATCATTATTATTATTATTATATTATAATTATTATATTATACTTATCATTCACGTTTCACCGGTGCGTGAAACCGGAAGTCAACAAGTTCATCTGGGAACTTTTTTTTTTTTTTTAAACCAGAAACTCGTTGACAAAATATTCACGGTTTCTAATCACGTTGCAGTAAATATAAACAACGACCGTCTGTGTTCAAAACAACAACAACAACAACAACAGTCCCCTCCGACGTGTTGTTTTTACCAACAATGACTGTAAACTACGTGAGCTAGGTTAGCTACCAGCTAACGTTAGCTGCCACATGAGGCTCGTCCAGCGACAGACTTGATTTCTAGACCATGAACGAACCACAGCATCTAACGTCGTGATCACTTACTTGTCTCTTCTGGTTCGGGGTCAGAGTCTGGCTCTGAATCGTCTCCATAGTCCGCTAAAGAGGAGAGCAGCGCACTCTTTTTACCGCTCGCCATTACTGTGCGCGTCGCTTAAATGCCTGGTCGCGGAATTATAACGTCACTAAAACGGTACTGCGCAGTACGCGGGGACCGTGCAGCGCTGGGAAATGTAGTTTAAAAAAACAAACTACATTTCATGAGGGGCGCTGAAGCTCGCGGAACTATTGAGGTCAGCACGTCGTTGTTTTCCGTGCAGCATTATACATAAATGAGCATCGTTTAAATCTATATGTGTTTTATATTTGAGACCAGACGCCGGCTGGGATCAATGCTCAGGGTTTGTTGTGGCTGTGCAGCAGAAAACACGACAGTTATGCACGTAAAAAGTTTGGAAAAGTCCTCCCGCAGAAAAAGAAACGTGTCGCACGAGAAGGTCTGAGTCTCCTCTACCAAAATCATCACGTGCTCACAACCATTTCTGATGGAAATATACCATATTTACATACTATGGACCATATTTACATGTCCAGCTGTGCAGCTTGCAGCTTTAACATACATTCAATCCAACATATATCATGTATTTATATACTGACCACTGCTGCACGTCAGTGTCTGAATACTACACGCAGTTTATGAGACAAAATGATATTTCACTTACTGTGAATAACTTTTAAAGCATGAAGCTCCAAAACGTACTAATAGCTTTTAGGTCTAGGATCGTAAATGCTTGTGGATAAATACAAATTGCAAATCTTACAGAGCAGAAAAATCAAGTTGTTTTGTTGGCTGGGAGAAGTTTTTACACAAACCATACTACTCTGATCCATCGCTACGTCCACCGGATCTGGCTTGCAGGTATATACATTTACACCTCGTCGTATCTTTGTCTTTAATCTCTAATGTATTGTGAACATAAATTTATAAAAATGTTTGAAAGACACATATGATGCACAAGCAGCTTCCTGTTGAGCTGCATTCATTTGATGATTTTCAGGTTAGAAAGACATCTAGAACGGACGCATCCAACCTTTGTCTCAAAAGCAGCGGATGACTGAAGTGAAGCTGACTCACTGAAACACGTCATTCTTCTTTTTCATAAAGTACATTCAGTATCTTATTCTTAGAAAATACCCAACAGATAATCACTGATTTTGTAAACATTTTTGACTGAGTTTTTAAACCAAAGATCTAAAATGAATTTGATTAAAAGATTGTTATACTGATATAATTGTGTGTTATTTTTTTAGCATCTGCCGTTTTGATACATCCCTTGATTGACAATGACACACACCGATAACATTACATTACAACAGGGTGGCTGCCAACTCAGCCAAAATCAAATGATGCTTTGATTAAGGTGATGTGATTCAGTGCAAATACAGAAATGAACAATACTGAAGAAATGTCAAATGTTTTTGGTTTAATTTAAATGTACATTTAAGAAATGGATATCCTAGAAAAGCTGTGACACACTGTGCAGTTGCGAAAGCTCCCAAAAAGTAACATTTCCAACACTTCTGGAAGATTAGCCACATGTGATTTCAACGAGTTGCCTTCACGCGTCTAAATCACTGCATCCTTTGAGCTCCTCTGCTTCTTCTTTGGTTTCTCCATCTGGGGGCTGCAGCAGCATCCGTACAGCAGGGCGAAGAGCGCCAGACACAAAGTTCCCAGCACGAACATTCCCATGACGACGACGCCGCCCAGCGCCCACGGCTCCTGATGCAGACGGTACAGGAACCAGTCCACCCAGTCCTCAGGTGACCCCGTGGGTCTGTGCTGCTCGGGTACACTGTGACGAGCGATGAACCGGTCAGAAGCTCGACCGGAGCCCAGATGTTTAATTAATGACATCACGCTATTGGTGCCATTAGTTTCTAATAATAAGACTTTACAGAGCTGCTACTGACAAAATGTCTGAAAGGTTTTTTACTGTAGTTAAATATATTTTGTTATCTGCAAATTGCACAGTAATCCGCTGATGTTACGACCTTTTGTCAGCCGACACATTCCTGTTGAAAAACTCACCTCTCCATGGCCATGTCCTGCTAAATGATCCTCTCACGGCTCAGTGACTCCAAACAGGCTGTGAATATAGTGTAGTGTGCGAGAACAGATCAGGTCCAGCTGCTGTTCTGATCTACGTACAGCAACTATCTAAAACAGCCCAAACATGGCAGTTTACTATCACTTTGTGCACAGCGGAGGCATTGCTGTAAATCTAAACAGTGGATGGGCTTGTGTCTTATTTTCAAGGTGACGGTGTAATTTGCTTCTGTGTGGGCACGGCAGAGCGAAAGCAACAGCTCCTGGTTAATGTTTAAACTCAACATGTTGACTGCAGGAGGGAGAGGGGAAGTGTGATCATAAGGCGTGCAAACAATAGTGAAATGATTCCCTGATGGGATTCAGATCCAGGCTCAGGTTTGGAGTCTATAAAGAGACACAAGTAGTTGCTTTTTTGAAATAAGATGATTGAACATGTATTTATACAAGTAAACACAACAAAACACATCGGCATACAGCTTCACACAACAGAATACTGTGTGACCTCTGTTTTACAACATAACAAGAATACAGTTGTAGTTTTCCATTGGCACAAAAACAGGTTGTCTTCACTGGGCCAGCAGAGGGCGCTCTGTCTTTTTTTTTTACAAAGGCAGGTTTGCGTTGAAAAGCTTAAAGTCCACAACACATTCACATGTAGGAATGTCTGTTCTCCATGTTGTTTTTTTACATCCCTGATGAATGTCAGCAGCACACAAAACGAGATGGATTTGTAGTATCTGCGTCTCTGTCACGTTCAGGCACCGATCAGCCTTGAAACGCTGCCACACAGAGTTCTTTGTTCTGGTTTGTGGTGAATCTTGATGAGTCGTGTCCCTCTGCTGATTTATATGGATTCCAGTGGCGTGGCTCTCTGGATGCTGATCCCGTCTTTAACCCAATACTGCAAATATCGCAGCAATGAGCCGCCATCCTTCCCTGGATTAAATGCCATTTGATGTCCGCTTGATCCCCCCAAAAGAAATCAATTAGTGTGAAAAGAATGATGTGAAACAGCGACTAAAGGCCTTCTATCATGTGGATGGAGGTTGTGTTTATTGGGGGAGTCTGGTCTCTGTCTCCTCTTCAGATGGTCTGTAGAGGCCGGACTCTGGGGTCGTGGTATTTGGGCCTCCCGGAGTAGTAGCAGTGGACGCAGGTCAGCACGATCATGAAGAGGAACGTGGCTGTGAGGACAAACAGGAGACAGGGGGCAGAACAAAGACGCAGGGTTTTGAATCGTATTTAAAGCTGCGCCAGTTCATAAAAACAACTGGTCAAATGTCTGTATGACATCGGATGCTTGAAGGGAGAAAGCTGCAGACAATTACAACTCTACAGGTTCCACCTGCTCTGTGGAGCATTTTAGCATCTTTTAGCTCATTGTTTTAGTTGTATGGTCTGCAGCTGTAATGTTTTAGTTTGCCCTCACCCATCTCACCTTGTTTCCAGGAACAGCAAGAAGCAGAAGCAAAAAAAGCTCTGATAAAACTACGACACAGCACATCTTCGTACACCGAACGACAGGTGGATGTTAACTACCAGGTGAAAACAGGAGGGCGTTCAGCAGCTAAAAAGACATTGTGTATACTTTACTCATAAGTGTGTGTGTGTGTGTGGTGGTGGTGGTGGTGGTGGTGGGGGGGACTTAATAATAACTGAATAATAATGTTGCTCTGCATCTCTTAGTGTAAACGAGCAAATGTCTGCAAACACTTTTGCCATATGAGCTTTTTAAGGCGACAATATGTCAGTGTTGTGTTTACAGCTTGTTTTGCTGCCCCCATGTGGTCAGAGAGAGAACTGATGCAGGTGTATTTACCAACAAACTCAGGAATACAAACGGTACCAAAGATGTCATCCTGGAAAGTAACTAAATACATTTACTCCAGTACTGTTCAGTCTTGAGGAAATTATACTTGTGTTTTTCCACTTTATATTTTCACTCCACTACATTTATTTGACAGCTTAAGCAACGTCACAGATAAAGATTTGACATAATGGATAAAATAACAAGCTTTTAAATTCATTACATTAGCAAAGATTAAACCTTCCATCTCCAATCATCTGATGTCTTACAAACAGCAATGTGTAATCAAGTCAGACGTCTTGAGTTGTTGTCATCTCCAACAAATAGTGACTTTTCCCTCTAAATGTCTCAAATATTTTATTGTATTAAATGTTCAAATGATCCAACATCTCAGCAAAAATCAAAGATGAGAGAAAAACGTGGAGAGTGCGTTCAATGTGGGTGGAGTTAAACGTGTGGCCCCGCCCACATTCAATGCTGCCCCGAATTGCAAACTGCAGTGAGGGACACCTGGGAAAAAGTCCAAAACTTGAAAACTTATTTGTGGATCAGAACTTTTCTTCAGTAATCATCTGATGAGCCTTCAGATGTGTTTGATAACTTTGTGTTTTAAATCTGTATATGAAGAAGTTCAACCTGCAGCAGCTACAACAGGAACATGCTGCTGACAGACTGATGCTTCAGTATTAATTATCAAATGATGTCATATATAAAACAATATATCAGTCAGAGGGACCAAAACAAGACTTTAACTTTAACACTTTAACTACATTTTGCTGCTAAGACTTCTGTACTTTTAATTACGTGGGATTTTTCTTTTGGGACTTTTATCTGTGAAAGACTTTTTCTCAAGTAAAGAATCTGAATACGTCTTCCACCACTGACGTCATCCCTGGTCAAAAGTTGCTGAGGGTGGTGTTGGGAGTGTGTTAGGTGAACTCATGATAACGGCGATAACTTTAGGAACACACAATGTCTCCAAAGAGCAGCTAAGACTCCTGTTTACAACTCATTTTCAGGATCCTTGAAATGTCACTAATGCGTCAGACAAAACTCACCAACAAACAGGATGAGCACAAAGAAAGCTCCCAGCTCCAGCGAATTTGCTTGAGGGAGACTTTGAAGTTTGGTCCACGCCTTGTGAAGAATATGCATCGCCTGATCTTTTACCTCCATGCTCACTTTCAGATGCAGGTGATGCCCGACGAGATGCAAAAATGGCCTCCGTAGAACCTACGACACTTGAAAAACACAAGATGAACGGGGATGAACGAGTGTTTCACTGTCTTGTGTAAAAACGGTCTGAATGTAGAAATGAAAAAAAGTTATTTTCATCTTCAGCTGCACCCTTCACTGCTGCGATTCTATACTTCCACCCTGCAATTACCCCTCAAGCCTGCTAGGATCCCTAAATGCTCTCTGCGCTTTGTAGGTACTCATTCATTATGGATCAGCACCTCCATTTAGCCCTCCGATTTACTTCCTGTACGTGTAGGTGTGTGTGTGGACAGACTGTGTGTGTGTGTGTGTGTGTGTGTGTGTGTGTGTGTGTGTGTGTGTGTGTGTGTGTGTGTGTGTGACAGACTGTGTGTGTGTGTGTGTGTGTGTGGACAGACTGTGTGTGTGTGTGTGTGTGTGTGTGTGTGTGTGTGTGTGTGTGTGTGTGTGTGTGTGTGTGTGTGTGTGTGTGTGTGTGTGTGTGTGTGTGTGTGTGTGTGTGTGTGGACAGACTGTGTGTGTGTGGACAGACTGTGTGTGTGTGTGTGTGTGTGTGTGTGTGTGTGTGTGTGTGTGTGTGTGTGTGTGGACAGACTGTGTGGACAGACTGTGTGTGTGTGTGTGTGTGTGTGTGTGTGTGTGTGTGTGTGTGTGTGTGTGTGTGTGTGTGTGTGTGTGTGTGTGTGTGTGTGTGTGTGTGTGTGTGTGTGTGTGTGTGTGTGTGTGTGTGTGTGTGTGTGGACAGACTGTGTGTGTGTGTGTGGACAGACTGTGTGGACAGACTGTGTGTGTGTGTGTGGACAGACTGTGTGTGTGTGTGTGTGTGTGTGTGTGTGTGTGTGTGTGTGTGTGTGTGTGTGTGTGTGTGTGTGTGTGGACAGTGTGTGTGTGTGGACAGACTGTGTGTGTGTGTGTGTGTGTGTGGACAGACTGTGTGGACAGACTGTGTGTGTGTGTGTGTGGACAGACTGTGTGTGTGTGTGTGTGTGTGTGTGTGTGTGTGTGTGTGTGTGTGTGTGTGTGTGTGTGTGTGTGTGTGTGTGTGTGTGTGTGTGTGTGACTGTGTGGACAGACTGTGTGTGTGTGTGTGTGTGTGTGTGTGTGTGTGTGTGTGTGTGTGTGTGTGTGTGTGTGTGTGTGTGTGTGTGTGTGTGTGTGGACAGACTGTGTGGACAGACTGTGTGGACAGACTGTGTGTCCCCTAACTCCAGGCTTGGTACACTTTTGAAGCCATGCTGCTCAGTTTAATTATAAACAAGACAAACTATTTCAGGCCTGGCATTTGAAGACGGAGGACTGTCAGCATCACTGCAGCAGCTGTGTGTGGGTGAGGTCCACCAGGCCGGTACTGGTGAGGACACTGAAGACAACCAGTCCTGAGACACCAGTGATGAACACAGGAACACATTTAATTAAAGAGTCTTCCCACACAGTTTGTTTGTGTTATTTACAGACTCTGGTACATTGTGCATCACTGTTTTGACTCCTTCTGCGATTAATATTTAAATTAAAATCAGTTAATGAAGATATTTTGCAGGACGTTTTTTATTTTCCCTCTTGACTGGACTAACTTTTCCTTCAGCCACAGAATATGTCACATAAATGATGAAGATGAAGATTCAGCAGCGGAACAAACAGGCGAAGATCAATTTAGCTCATTCAAGCCGCTCTCTCATTAGCTAAGCTAACGTTAGCGTTCACTTCATCTCTGCTGGTATAAAACTGATCAACGTTACACCACTTTGCCAACTGAATCATATTTGTAATTGAAAATTAAAAATACTAATTTTTCAGTTACCTAAACAACGAGTTATCATGTAAACGTTTTAAAATGTAAGAACTTCTGTAGCCACCGTACCTGAGAGTTGTTGTTGCTGCGTTGCTAGGCAACACGTCGTCAAACAACGTTCACCGGTTGACAAGAAACTCAGCGAGAATTTATTTTTTTATTCAAAACAAAATTTAACGATCAAATCCTATTTTTGTGTTTATTTATTTTACTGCCTTCATCTTCTTTTATATAGCTTTTTGGTAAAAAATTTTTTAGTATTTTATTTTCAAACGTTCGTGCAGAACATTTCACATCATATAACAAACTGAGAAAGAAAATTACACTACTTTTCTTTTCTTTACCTTTATTTTGTTTTGTTTCATCCTTTTCTTTTTTTTCTTTTCTTCCCTTTTCTTTTTGTCTGATATGGAGAAGAAACATCAGACTGCAGTTCTTACTGGAAGAACCAGATCTCCTGATATCACTAGTTGTGCTCACTCAGGACATCAGTATGAATATGTGTCTATCTTCAGTCTCTGGGTGGACATCAGTATGAATATGTGTCTATCTTCAGTCTCTAGGTGGACATCAGTATGTATGAATATGTGTCTATCTTCAGTCTCTGGGTGGACATCAGTATGAATATGTGTCTATCTTCAGTCTCTGGGTGGACATCAGTATGAATATGTGTCTATCTTCAGTCTCTAGGTGGACATCAGTATGTATGAATATGTGTCTATCTTCAGTCTCTGGGTGGACATCAGTATGTATGAATATGTGTCTATCTTCAGTCTCTAGGTGGACATCAGTATGTATGAATATGTGTCTATCTTCAGTCTCTAGGTGGACATCAGTATGTATGAATATGTGTCTATCTTCAGTCTCTAGGTGGACATCAGTATGTATGAATATGTGTCTATCTTCAGTCTCTGGGTGGACATCAGTATGTATGAATATGTGTCTATCTTCAGTCTCTAGGTGGACATCAGTATGTATGAATATGTGTCTATCTTCAGTCTCTAGGTGGACATCAGTATGAATATGTGTCTATCTTCAGTCTCTAGGTGGACATCAGTATGTATGAATATGTGTCTATCTTCAGTCTCTGGGTGGACATCAGTATGTATGAATATGTGTCTATCTTCAGTCTCTAGGTGGACATCAGTATGTATGCATATGTGTCTATCTTCAGTCTCTAGGTGGACATCAGTATGAATATGTGTCTATCTTCAGTCTCTGGGTGGACATCAGTATGTATGAATATGTGTCTATCTTCAGTCTCTGGGTGGACATCAGTATGAATATGTGTCTATCTTAAGTCTCTACATCAGTATGTATGAAAATGGACATCAGTATGTATGAATATGTGTCTATCTTCAGTCTCTGGGTGGACATCAGTATGTATGAATATGTGTCTATCTTCAGTCTCTGGGTGGACATCAGTATGTATGAATATGTGTCTATCTTCAGTCTCTGGGTGGACATCAGTATGTATGAATATGTGTCTATCTTCAGTCTCTAGGTGGACATCAGTATGTATGAATATGTGTCTATCTTCAGTCTCTGGGTGGACATCAGTATGAATATGTGTCTATCTTCAGTCTCTAGGTGGACATCAGTATGAATATGTGTCTATCTTCAGTCTCTAGGTGGACATCAGTATGAATATGTGTCTATCTTCAGTCTCTAGGTGGACATCAGTATGAATATGTGTCTATCTTCAGTCTCTGGCATCAGACATCTTGTCTGGTTTTCCAGGAGCTCCTCCGGCTGATCGTGGGAAGTGAAGAGCTCCACCACCTGCCAGAGTTAGTCAGAAGAATGTGTGACCTTTGCTGTGGACCCTCTTTATGTCTCAGTGTCCTCTTGTCTTTGTCTGTCCGCTGCACTCCCACATCATGTTTCATAAGCAGCACAACACGCAGACCAAAACATGCAGCACAAATCTTACTGAAGGACACATGGCAGGCCTTTGGAGATATAAGTAAGTCTGTGTGCCTTTAAATGAGCTCAGTCCTGAATAAACCTGAACAGTTGTTGTTCTTTACTTCCTGTGCTTCAGTATTTGAATATGAGCAGGAATAATAAGTAGAAATCCTGTTGTTTTTTTCATGCAATATGGATTTCCAGCTCCAAAATGTGTAAAGCTGCCTTAAAACACAGTTATTGCTGAAAACAGGCTCTTACCTCTGCAGTGAAACTCCTGTTTCCACTTGTTAAATCTTCTCTGAAAAGAAACTGTAGTTCATAAAACTGTCCCACAGACTTCTCCTCCTCCTTCTTGTTTTCACCCTCCCCCTCTTCTCCCTCTCTCCTTCTTTTTTCCCTTAAAGTTGTTTGTGGTGCTGCTGCTCTCAGGCTCTTCATCTAATTAGGCTGCTCCTGTTCAGCCTGACAGACCAGAGCTGGATGTTGGGAAGTAATTTGACTCTCAGCAGATCAGCAGCCTTTTTCTGTGTGACTGCAACTGTCCCTCCTGCAGTTCACTTTCTCCTCCTGCTCTCTGGGAGTTTGTGTATACCTCCTCCCTTCTCCTCCTCCTCCTCTTTCACCCTCCCTCTCTCTCTCTCTCTCTCTCTCTCTCTCTCTCGCCCTCACCCTTGGCCCTGTTTACATCTGAACACTCATTCACTGGTTTTTCCTCCCCCCTCCCTCCCTCTCTCTCTCTCTCTCTCTCTCTCTCTCTCTCTCTCTCTCTCTCTCTCTCTCTCTCTCTCTCTCTCTCTCTCTCTCTCTCTCTCTCTCTCTCTCTCTCTCTCTCTCTCTCTCTCTCTCTCTCTCTCTCTCTCTCTCTTTCTCTCTCTCTCTCTCTCTCTCTCTCTCTCTCTCTCTCTCTCTCTCTCTCTCTCTCTCTCTCTCTTGGTTGCTACAGACCAGCTGTGCCAGGGCCTCTTTTTTTGTCTTCAGTCACCGTGGAGACGAGGCCCCTTCTAGGAGCAGGCCCCTTCTAGGAGCAGGGGGTGGTGTGTGTGTGTGTGTGTGTGTGTGTGTGTGTGTGTGTGTGTGTGTGTGTGTGTGTGTGTGTGTGTGTGTGTGTGTGTGTGTGTGTGCATCCATCTGGTGTCCTGCCAGCTGACTCCCATATTTCTTAAGACCATGTTCTTTCACATCTGCGGTTGCTTCCCTTGTATGTCCTCCATGTTCACACAAAGGAGGTGATACAGGAGACATTTACAAGACTAGTGGTGCAGCTGATTTTCGCCCCTGTGAGTCCTTCCTCCATCTTTATCAGAGGTGGTGTGTCATGAGCCTCAAAAAAGGGTCTCTCAAAGACTGAGAGAAAGAACAATGAGGCCGCTTCTTTTGCTCTGCTGGTTTCGCTGGTTCATGTTCTGATGAAAAATGGTGGTTTTGATGAAAGACAATTGTGGGTGTCCACATGCATTAGAGGATAATTGGTCTTTCCAGGCTGAGTCGAATTTATGCAGAAGTGGCTATTACTCATTTCCCAAATCTTTCCTGCAGTGGAAATGTTACAGCTGAGGCTCTTGAAAGACGCTCTGTCGGTGCTGCTCTTGTAGAAAGCTGTAAAAACATTGAAAGACATGGAAGTTGGACTTGTTTTATTTCCACATCAGCCATTTTAAAGCAGTTTCACAGATTATCCAGATACCAGCTGGCCTGGCATTGATTCAGTTTTAAATACAACATGAAGCGTTACATTACAAAGAGGCACATACGAGAAAGAGTGTGGATAGTTTCAAACAGCATGAAATAGAATAAATAGTGCTCCACCTTGTTGTCTCATACAGCTCACTTTCTTCTAATGTTGTTGTATGATGGAGGTTCAGGTTTCAGCCACCTAATTACAATATGGGCTTTATGACAACCACTAACAGGGTTGGTAGCTGATGGGATCGGCTCATCCCTCAACATCCTCTAGAAGTTCATCTACGACGGTTACTTTTGGATTTTTGGAAATATATAGTGGAACATTTCTTGAAGGCCATCAAATATTTCCTTTTAATAATGTCTCACCTTTAAGCAGGACCAGGAAATATGAGTGTGGTTGCCAGTTTTTCTGTTTTGCAGCACTTCTGGAGGCGGAGCTCCTCGGGCTCCACCAGTTGTCCCTCCCTATATAAATCAGACTACATATATTCTCTTTTACTTAAAAAGGGTTTCGCTTCATGGCCAACATTTGAGATTAACATTGGAAATACCTTCCTCGCATCATTTCCAGTTTTCAATACTGTTACAAACAGTTTATCATTGGGAGATATTTAATGCAAATAAATAAATGAGTTCAAGCCTGCTTTGCCTACTTGGTGGAACAAAATGATGACCTGCGTGATCTTCTCGGGCAAACGATGAGTCTAGGAAATGTCTTTTAGCTCGATTTTGATCTCAATGAAACAGAGCAACAAGTTTATGTGTCTGGTCACAAGAGTGAATGTAAGTTCGATATTCACTCTGTTTCAGCTCTTTATTGGTGACTGAACATTGAGTTCTCTCGCTGTTATTATGCTCCATCATGTTCAAGTTTCATCAGCACTTTTTCACTAAAGGTTGCTTGAGTAAAAAAATTATACTACAAGAGTGAAGCAAAACAATTCATTTCTGGGCATAAAAAAAACAAAACAATAAGCTGAAAGATGCAAAAATGTGTGAACTGTAAAGTTAGTTTGATTTCATTTTGACTATGAATTGGTTATAACTGCTTGAGATATTTGACTGGTTGTGGCTAATTAATCTTTTTTAATGTGAGATCATACATTTAGTTATTAATGGAAGTTTAGAAGATGCTCTCCCTTTAGATCTTCCTTCATGTGGGTTATTAGTTAGATGTGGATTATTCACACTTGTTGCGCAACACATTCATCACCAGCAGGAACTGACTTTCTTACAGCAAAGAATGTGTCAAGTAGATGAAAACCTTTTGACGTCACTAAGTGTGACTATGGTTGTAGCTGTAAAAATATAAAGGTTTCCATTCCAGCCTACGAACACGGAAACTCCTCATTCACAGGAATCGTTTATTTAAATTCACACAGCTTCATTTTAAATGCCGGAGGAAAAACACTGATTTATTGTAAGGATGTCATTGATATTAATGGAAAGGGTCAGGAGTCATAAGGGAGCACAATGTGCAACACTAGGCTGATTTGCATCGACCCCTGTTTGATAGGGTGTGGGGAGGTCTGGAGAATAGAGGCCCCTGCTTGAATCAGTCTCCATTCAGGCTTTGTTTTAAGCAGACTCAACGAGCAACGTGATAGCAGCTTAACCTTGTAACCTCTGACGGTGTCAGACACACAGAGCCCTTTACACCAACTTACACCCTGAACTTAAGTGACCCTTATTGACACTTTATTTTGATCCGGACTTAAACACAGATACATGAATTGATACATATAAATGATCCATTTTGCTCTCGTAAATTAGTAGATTAACATGTGGCAGGTTTTGCAGATAAATTCGAAATTTGATGTGAAAATCTTTGTTTTAGGATGGTTGGATATTTGACACTGTTGATGGATTAACAACATTTCCGAGAGCACAAATTGTTTGTTTTGTCTACGCAGCAGTTGTGAGTTATAAAAGTGATAACTTTACAAATGTTTGTCTAAAGTGTGTGGATCTGTGTTACAATGTAAAGTTGTGTATTAGTGTACAACTGCAAACCATTTTGTGCACATGTATCTGACGTGTGGTAAAGGAAGGGTAGGTCTATGTCTGAAAGAGACATAACTCAACGTTAACAGACTGGTTATAATATTCATAATCCTGCTTGTGGTCTTAAACTCCTTTTCTTGAAGTAACACATTGCTTTCATCACACAAAAACACCCATTTGAATATCAAACTGGTCCTTCCTCCTCTGCCTTTAATCAAGACAAAGCGGCTCTAAACTCTCAGCAGATGTCTGTTTAGAGTTTTTTTCAGCCTTTAGCCAACCGTTTCCTGTTAAGAGTGGTGACTGTTCTTATGAATGTAAGCAATCCTCTGGAGTTAAACAAAACAGTGTGAAGCAGTTTGATTTTGGGAGTTTATTTTCGAAGTTATTCTGCAGCTTGTGTTCAGTGATACTCTTTGGTGGAGTAATATTTTGGTGTTCATTTGCTGGGTGTTGTATGAATCAACTCTATACTTGGTGTTTACTGTTCAGCTCTGTTGCTGTATTAGCATTTCCCAGCATGCATTAGTCATTTGTTTGTAAAGCAACCAAAGTAAATAAGTGATGGGCAGAAATTATATTTCCTTTGGTTAAAACATGCACTTTTGGAACATTTCAATGAAGACGTAATAATACATAAAATGGGCAACCATAAGTGTGCAAAGAATGTAATATATATAAATATATATATATATATAGGTCATTACTTGACTTGTAACTTGTCACACATGCTATATATTCATGCCGCATTAAATGTTGCACACTGCATATATTTCTTAAATGATACATTTGTTGTTGTATGATATTCATTTCGATGTCAAACCTTTACAGTGTGATGAAATTTCAACTCCATCAGTATCAAATAATACATACTGTACTTCTAAGTGTTGATTGTTAATAAAAAAAAATGTCCCCTTGGGGATTAATAAAGTAACTATCTATCTATCTATCTATCTATCTATCTATCTATCTATCTATCTATCTATCTATCTATCTATCTATCTATCTATCTATCTATCTATCTATCTATCTATCTATCTATCTATCTATCTATCTATCTATCTATCTATCTATCTATCTATCTATCTATCTATCTATCTATCTATCTATCTATCTATCTATCTATCTATCTATCTATCTATCTATCTATCTATCTATCTATCTATCTATCTATCTATCTATCTATCTATCTATCTATCTATCTATCTATCTATCTATCTATCTATCTATCTATCTATCTATCTATCTATCTATCTATCTATCTATCTATCTATCTATCTATCTATCTATCTATCTATCTATCTATCTATCTATCTATCTATCTATCTATCTATCTATCTATCTATCTATCTATCTATCTATCTATCTATCTATCTATCTATCTATCTATCTATCTATCTATCTATCTATCTATCTATCTATCTATCTATCTATCTATCTATCTATCTATCTATCTATCTATCTAGAAAAGGGTTACTTTCACTCTGCTTAAGAGTGTGTTCGACGGTCTCACATTTGCACTCAAATAGAGTTGATCTGAACTCACGGAAAGTTTATTCCAACGACCACAATTTGCTCATCTCTAACCCTAAAAATGATCATCATAACAACAGCTGGTGTAGATAAGGCAACTGTTTCAGTGTGTTTGCATGAGAAATGATTCAAATACAATCCTCAGAGACCATGTCAGCTCTCAACCGTGAAGACTTTCAGCAGAATGTCATGCTGTCAGAAAGAGAAAAACAGCTCTAGTCTGAGTCCGGCCTCCATCTGTATCCTCAGTGCATCATCAGGGCTAGAGGTATCACTATGTTACACGAAGGGGCGTGTGGGTGAGTCACGTCAGTGTTCGATGATTTCAAACAGAAAAGTGCATCAGTGTTTCAGAAGCACAGGACGATATAACATGCAACACGTTGGATATGTTTTCATCATTCAGAACACCGAAGATTTCCTTTTTGCAAAAGGCGCTGCAGCTGGACGTTCCAGACGTGTCATCGTCCTCTGCAGCTTTAACTTTTAACACAAGGAGATTTTCTGTAATACTAACCTGAATCCATCCTCCATCCGAATCCTCTTTCATTAGCTGTGGGACTTGGCAAAAGGGATTTCATGACCCAACTTTTACAGAACTGTGACACAGAAATTGCTTTTAATAGGCAAAGCGTACCTGCTCAGTGGTTTTCTAAAGAAGGTGCAGTGAGTCTTTGTGTTAAAAAAGGATGTTAATATTGTGTCAATTAATCTGCTTGAATGTAATTTCCAACTGTAACCCAGTGAAAGATCAGTATGGCTATTCTGATGAGCAGTTAAATGTGATTTTTATTACATGTAAATCTATATGTTACTGAATAATGAATAAAAATAACCACATTTGGTGCGCAAAGGGAGGAAAAGATAGAAATAGTATTGTATTATCTTAAACCTTGATGCTGAGAGGGACTTCTGATGTTGTTATGTCAAGTATAAAACACGAGTTCGCCCTCTACTGGTCTAAAATAACATTTATAATTTTTGTGACATGATCTAAATCATTTCCAGCAGTCTAAAGGACACAGTTCACTCAACTGCCACGTAACTCAGCATCTCCTGCCAAAAAAGCAGGTTCAGGGAGCTGCAAAAACACAAGACTATTATTCAAACTGCATTTACTTTGTATCAAACCTCAGTAATGTTTTAATCCAAAATGTGTTCACATAACATGATGATCTTTTAGTACTGTTGTACATTATTAGCTCATTTCCTGTTATGATTACACAGCCTGACGTAGTTGTGTTTAAATTCTTTTATACATTTTTTGACACAGACTGGAGACAGGACAACCAGTACAAGGAGTTGAATGGAGGTTTCTGAAGCAGCTTTTGAGTTTCCTTTCTGTACTTCACGGTCAAGCTTTCAGTGTGCTCTGATGATTGACTTTAAAAGTTGTGCCTTATTGTTTTATGATGAAAAGGAAATATTGTTTGTTGTTCGGACCTTATGTTCCATTTAGCACATAATATAAGCTAATGAAACCACACATTTAAGTAAACTTTTTAGGTAGCCTATATATTTAAATTGACGTTATATAGTGCACTTTTAATATACTCATGGTGTCCAATAAGTACACTTAACTGCAATTTTAGTGAAATGTATTTAAAAAATGTTACTGTTTCTAAATGTGGACGTCTGAAATTCAATGAAATCATGGTTTCAAATTACAGCACTTCATTACAACTTACTGTGTCACATAAACAGTCTAATGCACTTAATTGTGTTTCAGTATTTCTTTGTGTACTAGGCCACATAATATATATATATATATGTGTGTACTTTTAATTAGTAACACAGCCTACTTCAGATACTGTTCTAGCTAGTTGTAGCTAGTTACTATGTCTTCAATTGATGATGATGATGATGACGATTATTCCCATTTTTAGGTCTAACTGGATCTGGGATGATACTGGTTTTAAGGTGACGCAGCGTTTACGTGCCGTCTGACATTTCAAATTGCCCATTTGTTGGTTACCTTTGAACACGATCGATATTCCAAGTAATGGCGTCTAAATGAATGGTGTCGCGTTATCTTAATATCTACTTTGACATTAGAGGGCGCACTTGACCGAAAACAAGACGAGTGGAGACAAAAGTGTTGCGTACGAGCCGCGCATGAAGGCACCGCGAGTCAGCCGCTGTCAACAGGGAGAAAGGAAGTGCTGGTATTGCAACATCGCTGCCACGTCTGTAGCTGGAGCTCCACTGCAGCAGCAGCAGAGGCAGCAGCGGCGGCGGCTGGTCGGAGCACCGGGATGGGCCGGTGGTGGGGGGATGAGAGGCAGAGGTGGGAGTGACCGAGGAAACAAGAGGAGAGGAAGGAAAGAGGAAACACGTAGAGCCCCAGCACAACGCAGCACTCCCTGAGCCGAAGAGCGCAGCTCCAGCCTGAAGGAGCGACCCGCTGCCTGCCGGAGGATCCCGCCGGCTGCTGGAGGTCTATTGTTCACGCAGACCGGGGATTACTGCGGTCTACCCGGGTTCAGGAGGAAGGGGGTCACCCATGCTAAGCTCAGGGAGAATGGAGGAATTCGTAACCGAAGAGGAAGAGCCGTGGTACGACCAGCAGGACCTGGAGCAGGGTAAGACATCCTCCATCCCCGGCCGTAGCATCCCTCCTGTCAGCTGCTGGCGCCGGCCGGTCAGCTGGCCTCCGCTGAACAAAGACGCTCTGTCGCTGGAGGAGACGTCATTTCTGTTTCAATGCGATCGCTTCAACATTTAAAGGAGTTTTCCAGGAGGCAGGCTGTGCTTCTTTGACAACAATGCATTGAAAGCATGCCAAGCAGGGCCTGTGAAATAGTCAGCATCAGGCAGTGTGATGTATCCTCAGCAGCAGTGTTATCAGTGCGGTTCATGTAAGGCTATCACTATTACTCGATTACTTGACAAAAAAAAAAAAAAAAAAGTGACGTCGTATAGGTCAAAAATGATAAACATGTCATCCTCCCAGCTCTTCATTGAAGGATATTTTCCTATATTTATATGAAATGAAACATTCATAATACGGGACCAAATTATGAGGAAACATTCAGGTTCAGTTGCTGCATGTATTATTTTGAGGGCATTTACTCCTCATTTGAGGCTGACGTCAAGCCTGAAAATATGAATATGAAAATATGTAGTTTAACAAAGCAATGCAGTGTAAGGATTTGAGTTTTAAAGCAAAAGTAAGTCTTGATTCTTTTCTGAAAAAAATACCTTTGATACCTAGAAAATTAGATGTCAAGATTTCTTTCCCACATAAGCAATACTAAATGTTTGCTGTTACTGTTGTTTTAGAGGTTTTTATTTTGGAATAAAGTAGGTTAAAACCATCAGGATGTAGAGATACACCCTTTAGTTTGGGCTTTACATGTATTTTGGCTGTTTTGCAGGTTTGAACAGCGACTGAGGATCATTTTAATTATGAATTATACGTACAATCATTTCTTTGTAGATTAATCAATTCATCTAAACTGTGAAAGAAGAAATAAAATTTGATGAAGATCAGCCAATTCTCTCATCTGGTGGAAATTTCGGCTTGAAAAATGACCAATCGATCAATAACTGCAGCTCAGGAGCATGTTTTCTGATTGAATTAACTTTTTTAACGGAAAAATCTCTGTGACAGTCCAGCAGGATGATTCACGGACTCAGTGTTTGTTTAATTAACCTAATTGAAAGGCAGCTAATTCCCCTCTGTCTTCCCACTGGGGCCACCTTCTCTCAACGTAACATTATACGTGAATCTGTCTGATCTACAAACATCTTCATGGTCCTAATTTCATTCATATATTTCAGCTCTCAAAGGATGGACCGATCAATTGAACATGCAAAAACCCTTTAAAAGCTTTCCATATTTATTTTGATGCTTGTACAAAATGCAATCCATGCAGCAGATGGAATTTGTATCAGCCAATTTCCATATAGATGAGGATGAGGCTCTTTATGTTCCAGTTCAGGGGGAACTGGAACTAATATCTGTCGATGATTTAGGAGGCTGCATTTTGGATGATGTCACACATCTGTCAAACATCTGCTTTGACATTTATCAGCCACTTTATAACCAAATTTAACATGCTATTTAAACTCTCTACATATTAGTATGACCTATAGAAACCAAAACAGGAGTTATACAATGATGTGCTCTGCGGCCAATATGCATAACACGGTGTTCTGCGTTATTTCCTGTCTCCCGTCATCTCTCAGTCCCCTTCTCTCTGGACAGCTAATTGTAATGGTACATTTCCTTTGGCACAGCATCAGCACCAATGGCTGAAACAGTGCTGATGCTGTGATTTTACTTGACTGGAAACACACAAGCAGGCACGTACTCGCCATCATGATGTCATAGATCCTCAAGTCAACTTCTCCCTTTGTGCACGACGTCACTGAACCGGAGGGTAAAAATAGATCTTCACTAGCTTTTTTTTTCATTTTGGGAGGTGGTGAAGAAGAAAGATGGAAGCCAAATAAGGATGGCAGCAGTAGAGAGGACTGACATTAAAATGAAAGTCGAAAATGGCTGGTGTCAGAAAATGAGCCGTGTCTTCTTCATGTGTGCGTCCATGCAGAGAGCTCGTGTGTTTCCAGGAGCAGAGAGGATGTCGGAGCTCTCAGAGCAGCGCCGGGCTTCACAGTGCTGACTGCCCGAGCTCGTCTTCAGTGGTGCGACATTTCTGGATGCCACGAGTTCTCCAGAGAGGGACACCGCTGTCATTGTGTTACCTTGTTGTCATGCAGGAATCACTGGGCTGTGGCAGATAAAAAAGACTTCTTTACGAGTTTTCATTATAAAAAAGCATTTTTGTGAATAGGTGGCGGTGATGAAGTATTTCAGGATGAAAAAATTTCACTAAACTTCACTGTTAAAACCGAGTTCATTGCCTCTAAACCTGACTTTTGCCAAGAAAGTTATGGTTTTAGTAGTTTATGGTAGTTTTTAATGACACATTTTGAATTTTTAAAGGTTCCTAGACTGGTTGTCAAACTCTCATATAAATGGTCTATTTGGGTTGGAGTTGTTAAACACATAAAAACTGATTCCAGTATTTGTAGGCTCTTTTCATTTTAATTTGATTCCTTTCAACCAATAAATGAACGATTCAGCATTTTTTTGGAATAATATTATTAGTGTGGAAAAATAAAGTGGCAGCAGCTTATTTTACAGTTTGGCAATTCTCTAAAATAATATAATTTCTTGAAAAAAATATGCAATTAGCTACAATGAGTAGATATCAGAAACAGCATTTCCAGATGACCAATCATGCCAGGCATGTCACCACAATTCAATTTTAGTTGACAATAAAGAGTCGCACAAATAATTGTCTTTTTATTTTAATTTTATTGTGACCGCCAGCTTTTTACTGCAAATCTGACAAATCGCCTCCTTCAAGTTATCGGGCTCTTTTTAAAAAAATTTTTTTTAATCTGCCTTTAATCCAACATGTTCTCACAGTCTGTGGTGGATGGCATGGCACCTAAATAATTTCTGTTCATGTCAACAAATGTGAATCCTCACGTATTATTACCTTTAATTTCATCATGCATCCACCCGCCTGTTAAATCTCAGCACATGCGTACAGTACACCACATGCGGTGCTGCTGGTTTAAGCACCAGCACAAGATGGTCGCCACGAAACACTCAAACTCTGACCAGCTTTGAGAACAACATGCCTTTTGAATATAAGTTAATATAAATCTTAATGAACAACTGGTATTCAGACTATACAAATTCTAAACGAGTGAATGTCCACTGTTTTATAAAACCATGTAGTTGGAGTCATTTATGAATGAAAATCTTATTTTGTGTGAAAGTCTGGCAAATGTCGAACTTGGACAGCCGAGTCCTCCTTCCTGAGGAATGTCGAATCGTATCACGATGCAGCTGCAGCTGCAGCTCACAGTTCAACTCTAAATAAACAGGGAGGACGTAGACGTGGAATCAGGATGTTTCTTCGTTTGGGCCGACTGCGTGTTAGGGAGAGTCTCTACTGGCTCACCACCAAGAGGCGACTCTGTGGCGCTACCAGCTTAGACTGGCTTCACTTCCATCTGATGAGAGGTTTCCTCGACTGTTTAGACTCTCCTGTCTCATCTTAATGAGTATTTACGCCACTCGAGTAGCGTTAAAGAGCAACGATCCCAGGACAGACTGTAACAATCTGCCTGCTTTGAAACATATTGTGCATTAGAGCACTTTGTAATCCAGAAAAACACTCCGCTCGAGCACTCAATAATTCATTTAATGCCACTGAATGTTTTTCTGTCGAGAAGTCGTATCTGCAACTCAGAAAAAAGAGGAACAGGACAAGTCTTGTTTTCCACATTCCAGTGAATCTCATGGGTGATCTGCACCTACCAAAACAACGCCGCCTGTGGAAGACATCACCTCCTACACTGCTGTGTGTGAGGACATTTATCTACAAGTACATCCACAAATCTACTTACCAGATCCATTAAATAAGAGTTTAAAGGTTTGCTCCTCGTTTTTGAGTGTTTTGAACTCACAAACTCACTCCGAGCTGGTTTTAAGAAGCAGGCAGGAAGTGTGTGTGTTCTTCATACATGCTGTGATCACGGCCTGCTGTGGCTTCATCCTGTGTGTGTCAGTGTCCGGACTGTCTGAAGCGAACACACAGTTGTCGAGTATTGACTTGCTAAGTTGTTTGCTTGTATGCAGTGAATTCTATCGATTGGCTCTCTTTCGCTCTCCCACTCTTACGTTGTTTTCTTCCTCCTCCTCCTCCTCCTCTTCCTCTGGTATTCTCTTGTCACTGAGGCTTTAGGCTGTGTACTGTTCGCTTTCCCTCTCTAGCAGCCGAAGAGAATTCGACATTTGAATGCAGACACTAAAACAGTGTTTGGGTTGTCTGGTTGTACTCGGTAGGATTTGGATTTAAATGTGTAAGAGGTCTCACGCTGAGACAGCTTCTGATAATTCAATTCAGCTTTCTTTTTATTAATACAAGGAACTCTAGTCAGTCTAGCATTACTCTGACGATGACAATACTGCACAAATTTTTTTTTTAATGCTAAAAAAAAAGAGTTTTTGTCACTAGTGCTATTTTCCTTATGTGTGTAGCCATTGTTGCTAACACTGCTAATGCTTACTACCCAGTTTTGATTAATTCTTGTGTATCAGAGGGTTTCTAATAATATCTGCTGCTGAAATCTGTGTGGATGAGAGCAGATGACACTGAAAAAGAAGTCAAACAAATTACGTTATGAAGCCCCCTAAAGCCGATTGAAGCCAAGCGACAACCAGCAGGGACGTCAGTGAGTGGCGTTTTTAGACAGCTCGTCAGAAAACTAATAAGAAAGGGAGACTTTAGCTAAAAACACCATAAAAACTTGTGGAAAAAAGTGATTGACTTTGTATTTCATGAGAGACGTTGAATGGGCGTCTATGGGAGCCACTAACCCCTGGAGGCACTCGGTGGTATTGCAGCTTAAGGCACTTTCACATCAGCCTCGTGTTTCATACCCGGAAGCTGCGTCCACTTTTATATACAGTCTAAGAAGCAGATGAGAGTCACCTGACACAAAACCAAACAGATGGTTGTTATGAAGCCCTTAAAGATGATGAGAACTGAGTGATAATGCTCTTTTGTTTGTCAGTGCTAGCGACCCATTTCATCCCAAGAGTCATTTATTCATTGTTAACATAACAATGTTTATTATGGCAGCTTTAACTACTGTAGGTGAGAATATTCTGCCCATAACTACAATGTACCAGCAGGACTGTATGTGGAAATTTAAATAGCACTTGAAAGGCCATTTCTGATCCTGTAAATGGAAAAAAAACCATCTTAACTCAACGTCCACTTACAAATTTTAACCTCATCCCAGAGTTTCTAAGTGGATTGACTTTTCTCAGTTGTCACCACATGCCCTTTAAAGTCCTAATGGTCTTGAACTCCCCGTATAAACACCTGCCATTTATAATGGTTAGTTGTACATGAGATCACCTCGAATTTTCCTCAAGAAGTAAAGTGAGAAATTAAAGATCAATTATATTGTCATACCACATCAATGAGAGGGTTATTTATTAGAACCTCAGAGGCCTTAATGGCTTCAATAATAACACGTCATGGGCTGCTTGTGTTCCTCATGAACCGTATTAATTCCACACTTTGAGTCGTATTTCTAGTAACAGAACGAGGGCTGAGAGGAACATCATTCACTCCAGCAATGAAGAGGGATTCATTCAGTGGTGCCTGAGAATTCATTAAGCCATCAGCACAGAGGGAAGTGTGTGAATTGGTCCATATGGAGCCGTTGGTAACAGCACGTGTCGCTCGCTACTCATTAGTCCAACTCGAGGAGGTGATGACAGGACTGCCAGGTAGAAGAGGAGTGTGGTTTCACTGAAGCGGTGACTGAAAACATGGAGCTCCAACAGTGCTGCGTTTTTAGAATTAATACCAACATCAGCATTTAGGAGAAAAAAAACAACCTCATCACAATTGGTGGATCCATACTCACAATTTCATGTAAAAAGCAGACAATATTTCTAAATTAACGCAAACGTTTGGTATTTACGTACTGCAGTTTCTTGACAGCTGACATATAATTATACATTATTTTTGTCAAAATTAACCTTATGTATTTGTCAGGGTTACTGAAAAGTAAGTCGTGTAATTTTTTGGAGGAACGTTACACCTGCGAGGGAGTTTTTAGCCACTTGGAGGCAGCAGAAACAAGTTGCAATGACACCACTGTCATTGTCATATTTCAAGCCGACTTTGCAAATTTGTTAGCAGTTTATGTTTTTATTTACACATCCACCAGACGCTGAGCAACATTAGTATTCATGTCTCTCAGCACCAAGCTCAACATCCACTGCTTTTAGCTCTGTTTTTGGTCTCCACCGATGGGAAACAAGGCTGGACTGAGCCAAAACACTGATCCAAAATAACAAGCGAAAAGGGACAAAAATGCTCAGTGGTAACTTTCTTTTGGGTTTGTGACTTCAAGTGACCCCGTTTACATTTGATCTTTTCATGACTTTTAAAAGAAGAATAATAAATAATTACAGAAGACTGCAAGATTACTTAAGAGTCAGCTGACAAGCAGTTTTATTATGGGTGTATGAAAGTTAGTAACATGCTAACGTTGACAAGCTTCTTCTCAGTCCACTGGGCTGGTGTTTGTTGTTTGTTGTTTATTGTGTTTATTAGTAAGACCAGAATAAAAACTTACCAGATTGATTATTATAATGACAGAATATTCTGTTTAATGTATCAGTTGTTAGAAAACAGTGACACAAATGTCCATCACAGGCGGATGTCTTTTACATTACTTGTTTTGTCCAACTAGTATTCAAATGCAAAAACATTCAACTTACAAATTCACACATTTGGAAAGCTGAAACCACAGACTGCTTGGCTCGTTTCTTTTTTTTTTTACTGAATTTTATTGCTTTTGACCAATCAACAAACTCTTTTAGCACAAAATCAGACCATGACATCCTCAGTGTATGTGTGCTTGATTTGTCTCTGTGCTTCTTTCCCTCATTGCAGATTCAGTGACAGATAAACGTTGCAGTGATGCAGGTCAGGAGTCGCTGTAGGTTGCTCGTGTGCTGGCATCCGACCCGGTGATCACTCTCCATTATTGAAGTCAGAGCTGCGGCTGTATGAGAGAGGTCTTCATTGGCTGTTCGGTTTTAGCGCTGACTCAGACCCGGCAATGTAGGCCGTCAGTACCGCTGAGTCAGAGCACAGTTAGAAAAGAGAGTGATGACCGTGACTCATCTTACTTTGGAGGTGCATTAGCACGTCTGGAAGCACAAATCAAAACAGGAAAAGTGAGGTGTGATTAAAAATAATTCACTGTCAACAGAGCAGTTTTATTAAACTCTCTAAATGTAAATCTACCTGCCTTTAACTCACTCGCCTCCTGTCCTAATCTCAGAGGAGAGGTGTCTCTCCAAATAATCCTGGCACCGATCTCTGACCTTCATAATCAGTCAGCAGAGAGACGAGGACCTGCAGGACGACATGCTGCAGGGACGAGCGCCGTCTCTCTCTCTGTCTTCCTGCTCTCCTCTTTCTATAATTGTACTGATCCAGTGATGAGGTGATGTGATGGGCCGTGAGATCACACCAGACCTTGTTATAATCTTGCTTTAAATAGAACCGTGTGCTCTATCAAATCGTGACAGTGGTAATCTAAATTGTGCAGCTTCATATGTCTTCTTCTGAGATTAACTTCTTCTGAATCATTTCTCTTCTATTTTTCCTCCACCGGCATTAATATTCATGCCTTCATTTCTCGCCTCTCCCTGGCTTTCGTTTTTTATCCCAATGCCGTGTTTTTACTCATGTCTTCGCTGTTCTTTAATCGTTTCCTCCATTTCTTTCTAATTGGTAGATCTCCACTTGGCAGCAGAGCTGGGGAAGACTCTGCTGGAGAGGAACAAGGAGCTGGAGGACTCTCTGCAGCAGATGTACATCACTAATGAAGAGCAAGTGCAAGAGATCGAGGTATGAATGACAGAGTCCTGACAAAGAGCAAAATCCAGTTCTGTTTTATTTATAAAGCGCCAAATCATAATGTCACCACAAGGCCGTTTAAGGTCGAGACTTATTGAGGATTATTACTGGAACATGTCACTGGAATGCATTCGTCTGGTACAAGTTATTTATCAGACAGATTCCAATTTGTTAATCTTGACTCTTCCGGAAACCAACAGTGACGTCACCCGTCGGTTAGTGAACGGTTATGAAGCTTCGAGTTCAGACTTGAGTCGTCACCATTTTGCTAGTTCGAAGTAGTTTGGAGCCAAAAGTGAGCATATGTGGACAAGCTGGGGAGGAAACCTGACGATACTAAGTCCCGCCCACTGATAGCAGTAACCTGACTGCACCACAGGCCTGTCACTCAAAAAGACACGCCCCTTCAAACGGCTTTTTGAGGCTCATTTTCTAATTAATGACGGGATTCTTTTCGCCAGAAAAGTAATAAGGAGTGAAAAATGATTTGAACTTGAAGTGAGCCGGAGGGTTTTTGGAGACAACCTCTAGAAGTTGGTGGTATTGCAGTTTAAGGCACTTCAACATCGGCTTCATCTTTCAGAGCTGGAAGCAACGTGCACTTTTAACAACACTTTCGATAACAAGACATCATCGTCAGAAAGAAAATCTTTCGGAAAAAAATTTGAATTTCTAAACATTTCTAATTCTATGATTGCTGCCAAAGTCCACGTGCGGCTGAAGGTCGTGCGATATGATTAAAAGCTTCAGAGCAGCTATTATATGGACCTCAAAGTGAGATTAATTTGTCAGATGTTGACTTTTGGAAGTGAAGAGATTAAACTTTAAAGAGAGCAACAACTCCCACTGTCTGTGAAATGAACAGGAAAGCAAAGTCAAATTTAAGTGAGAGCCCGTGAAAGCTTCCTCGCTGTTGTTACAGATCTGAGTTTTAAGATCGTCGTTACTGATCCTGTACATGTTGTATTAGTGATCCTCCTAAACCTGTGTATGCGTTTCCAGTACCTGTCCAAGCAGCTGGAGGTTCTTCGGGACATGAACGAGCAGCACGCCAAAGTGTACGAGCAGCTGGACGGGACAGCCAGAGAGCTGGAGCGAACCAACCACACACTGGTGACGGACAGCAAGGCCTCGCAGCAAAAGATCGAGAGGTGAGAGGCGCTCGGGGGTTTTCTTACCTCACCTTCTTTATCCTCTTTCGTGCCGTCGTAAAGCTTTTCTCCTTTTCTCATGCACCAGGTTAACGGGGACGATAGAGACTCTGCAGAACCAGGTGGATTCTCTGTCGGGTCAGGTGGAGCAGCTTCGCTCCATGGAGCAGCTCCGAGTCAAGAGGGAGAAGAGGGAGCGGCGCAAGACCATCCACTCCTTCCCTTGCTTGAGGGAGCTTTGCACGGCACCGAGGTACTCGTCGTGTCCCGAGCGGTATTAAACGGTAAAGAGCAAAAACCCTGCCGGTAAGAAACCAGCTAAATATTTCTCCTTCACTTCGTCAGGTATGAAGATGAGTTTGTCGTGGGCCGGGCCGAGAGCTTCACTCTGGATGCCAAGCGTCAGCCGTTCGAAGAAGAGAACCAGCACCTGAGGGAGGCGGTGTCGGCTCTGCGGGCGGCTGTCCGGACCGAGAGGGGTCGAAGGGAAGGGGTGGAGAGGGAGTGCAACCTCCTGATTGGAGAGTTCTCCCGGCTGCAGACGCGCGTGCAGGTAGGATGCAAAAGCCCTGCTCACAACTTCAGATCACTAACGGTACATAAAAGAAGACTCCTCATAGTCGTACCGGAGGCCAGAGCAATGCCATCTGGACGAACTGTATGCTTAGAGTTTGAGTTTTTGGGTGTATAGTTGGTCATCTGCATATCATGAGAACTTTATACAATGCTTCCAAATAATAATGGCTCTGAGCGGTCCGTCTCAAAGGAATCCCATCATTAATTACTTTAAACAGTCCGGGGAATAAAACGTCACGACAGTAACTGAGTGTTTGTGTCGACAGGATGCAGAGGGCTGCCAGGCGAGGGTACGGGAGCTGGAGGTGGAGCTGCAGGAGCTGCAGCAGCTCCGTCGCGCTCGGACTTTCCTGCTGAGCAGCGAGGACGACGGCGTGGCTCTCACCCAGACTGTCCTCAACATCACCCCGGAGACCGACACTTTCCTGGAGGCGGAGGTCGGGGAGACGGGAGGAGGCGTGAGGGAGGAGAAGGAAGGAGGGCGAGGCGTCGGGGGCGAAGCGTTGCCCGAGTCCAGCCCCGTAAGGAAAAGCTGCAGCGACACGGCGCTCAACGCCATCGTGGCCCGCGACGCGTCCGGCCGCCGGCGGGGCAGCTACGCTCTCCACGCCAACAGCGTGAGGAAGAGGGGGATGTCCATCCTCAGGGAGGTGGATGAGCAGTACCACGCCTTACTGGAGAAGTACGAGGAGTTGTTGGGGAAGTGCAGGCGCCACGAGGAGAGCCTGTGTCACGCCGGCGTCCAGACTTCCCGGCCCGTCTCCAGAGACCCGTCCATGAAAGACTGCGCCATGGGCCCCACCCCGGCGCCTCCCCCCACCCCCACCCAGTCCCCCTCCACCCCTGAAGCCATTGAGAGCATCAGCAAGCAGGTGGAGGCGGTGGATAAGAGGCTGGGGCAGAACACTCCGGAGTACAAAGCCCTTTTTAAGGAGATCTTCTCTCGGATCCAGAAGACCAAGATGGACATCAAAGCTACCAAAGCTGCTAAAGCTAGCAAGTCTGGGAAATCTGGCAAATCTAGTAAACACTAAATTTACACTGAGCGGCTCCAGAGAGATTAATTATGTCACCAGTTCAGTGTTTTGTTCTCGGGTTTGTGAGCGGGCAAACATTAGAGGGTGCTACTTTGAAAACGGCTGAATTCAAACACAGTTCAGGTCAAAATGACGTCAATTCAAAAGTGAAAACTTCCAGCAAAGAAAAATAATCTAAATTGCATGCGATGAAAACTTTATCAAATTCAGTCGTATAAAGTAATATGAAACATGGATGACTTTGTTGAGGCCTAGTTTGAGCTCAGTCGCCACTTATTCTTCTATTCGATGTTCCAACTGAATCGGTTTTACGTTACAAACTACATTTGCTGAAACAACACGCCTCTCGTGGGAGTTCACTAAAAGTTCACGCTCCACTAAAACAGGAGAAAGTTGGCGACGACACGAGTAGAAATCAGAATCTATTGTGAACGTGAACTCAGACGAAGATCGATCTTTCATCTCTCGAGCTGCAGAGCTGTTGTGTTTGAAGAAGGACCTCGAGGTGCTAACGGTCCTCATTATGTCACTGTTCACATTAACAGCTTAATAAGCCTTCTGTCTGGATGATGTTCACCGTTATCTTGCGTTCATCATAACTTCTGCTTCTTTAAAGATTATCGCGCCATGAATTTCTTTTTTTTTTTTTTTAAATTAGGAGAGTTTAATGAAAAGATTGGTACCGCCGTGTGAACGCTGCGTCTGAATGGACGTCGTGAGCACGACGTGGGACGTGGGACGTGGGACGTGGGACGTCGTGCTCACCGTATGTTCGGCGCTCAAGCGATTAAGTGGTGAGAAAGCTGTTGCTCGGCAACGTGGACGTCGTCCAGAGGCTACGGAGACGAACGATTTATCGTACAGGCAGGAAATGCGTTATGAAATCGGGTGTTACGGGGGTGTGTACCAGGTGATTTCTTGGCCAGGAGCAGAAACAACACGTTCAGACAGAATATAATAAGAAACTTTAAACTTTAAACGTGCAGGATTTTGTTGGTCTGGCTGGTCTTTGCGCTGAGCTTAGCCGAGCTAACCACATGTTGGCTGTATACAATTATATTTATCCTACGAACACGAGAGCGGTATCTATTTTAACTGTCTGGAATCAGTAAATAAGTGTATTTCCTAAAACACTGAGCTAATGTGAATTATTTTATTCATCTTTCTCTCAAAGTGTTCGCATGCTGTTGGAGTTTAAACCTGAATTGCGCCCCCTTCCACCAATGAGAGTAATTACAGTAACTCTGTCACCGCGTGGTGACGTCACGCCGTCGTAGACGACTACCGATAACTGAAGAAACTGTTTTGAGAGTCACATCCCCCATTAAAAGGACTCGTTTCACCGTCGATTCCATTCGGTTTGAGAAAATTCAGAAATTCAGGAAGAGGCGGACAATTGAATTATTTGATCTCCGTTCAAGTCAGCGTAGAAATAAACTGAAAGTCCTCCGGCTCGGCCGACGTGAGTCTGTGGTGTGAATGCTCGTCTTCACTTCACAGGTGAAGTCCTGCTCTTGAGCTTTAAGTGAAAGTGGAAGGCTGAAACGTAAAACGTCGGGAAACAAACTCCGACTGGAAACTTACTTTACATTTATAAATTAAGGATAGTCTCCCTCCACTGTGTAAAAGTCACTTCAAGTTATGAGCACTGAAGTGCCTTTAGTATTTATTTATAGTGATATCTACAGCATATAATTAAGCTAATTATATTTATAGTTCCAAATATGTATTGTGAGAGTGATGAACCCAGTAAATACTAAAAAGCTGGTCTCTTGCAGACAATCTGTAAATCTCTGCAGACAGTTGTTTTCACTATTTCTGGGCGACGTGAACTCTCATCATAAAGAATAAGGGATACAAATCTTTGGTTGTTGGGTGACCCAGTTTTGTTTCTGCAACTAACCGACCGAACAATGAGAAATTGCCAAAATGTGGAAGGGAAATAACTACACTGTCATCAATGGGATAAAAAAAAAAAAAAAAAAAAAAATACAAGGGCACTGAATGAAGACAGCATGAACGTTTGTGAAAAACAAAAACTTTTTGTTATGACATTTAAGTGTTATTACGTTTTTGTTTTAATTATAGCCACACAGACAAACTGTATAATCAATGTTAATCCAGTATAAGGCTTAAAACCAGGGCTTTGTCTAACACCTAGCAGTCTTACCAAACTATAAATCTAACCTGCAACATATTGCACCTTTTTCACAGTATACAATACCAATGCCTTTTTTCTGGGTAACCTCCTATATCTAAACCTTTGTTATAATGAATGTTATTACAGCTGATATTTTATACCCAACTCTTCAGTCATGACATAACCAAGCTTGAAAGCTTTCACACGTGGCACAGCGGACACCTGGGGGACCCTGCACTTGTGTTTAACGCTATAAAATATAAATAAAAAAAAAAAAAAACTGGAGGAGAAGTGTTTGTCTGCAACCCAGAACGACACAGGATTTTGTGTTTACCTCCTCAAGAAGCAAAAGTTTGTTTACAGTTTCAGCAACTTAAATATCCTGGAAAACTGTGGTGTATAAAATGCATTTGAGGTAAGCACTTGTGTCTTTTAGAATGATTTAAGCGTAAAGAAAGGGGGATTATGTGTTAGTATAGACAAAGCAATGCCAAAACCAGAGTCTGTTATGATTTTATAAAGGCTCATAAGGTTTCTGTACTGTAATGTCTTACCTATTGCACTTGAAAATGTCTGACGCCTCATCTTTTGCATATTTAGAGTAGTAATATGAAATTGTAACTGTATTTATTTGTGTGGATGTTTTTTTTTTTTTTTTACTTTTTCAGTACCTGTATGTGAATGTCATTAACATGTTGTCAGAATTAACCTATTTAATTTGCTTTACTTTTATGATACACTTTAAATGTGTGCATTATTAGTTCATAAATATTGGCATTGAAGTTTTGTCTGGTCTTATAGTTCATATCATTACTGAACTGAGACCTACTTTATCCTTAATAAAGCATTCATATAATGCATCCGGTGTTGTTGTATTTATTGTATATTCAATCACGCTGAGTAAGGAAATGAAATGAAAGAACAATGTGCAATACAACAATGACACACACTTGAAAGCACGAATAAAAGAGAAGAAAGATGTTCTTGAAAGTATTTTAATTCACCAGAATGTCACAGGACTTGGAAAAAAAACAATTTAAAATAAATCATTGGCACAAAATAATGATATAGGAAGTGAGGGTGACAGCGTCCTTTTGTCAATCGGGGGTCAGTCGAAGAAAAAAGAAAAAGAAAACTTCAAGGATGACTACGTAACCAAGTAATGTCTTAATTTTGCTCCCTCAAGTCTGCAAAGACATTATCAGTATAAAGGACGGTTACAGTTAGCAGTTCATGTTGTTTGCTGCACGTTTACGACGCCTATGCAGATTCAGGCTCAGGAAATTTATTCGGCAGATGAAAAATAGACATCAGGTTCTAGTAGATCCATCGCTATACCTAAAACAAGCTTTATAATCGTCTACGCACTAATCTCTATTTCTTATACGAAACAGGACTCCTCGATTGTCAATCCGACCGCGTGGCCTAATGGATAAGGCGTCTGACTTCGGATCAGAAGATTGAGGGTTCGAGTCCCTTCGTGGTCGCATTTTTTTCCCACCGCAGCTGTAAACTTGTTTTTTACAAAAGTAGTATTTTGCGGTAGTTGACGTTAAACCGCAATTTGTTGCGAACGCACAGCAGGATTTGCTTGGTACCGAGCTATATATTTAGCTAACACAGACACGGTGGAAGCCTAACTTGCTGTCAAGTGATAATTAAGCTGTTTTGATAACGTTATAGTTCAGTACCCACTTAGAACTGTACATATACTTTACAATACGCTTTCAACAACAAGTGAACAGACTGACGTGTTTATCCATTAAATAGGAATAAACGAGCGTTCAGCGTCGTGAGCAGCAGAGTGGCGCAGCGGAAGCGTGCTGGGCCCATAACCCAGAGGTCGATGGATCGAAACCATCCTCTGCTAAGTGTTTTTTTTTTTTTTTTTTTCCTCTCCCCAAGATGTTCTCACATTCAATCTATAATCAGAATGTGTGATTGGGCACCTAAAGCGATGAGTATTTTGTGTTAAAATAATTAGCAATTTTCACAACATATTGCTGACGTTTTATATATTTTTTTTCGGGTTTATTTTATTTCAGAGGAAATCAAAGGAAAACGAATTTACACTGGAGATATAAATACAAGGTAATGACTGACCAGACAATCATGGGAGCTTGAAACATAATCAATCAGTTAGTCAAAATCCACTCGTCTGCTGTGCTTCACAGCTGAATTGATCTTCTTCTGTTTGAGTCGCTCCTTGTTCCTTTTCTCTAACCTGCACAACACATTTCACATTAAAGTTAAATACATTCACAATAAGGGAAGATTGAGTTACGTGCTCCACATCTGGGTAATAATACCTGGATGCCCTCAGGGCGATGTCTGCAGCTGTGGGCTCGTGGGGCTTCTCGCTGGCCTCGGCTATGATGTCAGAGATCTTCTGTATGCAGTCAGAGAGGTTTCTCTGCTGACTCCTGCTCAGCTCTGACGTCACCAGCAGCTCTCCGGCCTTATTGATACGGGTTTTGTTCTGAGTTCAGATTCAATAGGAAAGGCAAAATAAAAGCAGAAGCTAATTTAAAAGCTATTAGATATTCTATTAACCGTGATACAAGGTGATTTATATGTACACGAGTATAACCAGAACAAAAAAAAGAAGGACTAGTTGTGATGAATATGTTTTTCTGATGCCACAGTATTTAAAAACGAACCTTTTCAAGGACTTTCTGTCGAACATCTTCTGGGATCCAGTCGGCTGTTTGCACGTGAAATCGGACTTCTGCTTTGGTGCTGACTGTGGGTTGAGAATTAGACCGAACCTGATGAATTGCCTCATTTGATTATATATGTGTCCAAACTGTGTTGATGGGAAATGAAGTTGATTGAAGCAATAATGTTCTCAATTAGTTCTCCGTGTCTCTGTGGAGGCAACTGATAAATAAGGTCCGACATCACCAACGCTCGGGCTCCTCCGTCCTTGATTTTAATGAAACGAGGGGAATTTGACGTGACGACACCGGACCGGACGGGTCCAATAAACCTTACAAAGCTGGAGAGGAGTCCGAGATGGCGTCTGAGTCTGTGACAGAGTCACTGCTTTAAGATGACTCTGAACTCTGTATTTGATCCTTTCTGAAGATCCTGTGTGGTGAAGTCAGCCAATACTAAATCTATAATACGTCATAGCACCTGACACTTTGTTCTTCATCCCAACATGTAGTTATTTATTGTGTTACATAGTTTGTGTATTTATTCATTAGTCCAATTTTTTCTAAAATAAATATTTGTATCCATCTTTTTCTTTCTTTCTTTCTTTCTTTCTTTCTTTCTTTCTTTCTTTCTTTCTTTCTTTCTACCTACCTTTCCATCCATCTACCCACCCACCCACCCACCCATCTATCCACCCACCCACCCACCCACCCATCCATCCATCCATCCATCTATCTATCTATCTATCTATCTATCTATCTATCTATCTATCTGTCTGTCTATCTATCTATCTATCTATCTATCTATCTATCTATCTATCTATCTATCTATCTATCTATCTATCTTTGGTACACACTGGTACATGGTCGCAAAAGTTTCCGTCTTTTTATTAAATTGTTCTGGAAACATTCTCATCGGCTCTTATTGTCTTTTTAACATTGTTTTGTTTGACTTGTCAAAGTGAACCGAAACATTTAGAGGAGTTTGGTGACAGAAACTTGCAGGAAACTTCATCTTTCTGACATCTAGCAGCACTGACTTCATGTGACTACATTTCCCATCAAACACCGAGAGAACATCCACATAAAAACTCCCAAGTCTCCCCTTTAATAATCACCTCATGCCGTATTTATAAAGTAAACTGTGTTAACCTTTATTGACGTGCTGACCACCGGGACCGCTGCTTCTGCTGTAACACACCGTCAGACGCTCTGCGACACCGGACAGACACGTGAACACAACTCACTGATGACGGACAGCGTGATCTGATTATTAATATGTTAATATGTTAATATGTTAATATGTGGGTGAGTGTATTTACCGACTGGAATATGGACTTGGGTTTCCTGAAAAAGTCAAGATGAAGCACGTGGTCAGATTGAACAGTATTATTATTAATATTACAGCAAACTCATTGAAACACCGACGAGCCCGTGAGCCTCAACGACCTCCACTGGACGTGAGGAAGTCAGCACCTCCTTGTTCCGTCAGATCTCCTCACTGCAGGTTTGAATGAGTCCGGCGTGACATCCAACTTCAAAACAAACGATACCTGCGTTTGTTTGTCTTTACGTCACTAACCTGCGGATAACCTGCCCCTCGCGTCCCGAAACAAACACTCGGCTGGGAAGTGTTGTTGATGCGTCTTAGCGCAACACTCCCGTGTTGGACATGCCGTGCAATCACCTTTATTCCTGCACGACAACAAAGTAAATAAGAGCGTCGTGCTATGCAGGCTGCCGCCATGTTGGACCGACGTCATGACCAGTGAAGTCACCTTCCACGTGATAACGGAGCTGATGACGGGTGTGTACAGATGTTGCGTGGATACCGAAGCGGTCGACTTGTGTGCGGCTAAAACGATTTCAAAATAACTTTGTGGTCTCGTATGTATTTACGGGAACAAACATGGGAGCCTGTAAAATAAAACATAAATTCAGGTTCCACCGAGATTTGAACTCGGATCGCTGGATTCAGAGTCCAGAGTGCTAACCATTACACCATGGAACCACATGGGCACGCAGAGAAAAGCACTGTATTTCAATGGAAGCAGTTCCAACGAAGTACAACTGTTCTATAACTGTGAGACTCTAAATATTTGCTTACTTTCCAAATACATTTTTAATTGAGTTATTCGGCATTGGAAAAAATGAAACACGCCTTAAAACACACCTGACTACTCATTTATACTAATACTTTGCTGACAAATGGCAAAAGACCAAGTGGGTTACTTTGACTCAAGAGGACGGAATGAAATATTCACTTTATAACGGGAACTTGGTTGAAAGATACCGAAAAGACAGTTATTAATCAAGTGTAAGCCGTGGTGAAAGTATCAAAAGAGACAAGTTTAGTTAAAAAAAAAAAAAATATTGTGGACAGGAATGAATAAAACTAATTCCCAATCTACCAAAAGGGGGCGCTGTTATTCCGTTTCGGCAAATCGGGCGAATAAGAAAGCGGAACTGTTCGTCCGTGGTCTCTGTTGTAGTCGGAGGACATCTGCGGACGGACGCTGTTGTCGCTCTAAACACAACAAAACCAGCCTTCCACATTTAACGACGCGGAGTTAGCGGAACATCTGACGACAGTAGGCACCGTCACGAGTCGCAGACTGTGCGGATATAGTACGAAGTAAAACACCAGCAGCGTGTATCGCTGTCGTTTTCTTGGAAAAGCGTTTGATTATTTTTTTTTTAGCATCGCGGCTAAAGTTAGAAGCTAACCCCGCAGCGGGTGTCGAAAACATGATCTGATGTCAGTCCGGCGGAGAGCGGACAGGTCGCAAACCTCCACACCGACGTAACCTCGAGCTCCACCACCGCGGGGCCTCCTCGGTACTCGGACTGTGAGCTCGAAGCGAGCTGCGGGGCTGAAATCAGTTGAGAAAATTATGCAACACCGGAGTTGTGAAGTGACGTCACACGAGGCTCGTCGTCGGCCTGCCTCGCTGCTGCTGCTCCGTCACTGAAGTCATGCGTGACGTGAAGCGTCCCGTCGGAGAGACCGCTGCCCACGTTGTAGTGGAGAACCGGCTCGGTTCCTACCAGTGAGATATTTCGGCTCGGTTTGGCTGCACGATGCCCGGGATGGTGGTGTTCGGTCGGCGGTGGGGGATCGCCAGCGACGACCTGGTTCTGCCCGGATGCTTCGAGCTGTTCGTCCGCATACTCTGGTACGTATGTTCATCTTCACGGCTCTGAACTAATGAGGCACCATCGCATCCTTGACTTGACTCTGTCGGCGTTTCCTCCTCCAGGTGGATCGGCACCATGATCCTGTTCACGTATCACAAGGGGCATTTTGATTGTAACGGGAAAGGAGTTCTTCACAGCTACCTGGTGGGACTGCTGGTCGTGTTGGCGCTCATCATCCTGTCTCTCTGTGCTATTGTCTACGTCAGTGCTCAAGGTACACCGGGTTTAAAGAGTTTAAACTGTAAAAGGAAGCAGACACGACCATCAGGGTTTTTTTTTTTTTTCTGGGTTTCTGGAATTGCATAACGCAGCTAAAAGCCGCGCTTGAGGAAAAGTACAGATGTCTTACCAGAAAATCACAATAAGTTAAAGTCACCTGTTAAAAATGACTTGAGAAAAAGTCTTAAAGTATCGAATATTTACTGTACTTAAGTATCAAACAGAATTATTTTTTTTCATATTAAACATACTCAAGTATTGAAAGTCAAAGAAAATACAAGTGATCAGAATTTTGAGAATTCTGAAATGAATTATTTTTAAAAGCAACACTGAACTGTGGCTCCGAGTGAAAATCAGGATGAATGCAATTCAGTTTTCATGATGTAGTTGTGAGTCACTGCGACTCACCCGACCTGCTTCGGTTCAGTCAGTTCTTCAGATTTGATGAATAATGAATGAAGTAACTAGGATGCTTAGATGAAATGTAATGGATATTTAATTGACATGTAGTGGAGTAAAGGTTGAAAAGGTAAAAGAAATATATAAACTCTCATAAAGTACAGATACTGTCATATATACTGTATATTGTAATGAAGTATTATTACTTTGTTGCATCAAACCACTGGGCTCATATGCTGTGGTCGAGGAGGAGGGCAGTCATTTGACTAAAAACAAGTTTATTTCCATGTAGTTTTGGACTATTACAATATTACAATATGTATTTAAAAATGCACTGACAGTGGCTGACGTGCAGTGTAGTTATAATGGTGGAAATCAGTGAGGAACAGAGTAGCTGAGTGTCACAATAAAGTTCATCCCGTAACAGCAGAATGTGTGCAACGCTGTTGCTGCCTTCCACAACACAGCTTTAAGAAACAAGCAGGAAACAATGTAAAACAAAGAGTGGACTTCCTGTTAGTGAAAACTTTCAGATTGAAAATAGCTCCAAACGATGAAGGTATTCTTCTATCGTTATTATTCAAGCAAAGAAAAAAACTGTTTGAGAGCAGATTTCTCGCACTGGAATCAAAAATCAAGCTTACGAGTAAAAAAAATAAATAAATGAAGTGAGATTCAAATGATTTGGTTTGCAAACAAATGTGCTCTTACAGTTTTTTTGTTGTTGTTTTTGTCAAAGATGCCCAAAAACCAACTGTTTAGGTAAACAGACCTCCATGTCGCTCAATGAGATCCACACACAGTCGTCTGCAGGCGGAGGTGTGTGTTGGAGGTGTGTGTGTGTGTGTGTGTGCAGCCGGCCGTAGATTCAAGTCAAACAGAAACTCCCCTCTCATCCACCAGCGTTTGTTGGGTCCAACTCAACTCACAAAGGTTTTTCACTTGCAACAAAAAAGTCCGGATTTGCACTCAAAACCTTTTATAACAGAAAAACAGTCGTTTCATGAGCAAAAGTCTGAATTCGGTGACCAAAACTAACAGAACAAATTTGTTTGCAAACCAAACAGTTTTATTCTCAGTTCATATATTTTTACATGCAAACTTGATTTTTTTGCTTGCCGTGCGAGAAATTTGTCCTCAAAACTGTTTCTTTTTGTTAATGAGTGTCTTGTGTAAACCCTGTGATGAAACATGCCCAACAGCCTTTCTAACATTACACTCTTCGGTTGTGTGCGTCTCCAGCGTTAAACCCCAGGTCTTTTACTTTTGTTGATTTCTTAACACCCGTGATTACTCTCTCAGGTACGATCACCAACCCCGGCCCGCGGCGCTCCATGCCGGCGCTGGTGTACCTGCGGGCGCTGCTGTACCTCCCTGAGCTGGTGTGGGCGAGCCTGGGAGCGGTGTGGGTGTCCGACGGCAGCCGAGGCTGTGATCCCGCCACAGTGGGCGCTGTGATTGCAGCAGTGGTTGCCAGGTGGGTTCTTCAGGACTCGTGTGTTTCCTGTTGTTCCTCCGAAATGTATTAAAGAGGTGCTTTGATCTTTCCTTCTGTCTTCGCCACAACAGCTGGATCATCCTGCTGTTCACGGGGCTGGGCGTGGTGTTTGTCTTCGACCCGCTGGGAGACCCCCGTCCTCAGCCGGCCGCCATGGAGCCGCTGGGAGTGCGGGACATGCAGAGCAGCGAGGGCACCCAGTTCCTGTCCACCGCCCGCTCCCTGGCCGTGAAAGTGTGGGAGAGCCGGCTGCGGCTGCTGTGTTGCTGCCTGCCGCAGGACGAAAGCCACCGAGCGGCGTTCTCCAGCATCGCGCAGCTTTTCAGCGGCTTCTTCTCTGTAAGGGACGCACGCCTGTGCTGTGTGACGAGTGACACGCTTCCCTCAGTACACTCAGAAATAGTGCTCTTTCATGACAGGACGCTTATTTGTGTAGTGCAGGAATATGAACAGAGTCGTGTTGTTTCAAATCTCACACCGATGTTCTGCACTGACAGGAAATGACCTCATCATGTGAACACATCACCCGCCACAATATCTGCAGCTTTAATTATTTTTACACAGAAATTTACGTGTTTTAACACACTTAAAACTGACAGATTCTTCTGTCCAGCAGTGGAAAAAGAAAGTTTGTGTTCAGGAACAGCTGCAGCTTCCTCAGACGCCTTAATGTGAAAACTCTTTACCTCGGTGGCCCCGCCCCCTTCCTCCACAGAGCCAAGATGGCGCCTGTTTAGGGCGGAAAGTGTCCAGAGTTTCACACTTCTTTATTTGGACTGTTTTAAGTTCATCATCCTGGTACTTGTAGTTCACTGCATGTTTCTGTACTTGTGCACTCAAAATAGCGAGTGTTAGTACACAAGTTTGGACCACAGCACTTGTCTCCCCGTCTGATCCCGATTCTGTCAAATAAATAAGTAACAAGTTCAGCAAGAAAAAAATGGAACGTAAATAAGCTGAAAACAAGTTGTCTGGGATGTTTGAACTCTCCACTGGTGTTCCAGAAAGAGAAAACGCATGTTGAGGTTCTCTGTGTTGCTGTACGTCTGGCAGGACACTGACCTGGTTCCCAGTGACATCGCCGCCGGTTTGGCTCTTCTGCACCAGGAGCAGGACAAGATGGAGCGGAGCAGAGACCCGGAGGCCGTCACCGCTCACAGCCCGTCTTCTCCCATCGTAAGTCCGCCGGTGTCGGTGTCGGTGCAGCGGAGCTCCGAGACGACACGGGTGTTAGAAAATATTTCCTTTTACTGTTTTGCAGGAAGAAGATTTGGAGATGGAGCTGGAGAAAGCAGCCCACTGTATGCGGTTTGCTGCGGCGGCGTACGGCTGGCCGATGTACATCTACTCCAACCTGCTCACGGGACCCTGCAAGCTCAGCGGAGACTGGTGAGATGCTGTCTTTGTTGGGATGAGTCAGCGAAGGCCTGGCGAGTTTGGAGGACGGTAGCTTGAGCCGGTTGCAACAAAAAAAGCATCAACAATCAGCTCATTTTAACGTCGTGCACGAGTGTGCTTTTCTTTTCTGCTGCTTGCAGATATTTAAAAGCAGCAGATTGTTTGAACTAGAAAGTTTGAGTCGCAGAAAAAAAAAAAACATCAAAAAGAAAAATCTCAATTCACGAGGGAGCAAAGAGCTCTACGACTGCTCGGTGATGGGCACAGATCAGGGGAAGCTTTAGTCTTCATGAGTTGGTACTCAAAGTTTCATCACATGAGCAACATCAGCACCGGTTGATTTCTACAGCAGAACAGTTACTGTCAAACTCTGGAAAATGAAAACAGACCTCTGAAATATTTCGGAAAATCGGAGGCGATAAAACAACGAGCCGGCGAAATGTTTTCGCATCAGATGAAGAACAGAGCGTGACTGCGTGTTTTCTTTGGGGTTGCGCATCGTGAATTCGTCCCCCAGGATCAGACGGTCAACACAGAGTTCCACTGCGACGTTCTGATGGAAAACAACCTGCATTTAGTTTCTATTTCTTGTTTTTAGATGACATTTTGTTGTTTCTATGTTTTTATGCTCCTTGATTTGTTTTTACGTTAAACACTGCACGTAATTTTCTTGCTGTAAAGCACTTTGAGCTGCATTTCTATTATGAAATTAATAACTGCGTCACTCGGGTTCTCCAACGAGACAACGTTTCCTCAGAGTTTCTCATCGCGACACCACAGTCGCTTCTCACCGGGGTTCGACTCCCTACGACTTCTTTCTGTTCAACAAACATTTGACTCGAGCTTTGATGTGCTCTCTCTGCTCGTGTTTGAGGTGGATGGTGAAATAGCAAATGCGCACATACCAGTGGTCACGAAAAACGCGTGTAACTCGGGTGCTGATGTCGATCGAGCGATGTAACACGTAGAAAGTCAGTTCCTCCCACTGCTCTCTGCATGTCACTCATAAACTCATATGTTCATGTTGAATTTGATATGAAATAAATGTACAGTGTTGAAAGCTCAAACAGATAAAGGATGGGACTTTATTTTCCAGTTTTGTCTCCTTGGTTTACATCTTGTTTATCTTTATTCAGCTACAGAACTGCGACACTGGTTGTTCTCAGAACCAGAGAGGAAAGTCCGAAGCTGTTCTGCGTTGTCTTTTGTTAAAGCTCAGTCCAGGCCCAGTGGGTGCAGTAAATCTCAATGTGTGTTTGTGCATCAGCTGCAGGAGTCGTGAAGCTGAGTACGACATCGTCGGGGGAGACCACCTCGGCTGCCATTTCTCTTCCATCCTGCACAGCACCGGGTTGCAGTACAGAGACTTCATCTACGTCAGCTTCCACAACCAGGTAGGAGCCTCTATATATAATATACTCCTCTGTGTTCAGAGTTTCCTTTAGATTCATGTTTTAAATCCCTGAGACTGTTTCAGCTTCAGTTCATCATCTAAGAAAGCGTGCTGTGTTGCAGATCTACGAGATCCCCTTCTTCGTGGCCCTGGATCATAAGAGGGAGGCGGTTCTGGTGGCTGTGAGAGGAACGCTGTCTCTGAAGGTGAGTCGGGATAACATGGCCGCGCCGACTGTGGCTCACAGCTTCAGTTGTCTTCGGTCTGGGTACTCGGCCGTATAAGTGTTTGCGCAGCCACTCTGAAGGGCGGACCAATCAGTGACCGGCATCGTTTGTCCCGCCCCTCCTTCACTGTGATTGGACGGCTGGTGACAGTGACGAGGGAGACTCTCGGTGACCGGGGGAAACGCTGAACTCTCAGCGCAGGACAAACACTGAGCACCTCGTCACGCTGCTGCCGTTTATTAAAATCAATGAATGGCAGGTTGTTGCAGCGGTGGCAGAGTGTCGGCCGGTTTGAGCGCGAGCTGATTGGTTAAAATGAACCGGGGGTCTACGCCGAGTAGGAAGGAACGTCTGCAAACGATTCGCCATAGAACATCCCTGACCCGTGTATTCACAGAGAGGAACTGCTTCTGGTTTGCACCAGGTTAAAGTTGGGACCCCACATGATCACTTTTTCATGAATAATAGTTGCTCATACATATTTTTAGGTTGGTTTTTTTTGTGTGTTTGCTCGGTCAATATACTTGCATCAGTTTTGACATTTAGTGACATGAAAAAGGGATGTGATCATTTTTGTCTTTGCTCTGTTGATCCTCCTGCTTCCTCTTAATACTCACAATCACTTCCCTGTTTAAATGGATGACTGATAAAGGATTAACTGAAAGAATAGACTGATAAATATAGTTTCACCATGTCTTCATCTGCCTGAACTCTGGCTTCCTCCCACCGTCCAAACACATGGATGTTAGGTTGATTGGGAATACTAATTTGTCCGTAGGAGTGAATGTGAGTGTGAATTGTCGGTTTCTGTCCGTGTTACTGTGTTGTCCTGGTGATGGACTGGCAACCTGTCCGGGTTGTCCCCTGGCCTTCACCCAAAGTCAGCGGGGATACGCTCCACCCTCCCGTCACCCTGTTCAAGATGAGGCTTGTGTAGATGAAATGATGGATGTCTTCATCTGAAATAGCGCGTGTGTGTGTGTGTGTGTGTTGTGTGTGCGTGTGCGTGCGTGTGCGTGTGCGCGTGTGTACCAAGCTGCAACCAACAGTGACGTCACTCTAGTGGTTTATGAACTGTCGTTATGAAGCCTTGAGTTCAGATTTTCGCCATCTTGCTAGTTCAGAGCGGTTTTGAGCCAGAAGTGATCATATTTGGACGAGCTGAGGAGACGTGACCGATGGATCTGACTCCATCTGATTGGAAAGCCAACGACATAAATTCCCGCCCATCGATAGCAGTAACCTGACAGGCCTGTCAATCAAACAGACCCTCCCACCCAGTTTTTTTTAAGCTTATTTTCTAATTAATGATGGATTGTATTCAGATTGACCACCAGGAATTTATAAGGAGTGATTTTACAACACCATAAGAACTTGTGGGAAAAAAAATGTATCGCTTTGTATTTCATGAGGAGTTGAATGGGAGTCTATGGAGCCGGAGGCTTTTTGGAGCATCTAGTGGGACTCAGTGGTATCGCAGCTTAAGGCAACTCTATATCAGCCTAATTTTTACATACAGTCTGTGGTGTCTATACATATAAGTGAAGGTGAAACAGTGATTCTGAAGATTCTGCTTGTTTGTCCACAGGTCTGAAACATTTGTCCCAACTTTAATGCTAAACTCAGGATGTCAGTCCACAAACATCCTGCGTGTAGCTTTTATCTTTGACATTTCACCTGACATGGAGTTTGATGTGTGATCAGTTTCCCAGTTGTTGTTGTTGTTGTTGTTGTTGTTTACCTGACTTGGTGTGTGTCCTGCAGGATGTCCTGACAGACCTGTCTGCTGAGTGCGAGAACCTGCCTATCGAGGGAGTGACCGGCGCCTGCTACGCTCACAAGGTGAACGTCCACTCACACACAGGACTGTCACCCTCTCTGTGGAGGTCTCCTCCAGACTCAACACATGGCTGTGTCTCCTGCAGGGCATCTGCCAGGCGGCGGGTTACATCTACAAGAAGCTGGTTAACGACGGCATCCTGAACCAGGCCTTCTCCATCGCACCGGTAAGAAAGACAAGCAGCATCGGAAGCTGTGTTTTCTCTGTCACATCCCAGCCGGTGAAGCCTATTTATTAGAAACAGATTCACAGAGATGGTATTGATGTGGCAGGAAAAGAAGAATGAAGCTGGTTTGCATTTGTCATCTGAAAAACTCTTTCAACAACTTCTATGCAGCGCTCTCGTACGGAGATCTCGAAGGGTCACAGTAAGAATTCTCTTCAGATTTAGAGATTGTCATTTACAGTAGAAACACAAGTAGCACAATTCAACAATGGGTTCTGTATATAAACTAATTAGACATCAAAACATCAAGAAAAAGAAGCACAACATGAAAAGACATTTAAAAACAATGATAGAAACATTAGAATAAAAGAAACAAAAAAAGCTAAAATAGGATAAAAGTTACTGTAAGACATAAAACACAGTTCAGTGCAAGAAATGAATCAAGATCCTCAAATCTGGTTCAGTGAAAGGAAGCAAACAGAAAAGTCCTCAGGCTTGATTTAAAGGAGCTGAGCGTTAAAGCAGACCAGCAGGCTTCTGGGAGTTTGTTCCAGATATGTGGAGCATAAAAACTGAACGCTGCTCCTCCATGTTTAAAGTGGATTCTTTGATTGACAGGAAGCCGGTGAAAAGACCTCAGAACTGGATTGATCCACTTTCTTGGTTTCAGTGAAGACTCGAGCTGCAGCGTTCAGAATCAGCTGTCTGATCTGCTTTTTAGAAAAAAACCTGCAGACGCACCGTTGCAGTAGTCGAGAGGACTGAAGCTCAATGCATGGACACCTTTTTATCCAAATCCTGTTCAGACATATGTTCTTTGATCCTTGATATATTCTTTAGGTGATAGTCGTTAGGAAGGAAATTCTTACTTTGCTAGTCCTCCTTTTACTTTCAACAAGAGAAGGAAGAATTTTAACTTCAAAAAGTTACAAATATAGAAAAATAAGAATGAAAATGATGAAAATATACAATATTTCAGGGCGCAGCGATCCTGGAGTGACAGAAAACCACAGCTCATAAAGTTCGCTGCATTATAGTGGAAATGGTATTAAATAACTTCTGTGTTGCCGCGCAATACTTTTGTTTTTCCACACGTCTGTTTCTGTTCAGTTTCTGAGGTCCACATTTACAGCTGGTGTGTTGGTCCAGTTCAGCTGTGACTCTCTGCCAGATAAAGGAAACACTACAGAAGGAGAGATGATGCATTTAGTGCTTAGTCATCGGAATCTCCGACAGCATTGGTCTTCTGGGTGAGAACAGCTGCAGCTGCTCTGCCTGGCTGTGGTTGGATGTTGTTATTGTTCAGTCTGTAGTGGGATGGATGCGTCCAGCTGTCACTATCTGAGTCCGCACTGCTTCTATCACAGAATGTGTTGCAGCCATCGGAAACGAATGCGTCTCAGCTCTAATTGTAACAGCCAGAGTTATAATCCAACCTACAGTGTCTCTGCGGCGGTCGGCGCGAGAACTGCTGATGTTAAGAGTATTGCGAGTTAATCCAAAACTGAGTACAGTAACTAGTCCTGAATGAAAGCAGCAGCATCCTGCAGGCCATTGCACCGCTCTCTTTTGAAGATACATTTTGATCTAAGAATTAGTTTGTTTACTTTCACTAATTACACAACAAGGCCTATTCAGAAGGAACGCAAAAGTAATCCTCACAGAAAATCTTGTTTTCAAAGTTGCTTTTTTTTTTTCAGTACTTCTAAGCAATTCATCTACAAGAGAAATTAACTATTAAATATGCAATTATCTCCCTCTCACAGGATGAAGCAAACTCGGCTGAGTTAGTTTACATGTCAGGGAGAACAGATTGCGTCTAACCTCCTAAGTATGCAGCGTGTTTGTGTCTTCCTGTGTTTGTAGGAGTACAAACTGGTCATCACTGGTCACAGTCTGGGCGCTGGCACAGCTTCACTGCTGGCTATCCTCCTCCGCAATTCCTTCCCCACCCTGCGGTGCTACTCGTTCTCTCCACCAGGGGGACTCTTGAGGTAAGGCACAGACACAGAAGACAGCTCTGGTTGTAAAGGTGTGCGGCAGGTCAAAGCAGCTGGCGGCGGACAAAGTACAAAGTTCGACACATCATATAAATGTGAGGACATTATAGTTAAAAGATGTCAGCAGCTACAGGTTAAAGAACTGAGTGCTGCGAAGGTTCATGTCCATCCAGAGGCACCTCTGTTGCATGTTCTTCATTTTCTCTCTCACCTTTCATTTCCTGTCATTTTTCGACCTCTTCCTTTCTACCAAAGATATAAAATTCTTCAAAAATAGTTTTTAATAATCTCAAAATAGTTTTAAACCAAACGTTAAGAGGGGAGTTTTATCATTACCGGTAGTTGCAGTCGGGCTGCATGATTGGTATCGCGATGGATATCCATCTTATCAAAATCACGATCTCAATTCGTTCCTCGGTGCAACGGATGTTCAACTTCAACAACACGAAGGCCAAATAGGAAGATCACAGAATATTTAGTGAGTTAATGACTCCAAAGGGATTGCTTATGAATCAAGATGCACACTTGCTCCTACTTGCTTTAAATATCTATTTATATCTTATATCACTCACATGCCAGGTAGCCTCTTGTGGGTCCTAGAACATTTTCAAAAGGACCGTCATCAGCTGGCGGGTTGCTAGTCTGCGCTACACGGCCTCATTTCTAAACGACAACAATTCATCAGCATTTAAATTTGGGACATGAGTCGCTTCAAAACAAGCTCTGCTACTTTCTCCCTCAACAAATGCTCACGCGCTCAAAAGCTCGTGTTGTGAAGAAAAGAGACTGAAGTTGATCGTATTTATGTTTGGTGTCAGATTCATGGTTTTCTGTTGTGTTTAATTCTCTACCAGGTAAATGAGAGCAATAATTCTTTCTTTTTAATTTAAAAAAAAAAATATCCCGATTCACATTTCATCCAGCACGCTGCAGCCCTGCTACAGTTGTATGTGTCCTGTTAATGAACAGACTCTTCTTTGAATGTGCTGTAATGTTCTCTCTTGTGTGTTTTCTGTGTGTGCAGCAAAGCTTTAGCTGACTACTCCAAGGACTTTGTGGTCTCGGTGGTTCTGGGAAAGGATCTGGTTCCCAGGTAAGACAGGAAGCTCTTCTACACTTATTCGTGTCATCAAAGCTGCAGCTCGTGGTGGGTGGATATTGTACGTGGATGCTGGGTCGGTCCTTGTGGCCGTGAAGGTAGATACGTTTGTGTGTCAGCAGCAGCGCAGCGTGTTGCGTTCAAAAGGCCAATACGAATGTGCTGTGGTGAACAGACTATTCTAGACTGCAGCGTGATGAAGACTCTATATTTGGCTCTGCCCTGTTATTACAGGCCCACAGAAGGAGAATATGAGGGCAGCTGACACGCTCCTTCATCCCCTGATCTTTCTCAAATATTCCCGTCCTTTCTTATAATCGCTCTGCTTTGATTCTTCCTGTACAGACTGAGCATTCCCAACATGGAGGATCTGAAGGGAAAGATACTTAAAATCGTTTCAAACTGCAATAAGCCCAAAGTAAGAACCGTTCAAAGCCCTGAATTTGGCTTCACACCATGACATGATATTTAAAGTCGCTGTCAGTGATTTCAGATTTGTTTCCGTCCGTGTTGCAGTATCGCATCCTGCTGCAGGGCTGTTGGTACGAGCTGTTCGGAGGAGACCCCGACGATTTCCCCACCGAGATGGACAACAGGAGGGAGGAGGAGCTTAGCCAGCCGCTGCTGGGGGAGGAGTCGCTGATGATTCGCCACTCGTCGTCCTATCAGAGCCTGGCATCGGACGACTCGCCCGCCCACACAGCAGCACACTTACCCCTCTTCCTGCCCGGACGCATTCTGCACATCACAGAAGACGGGCCGTCACGGAGGTTCGTCCACAAAAAAAGTTTAACTCCTGCATTCACAACAGATTTACCATAAACAGGAGAAAGTGCTCATGTGTGCCCCCTAGTGGTGAGGAAGTAGGACCTAACCAAGGATTGAAGATTTGTTTTTTTTAAGGTCCCCCGTCCTTTACTCCAGTATACGCGTTAACTTTGGTTTGTCGGCCAGTAAATTACACTTTCATTTCACAATTTGATACAGGAAGGAAACTATCAGATGATACCATGATAATGTAGACGATTTAAAGGTCCTGTATTATATATATATATATAGATTTCCATTTCCTTTGTGATAATGAAGCAGGCCTTGGTGCCGTATAAAGACTGTAAAAGTGTCAAAACGCTGAGTTAAGGGAGAAGCATTCAGCAACTGTGCTGTTTGAAACAAGCCCTTTGGACCTCTGAGACTTTGATGTCACAAACTGAGGTGCATGTCATATGTCAGTCCTCAGCATGACACACTGTCAAACCTTTTATGTGTAAGAAAACACCAACGGGTGATTCTGTCAAGGAGGAAACAAACTTCAAGTCTGAAGAAAAAACGGTGGTTAGCCTCGGCGTAGCGTCGGCCAATCAGAAGAGAGAGTCATTCATATTTATGCGGCACAGACATTAAGCAGCCTGTTCTTCTGTTAAAGGACATGTAAACTATATCGAGACAGTTTTTTAAAACCACAAAAATCTCTTTTGGACATCAAGACTGCACATCGGGGACATTTAACTTCCATAGATAACATAAAAAGAAATAAGTAAAAATGGTGCATACTGTCACACAGCTTTCTCCTTTTTCTATCAGTCCGCCCACGTCCTCATTAAAACCAGTTCATTTTACTGTCAGTTATGATTCATTTGCAGCTCAGCGTGGGAAAGGGCGGGAGTCAGCGGTTCGTCACACAATGAGCCGGACCCATTCTGATATTAGGACGTAAAAAAAAACACTTTTGACACTTGTCTGAAAAACTATGAAAAAAAACAACAACACACAAAACAAACTATTTCTAATTTAGCCCCAAACATTTTTTTTTGCCAGTCTGTTCAGTCTGAAAAGCCAAAATGTAGTTCCCCTCTTTGTTTTTGTTGAATGGAGAAGTGATTCTGAAACGAGAATTGATTCTGCATTCAATCATTTAACTGAGAATTGGAAAGACATCAAATTGTAAGATTGCCAGAGATCGTCCTCTCTGGTGTCATTACAGATATCTGCTCAGTACTTACAGTAAACATCAGCTGACATTTCATAGGACAGATGACGTATTTTTCTCCTCAGCTGACACCTCCTCTCCTTCCAAGGCTCTCCCTGCCTCTTCAAACCCTTTCAGGGTTCATGACAACTTCTTCCGACTCTTTCAAGTCCCGCAACTTCCAGTGAATAAAATCTACTCCTCCTGATTTAAGTGCTCACACCTCAGTTTATCTTGTCTTTCACTTAAAACACTTGAAATGCACAAATTTGAGGATTCTTTCTTGCCTAATTTGTCACCAACATATTGATTGACATTTAATCTCTGCCACACTTGAACTTCACTTGTAGTAACTTCTATTTTCACTGCTTGTTGTTTTTCAGCTGTTTCAGCAGAAAGCAGCATCTACCTTCCTCAAAAACACGTTGCTCCTTCTATCCACGGATGATTTGAACAATCCCACTGCTTGATGTCTGCATCAGTTCCAGACACAGACAGGCCACCCACTTTATTTATTTATTTGATCTTTTTCTGTTGCCCCCTCCCCAGGTCCTGTTTTTCTCAGGTCCGGTACCGTGCAGACTGGTCCAGCCAGATGGCGTTCAGGAGCGTGCTGATCAGCCCCAGGATGCTCGTGGATCACATGCCCGACGCCGTGCTGCGAGCTCTCAACAGTCTGACCTGCGACAGGCCCTTCTCCCTCTGCCCTTCGTCTTTAAACGACAGCCAGCACAATACCGTCTGAACCGTGACTGCAGGCTCTTGCCTCCTCGTGTCTGCGCTCCCGGACTCGACGGTATCCTGAACCCACTCCTGTTTGCGTCTCCACGCCTGATCCTGGACGGCTTCAAACAGTCCACTTCGCCTGTGATCCTTTTCCTCATATATGTGTTGGTCCCTGATTATCAGGCTTCTCAAACATTTAAACATTTACTTTTGATTGTATCGGGAGACGTGAAACCGTCGAGGTTTTCCCGTCGTGCGCTCCGCGACTGAACCTGATTGGTAAAGAGACACACGTCGGAGCGCGCGCACTCGTTTGTTCAGCTGCACTTTCAATTATTTAATTCAAATCATTTCATTTATTCGTAATTATATGAGTTACTCCGTGAGCAACTTTACGCCATGATCTTTGAATGTGCATTGTGTACAATATTTGACAGCGCTGCAGTTTTATTGTGCCGTCGGTGTTTTATGTTTGTGTGAGTCGAGGCCGCCCGACGGCCTCTGGTCTTCCTCGTCTTTGAGGGCGACCGAGGAGCAGCCGCACCATGTAGAGGTAACTTGTACCTCAAAACGTGGGCTGAATTTACTTCCTTCATTGTATTGTGACTGTAGTTAGCCTGTCTTGTGTTTATTGTCTGGAGACATCAGGATGAACAGTGCCTATGCATTATTTAAAAAATAAAATAAAAATAAAAAGTCGACAAAATTGCTGTACAGAAAAAAAACAACAATGATGAGTTGCAGTAAGTTTGGCTCTGCATTTTCCTCAGTGCAATTTGAATAGTGCATGGTGTCTGGTATAAACATGATCGATGTGGCAGGTGGGAAGATTGTACTCTTTGTGGGAACCCGTTTACTTGCCGTTTATATTACATCTTTTTTTTCAGGTCATATATACATATAATATTCTAGTTTGAATCAGTTGATGCCTGCATAACTATTTCACATCTTCAAGAAAATGCATTGGACTCCTTGATGCAAATAAATGCGTTTGTGAAGCACAGTCTTCATTATTTTCTTCTTCCATCAGGGACAGCAACCTGTTGATCAGAAGCCCAGTCAACTCAAATTTGGAGTAAAAAAAAAAAAAAAAACCTAAAACGGTCTAAGAACTGAAGTCGTATGACCAGTGGTTGTAAATATGAAATGTTCCAGTGAATAGCGCAATAAGGATTAGTTTTTTTGTTTTTGTTTTTTTTACTTTATCCCTCCCAGTCCTTTTTAGCATGTGACGTCAGAGCGACGTCCCGTCACCAATACATGACATCTTCAAGTGATCCTCGTAAACTCCTAATTCAAAACTCAGCCGTAGTAAATTACAGTGCGCTGAGTTGCTGCCTCAACAACATACTTCTGTGTTTGGCTGCGAACCTTGAAATAAATGGAAACCTACATTACTACTTGGTGCTCCAGTTTTAGAGTTAAAGGTGTAAAATACTTGAGCCAGGGGATTAGGTTAAATTGAGGCGTAATTAATGTGGAATCGGAACATCCGTTTATGTCTGCTCGGGAAGATCAAGCTACAAATGAGTTGCCCGTGTTTCTTTAAACGAGAATCAGTTTGTCCTCCGCCCCCCAAACGTCACATTAACAGTAACTATATATGAGTAATTGTTATAATTAAATTATTTTTCATCTCCCGTATGAGCTTCATTTGTTGCCACACGTTGTTAACACTGTAGAGTCCTTCAACGGTCTGGTTTGAGTTTTGTGTGCATATTTTGCTGTAACTAATGTACGTTTAACAACACTGAGACGACCTGTTTTTTCCTGCGGTGTTGACCACTTTGCTGAGTCGTTGAACTGCGTTTATTCCTATCTTTCCGACAGCACGTGAACGCAGCAGCAGCTCATCTGTTGGACAGAGAAACTAATCAGGAGACAACTTAAGACTTTTCAGGACTGCTAGCTGCTCGGCTAGCAACCTTTTAAAGTCGGCCGTCCGGACGACGGAGGGACACCGACTTTATTCGTGAAACACGGCGTCTCCTCAGCACGGGAAACGACCGCGGAGCCATGTTTTAGGACCGCTGCGTTGTCGTCGCGCTGGAAGTACGAGGCTGCGGGCGGCTGGAAGCTCGCGGCTAGCTCCTTCACGTTAGCGGGGGGAAGAAGCGCAAAGCGGAGGCGAGAAAATGGAGCTGGACGACGCCGTCCTGTACCAGGACGACTCGGGAGACTCCTCCGTGATGTCCGAGCGGGTCTCCGGGCTGGCCAGTTCGATATACCGCGAGTTTGAGCGGCTCATCGAGAAGTACGACGAGGACGTGGTGAAGGAGCTGATGCCGCTGGTCGTCGCCGTGCTGGAGAACCTGGACTCGGTGTTCGCGGTGAACCAGGAGCACGAAGTGGAGCTGGAGCTGCTGAAGGAGGACAACGAGCAGCTGGTCACCCAGTACGAGAGGGAGAAGGCTCTGAGGAAGCACGCGGAGGAGGTGGGTCTCTCTCAGCCTGGGCTGGTGGTTAAAACGTCGTGTCGTCTACTTTTGGTACGAAAGGATTAAACGCGAAAGTCGGTTGGGAAAAGAAAAAAAAAAAAAAATCTGCCAATTCACTGTCGCGATGCTCATTAAATCCACATTAATGTCTTTTACTCGCGATTGAGCACTTTTTGGTAGAATATATGACCCGTTCTTTAATCCGGCGTTCAAAGTCCAACACCTGAAGACAAATACTCTTATAAACGTGTTGTTGATTACTCACCGCGAAACCTTTCTGGGGAATAACAAGTAAAGTTATTGGACATTTGTTGTTTGGTTGAATCTGGAGTTTTCAGAGAAAATGTCCAAAAGACTGGTGTAACAGCTCGTCGCTGTAGCAGGGGGCTGCAGACCTCCGAGACACACTGTCCTGTCCTGGAGCGGAGTTATGTCACCTTGGACGTTGCTCTCGGGACGTAGTCTCACTAGAAATGCAGTCACTTTCAGTGGAGCCTCAGATGCACGTAAACCAGTCTCTTTTATTAACATTATTTTTAAATGTATATATATATATTTTTTTATAACTCCCAACAAATACAAGTCCCTGTCCCGGTGATCACGCCAGGTGTCCCCGGTGCGTTTGATTCCGCCCCGGTGACGACCCCTGTTGCCACAGTGCGGCTTGTTTTGCATGTCCAGCTGCTCTCCTCCTGCACACCGGCCCTGACACTCAAACTAAAACTGGAGTGGTGGAAGATCATCAGGAGGATCTGAGCTGAGACTCTGGTGGTGTTGAAGTAAACTCACAGCAACAGAAACCTCATCTGTATTCTCTTCTGATTTATCACTGTCTTCCTATTTAATGGGACTCGGTGTGAACATCCATCTCCATAACATGTAACTGCCTCATAGTTGAGCCAGGCTGTCCTCCACGCTTCACTTCTGTTCTTTGAAGTCGTGTCAGTTTGCTGCGACCTGTTGCAACAAGTCTTCCTGTAATCTCGCACGCAGGGACATCAATCTTGTACTGAATCCGATTTCAGCAACATCTGTTGAGAACAAACACTTGAGTCTGTGCTCTGGTACACGTGTGTTTATGTTTGCTTCCCATTGTCCATACGTATTGTTGACTTTGATTATGTCTGTAATGGTTTCCCCTTCCATCAAAGGTCTAAATCACCAGATAACAGCTCTGTAGCATTATTATGCCCACATTAATAAAGGTCTGATGGTGCTGGTTGATAGAGGCGTTGATGAGATTAACTGCAAGACATCTGGAAAACAAAGGAATATTTTATAAATAAAGAGGGAAGAATATCTTTAAAAGACTTTCTTAAAATCTGGGTGGTCTGTTGTAGAGCAGAACAATAAAAAAACAACAACCGATAGTTTCAATTATCAGTTATTAATAATCAGTTATCAGTGGATATTGAATTCCTGAAATCTATTACTAAAAGTATTAGTAAATCAAACCTTTTGCTGTAAAGCAGACATGTCCAAAGTCCGGCCCGGGGGCCAATCACGGCCCGAGGTCAGATTTAATATGGCCCACAGCTTCTGTCTTAAAATGTATTGTTTATGTCCCGCCAGCACTGTCAAACAGAATGAATAAATCATACAGGTTCAAAATGCAATTCCTCTTTTCACATTATGGCGGCAGCACCACTCTGTAACGCTGTCTGGTAGTGTAAAATATCCTGTAACCCCTTGACGCTCATTTCTGCCATGGCGACGAGATAAAAAGAGGGAAATTGATGGTGAGGGCCGCCGCTTCCAGGAGAGATAGAAATTGCAATATTTTTTTCGTTGAAAACCAAAACAATTGTGTTTTCCTAATTTGTCAAGAGACTGTTGCCTTATTTTGGATGAATTCATTGTAAAGAGAGACTACCAAACAAAACATGCCAATGCATACGACAAGCTATCAGGGAGCGACCGTTCTGAAAAAGTGAAGCAACTCCACGCTGCCTTGGCTTCATAACAGCGGTTCTTCTCGCGGCCCGTGAGTCAAATGAAAACATCACCAAAGCAAGCTACGACGTTTCCAGAAATGCGGACATTTGCAAAGAAATTCTGAGCTTGTTCGGCTCCACGTGTTTGAGTGAGCAGACATTCTCGGTTATGAACTTAAACAAGAACCGCTCGAGGTCAAGTGACTCCCAGACATGTGACATTTTATGTATCTCATCCGCTGCTCTCAAACCAGATCTGGCCTGTGTACTGAAATCCAGATCTCAGTATCACCCTTCTCATTAGTGTCCGTGAGTTACCAGTTTCTCGGCCATCTGAAATTCATTAATCTAGTTTCTGTGTTTTGAATTTATGTCAGAGATCTGATGTGTAAGCTTTTTCAAATGGTAACGTCTGTCACTATTAACACTGAAAGGCAAAAACCACAGTTATAAATATATGCACTTGGATTTATGGCACTTATTGTATTGAACTTTTCAATAAGATTTGTTGGTGTTATGTACCTGTAGATGTGACACAAAAGATTACTTTCTGAATGGTCTCGTGTGAACGACCAGAGCAAGTTTCACATGTTTTGAACTTCAATGTTAACAGACAACATTTCATTACCCATAATAAGTCATGTTTAAAATGAACCTGAGGTAAAGATATTTATCAGCTTCATGGACATTTTAGATATTCCAGACAGCTTGTTCTTTATGTTATCTGACTCTCTAGATGTGAAAGAAAGGCAGAGTAGTTTGTTTTTTTTTTAGATTTGCCATGCCTCAATGGCTTACATTTGGTTATATTTTCATTTGAAGAAATGACAATTGTTGTGTCATTCTAAATAAACTTGTTATAGAACAGTGCATTTGTACGTAACTTTTATGGTTCAAAAAGTGTCAGGAGGGACCGTTGGCCCTCGGGTATTTTCAAATGATAAAATCTGGCCCTCTTTGAAAAAAGTTTGGACACCCCTGCTGTAAAGTAAAATAAACAAAGTTGTATACATAAGCTGCATCAATTAATCAATTAATTAATTGCTGAGTTGATTGAAAGGAAATTAATTGCCACTTAATTTGAATTAATTTCTTTAATGAAAAAATGTTCAAACTCTCTGATTGCAGCTTGTTCGATAATGAATATTGTCTGGCTCCTTTAGTCCTCTATGATAATGAACAGATGATATTTGGGTTGTGGACTAAACAAGACATTTTAGGGCTTTGGAAGACATTTACAGTTTTCTTTTTATAATTTTCTGACATTTTAAAGATCAAACATCTGATCAGTTAATGAAGGAGATGAATCAGTAATGAAAATAATTGCTAACGCTGCCCTAAACGCAAACCACAATACTGAATGAAATAAAGGATTATTCCTTTGTTATTTAAACCAGGTACATGATTGAGATTTCCAACTGGATCTGTAAACTGCATCAAACCGTTTGGTTACAGCACGTTGAGGTTTAAAGTTATAAAAAAAACAAGTCCCCCACACTGTTACATGTTTCATTTATTATGTCCTGCAGACGCAATGAGACGTTGAATGCCGGGTTTGTCCTTGAAGCTTATGATCACTTGAAGCTAGGAAGTATTTAACAGACTTTAACAAGATGCTGATTCAGTCTGAACTCCGAAGGTAAACTACTGTTTTTCTCTGGTTGCAGCGCTTTTATGAGCCGTAACATCGTGTACACTCGAGCCCTGTTCATGGAAGTCATAGGAAAAGGCCATAACAACAACCAAATTAAACAACTCTTAATGATGTTACTTTTGACAAATTATTATCAAATATGTCTGATAGGAGTATGTTTTACGTCGATCTTTAATCGAGTTATGTTTGTGTGCTTTCAAGGCCCAAACACAAAGCACTGCTCCTCTTAATCCTTCCTCGTCCTCACATCTGAGTATTAAACGCGAGCAGTCCCTCAATCAGCCATCTTCAACAAGCCTCCACAACTTAATCTGTTTATTTTTCCAGCCTGTACGCTAATAATCCCGGCAAATTAGCGTCCGACAGGGTTCAGACTGGGAGAAAGGATTAAGATATTACAGACTTAAAACATACTGCGACATATGTGTTTGAGGGTAACGCTGAAAGCTTCATGTGGTTGAGAGGTGTTTAGGGAATCTCGGTACGGTGTGTGTGAACTGGTGCTCGTTTTTCCGAGTTGCTGACATTTATCCTGACGGCCGAATGTTGAATGACGAGCGCAACAGGTCACACGGTGGCGTGTTCACATTTGATGTCATGTTGTAACACGTAGCTTCAGCTTTTACATGTAGACTCGTGCACTTGGGATTTTCCACCAGTGTGCGACGGGCTTCTGTTGCTCCTCTTCTCTGTGGCTGCTGTGTGTGAAATCCCTCATCTCTAATAAAAGCTGTTCGCTCCAGCCGGGCAGCCGGTCAACTACCACGTTGGTGTGATCGGTCATGTTCCCGATGCCGAGATGATGTCATTGTTTATCCTTCTACGTCCTTTCGGTAGGAGCGGTTAGCTTCTGTACATCACAATCACAACTCAGGATGTAGTATTTATGGCTGCTGACCTTTCTGCTATTTGTTCCCCTTCTGGTTTTTGTGTTTTTAACGGCTGATCGCTGTCGCCGGCTACGTTGAGCTCCAGTCAGAAGTCCCGATCAGCTCACACAGACCGCTTCATCTTAAAGTTGGAAACGCCTCCACGTTCACATTTTCACCGCAACATTCTTCACTATTATTAAAGAATTAAAAAAGACAAGTTACACTTTTGCAGAATCTACCGTGACAAATAGCTCAAATTGTTCAATGTGTGTGGCTACAGTACATTAGCTCAATGTTTATGTGACAAATTGCAAGAGCACTGATGGTCTTACTTTCAGTAGAATACTTTAATTTTGAGCTTATTATTATACTTGAAGTCACAGATTAGGCTCCCACTCACTCTGTTGGGTTTTGACATAATATGATTACAAGCCCATAATTAAACACAAATACCAACACATTTTGGTCAACATGACCCATTATCACAGAAACATGACCAGCTGATCCCAGAGCTGTGACGTAGATCTGATCTTATAAATGCCACTTTGTGAATCCCGGTGGATATATATAAAAAAAAATTCCTCATGTTCTTCCAGTTCTGGAAGTCCTTCACCTTTTATGCTATACCGCCTCATTTAAATATAGCAGATGTTTAATAAAGTCAGGTAAAGGTGATCACAAGCAGCTCATGTCGATCTGCATAAAGCAGCATGAGGTGAATAGGAAGCAGCGGCTGTGCCGGGGAAAGGTCAACGAACACAGTTCTTTACCAGCCATCTAGTTTTAACATGTTCTACGACTTTCAACCACAGACTGAATACAAAAGTGAAAGTTGCTTCTGGGTCTAAAAAAATTAGGCCGATGTGGAAGTGCCATAAACTGTAATACCACCGGGTGCCACTAGAGGTCGGCTCCAAAAAGCCTCGGCTCCATAGACTCCCATTCAAATAGTCTCATGAAATTTGAAGTCAATATAATTTCTCCACGAGTTATTTTGATGTTGTTAGCTAACGTCACTCCTTCTTATTAGTTTTCTGGAGGTCCATCTGAAAATAATCCCTCATTAATTAGTTAATAAGCTTAAAAAAGATGCGTTTATGGGGGCGTGTCTGTTTGATTGACAGGCCTGTGGTGCAGTCAGGTTACGGCTATCGGTGGGCGGGACGTAGTATCGTCGGGTTTCCAATCAGACTGAATCAGATCCAGCGCTGGCTCCTCCCCAGCTCGTCCAAATATGGTCGCTTCCTGCTCCGAACTAGCAGGATAATGACGGCCAATATCCATATTTTAGGCTCCATAACGTCTGTTCACAAACCGGTGGGTGATGTCACTGTTGGCCGCCGCTTGCTTTCAACCTGGACCCCAATTTCCCGTCATTGTGACTAATAAGATAAGATTGACTTTATTAATCCCACTGGGGGGAAATTCGGTCATTACAGCAGCAAGAAAAAAACAAAAAAGTGCACACAATATGAATTTTTTTTTATAGATACACATAAGAAATAAGATGGATAAATAAAAAAAATAATTATTTTAGAATAAATACACTGTGTACGTTCAGTGAAAGTGTTTGTTTTTGCCACTGACGGTCTCTGAATCGTATTAAAAGTGTCTGACGACATGATGGAAAGGATCCCAAACAGGAAACAAAAGTCTCAAGAAGTCTCGCTCAACACAATAACTTGAGCTAATAATGTTACCTCCAGTCTGTTTACAGCAAAGTGTCCCGCAACAACAAAACAAGCGCCCACTTATAGGAAGCCAATGAGTCGCCTGGCACAGACTCGGTTACTAAGCTGCTCATTAGGATGACAACTCTCTCATTAGGTAAAGAAACAAGTTAATTTCTCCACCAAACAAACGCATTGTTTGAGCCAAGTCCTGCTTTTCTCCGCTCCGAGCCCAGAGGAAGACCTCCTCTCATTGGTCCGTCTCGGTCTCGGAGAGGAGAGGAAAAGGCAGGGCAGGAAATTCTTGGGTAAAAACAGCACTTCCCTCGGTTCTTTTGTCCAGTCGGAGTTGTCTGCCATCTGTGAAAGGAACAGTTGACCCACAAATGGTGTTGTCTGATTGATCGCCATGAATCATTCAAACCCACTTGGATGTTTCCTGAACGCTGGTTTATGGTAACAGCAGTAGTTTAGCCTCATTTGACAGCGGCTTGAGTTTAAGACGGACAGAACCGTGACCGGAGTTTTTAGCCATATTGGCATCATGACTCCAGATGGGAATTTCGGGTGATCGATCCACCACTTTGGATCATAAAGAAATCTCTCATAAGCTACTCGATGGATCAGACAATCACTGGGCGATTTCTCAATCTGAAAGATGTGTTCTTGATTGACTACATTTCTTGGATGTTATTTCATAAAATCCTAAAATCCATCAAAAGGGTTGATTAAGGTCTAAGACCCTTCAAAATTCAGAGTTCTTCAACAGACAACATCATGTGTATCTTCAGGGTCCTGAAAGCACCGACGGTCCGATACGTTCACACGAGAACGGGATCTTTTCAACGACGCACTCCTAGAACATAATATGGCGATAAAACTATTCCTGGTGAAGAATAATGATGCACACCTGCCTGATTGTTTCATTGCGTGTTCTCCGAATGCATGAAGGAGTCTAGTCTCCTCTGAAGGACCCGTCACACCAGAGACACCCTTCACATGGAGAAAACACCCATTGGCTGAATTAAATGACATCATCCACTTACACTGGAAAACCTGACTGAGCTCCAGGCTTGTCGATGAAAGCCGGTTCAATCCCAAACATCTGCTTGACTTCTAATATCCACATAATTAGGAATAATTTGCATAAAGACCAGCAGGGCACTGATCAGAAGTGGATTTAGCTGATGATACCATTACTTGTATATATATATATATATATATATATATATATATTAAAAAAAGAATCACTTTCTATTTTATGAGAAGCTGATGCCTTTTGAAAGGGAGTCTGTTGCAGCTGCAGGTTTTTTGCAGTCGGCCCCACCAGTGTTGCTCTTCTTTAGTTCCTTCAGTGTTTAGTTCCTTCAGTGTTTAGTTTCTTCCGTGTTTAGTTCCTTCCTTCCGTGTTTAGTTCCTTCCTTCAGTGTTTAGTTCCTTCCTTCAGTGTTTAGTTCTTTCAGTGTTTAGTTCCTTCCTTCAGTGTTTAGTTCTTTCCTTCCTTCCTTCTGCCGATCATGTGGCGCCACCACCAGGATTCACTGGAAATCTGGTACAAATATGTTTTGTGTTTGGAGGAAGAACCTCCTGAAGTTGATGATCCCCTCTTTCACTCATCCGGTGAAATATTACCACATCTTCTGGAGAATTGCAGATTTAGAGACATTCAAGGTCTCTTAAGATGCAGCCGACCGACTTTGGTGAACTCTTATATAACCGCTGTGACGTTGACAGTTTGGAGTAAACTGTCTTTACACCTTCATGTTGTCCTCAAGAAGAATAGTAACACGTGTGATTCATTTAGCATCGGAGTATCAACGTGAACTTTGTTCATAAACCAAACTATCAAGAATCATTTCATCAGGACATTTGTAACGCTGTTGTCCTGCTGGACTCCTGCAGCAGCTCTGCAGTCAGTTATTGAGGCCAGTGTCCACAGCACCACACACACACACACACACACACACACACACACACACACACACACACACACACACACACACACACACACACACACACACACACACACACACACACACACACACACACACACACACACACACACACACACACACACACTCCCCAGCTCCCCTAAACGTCCCAGCAGCAGCCTGTAGCCAAAAAACACTAAAAGGAGCTGATTTCAGTCTCTTGTCAATTGAGTGCCAATACAGTGGAGCCCTGTGTGTGTGTGTGTGTGTGTGTGTGTGTGTGTGTGTGTGTGTGTGTGTGTGTGTGTGTGTGTGTGTGTGTGTTGGCACTCGGGGACAAAGAGATCATTATATATGCACCGGGGGGGGAAGCGTGCACGTTAAAACGCTGGAACACTTCTTCTCTGCAGCGTTGTCATGAACAATCCTCCCGTCGGTCATATGAGGAGCAGGCTGGTGTTGTTTCTCATGAATGTGTGGAGGAGTGTCGGCGTGTCGTCCATACAGACGCTCCGTCTGAGAAGTGCACTTATTGCAGTTCATTGTTGAAACTGTGAGGAGGGACAGAAGGAGAGTTTTTAAACAATTCAAAAACCTCGTCCCTTATTTACATCGTCTGTTACAGTTTTGTACATTTGCAGATTACACTGTCGCCTCCTGTAGTGTGGCCCGGTGCTGTGTTAATGCTCTTAGTAGATTTACATAGAAAACAAGCTGCCTTACGACCCACACTTGAGTTGTTAAGACGCTCTACGACCCCACCGGGCCGTCTGCAGGTTGCTCAACCACGAGTTTTAAATAATAGAGTGCATTTTGCAGCCATTCACACAAACTAACCACAATTTTGTAATACTTCAAAATGTGCTGACTTTGTTTTACTTGGATTCCGCTTAAAAAAAGAGGACAATCAGATTATTGATCCCAAATCAGGTGCTCTACCCTGAAATAGTTTAAGCCCACAGGCCAAGAAAGTACATCAATAACTGAATTGTTTAAAAAAAAAAAATTGAAAACAAGTTCACAAAGGTGTCTTGAAGAAACAGATTTGTGTATAAAGAAGAAGCTGCTCAGGTGACCCTCATCTCTCGGTGGATAACGTGGCCGCGGGCCTCCGATCCACAGAGAGCATCACAAGGTTGCATGATTCAGACACCTGACTCAGCTGATCTGCTGAGAAACAGAAAACAATCCAAGCAAACAAGAGGGCAACAATAACTCGTCTTCCTCCAGGCAAGAACCGTCAAAACAGTTTGAGCGGTCATGTAAATGTCTTCTGGTTCACAGTGGAGCACCTTTTATTCATTTGAACGGTCACTTGGACTTTAGACGTGTGATTTTCCATCCTTTCATGTCATGAAGTTCTGCTGCTGTTAAACTTACTCAGCGTTTTACTTCCCCGTATATTTCAGTAGGAATGCGATTAATGACAAGTTTCATTATGGATCATTCTGCTGACAAATGGATTTTCCTGTCGCAGAAGATGAATCGAATCAGGAAATATTAACACGCAGAGAGCAGAGAGCTTTATGGATGGAAAGGATATTTGGAGTCTTTGTTCAGCCAGGGTTGTTGGTTTTCTGCAGAACAACACCGTTTATATGCAGGAGTTTCCAGCAGCTTGCAGGACGAGAGTCTGCAGGACGGGAGTCTGCAGGACGGGAGTCTGCAGGACGGGAGTCTGCAGGACGGGAGTCTGCAGGAGGATCGGTGTTGTAACAGACTGCAGCGCGGCCTCGTAGAACACAACGGATTGAAAAGAATAACTGGAGGTTTTAATCCATGTTGTCGGTGTGACTCGGGATGATACGGTCTATTAATAGACCGTTTCCATCCCCTCTGGTGAAGACTGAAATATCTCACCAATTAATCATTCATGGTCCCCAGAGGATGAAGCCAGATGAGTCTGGGGATCCTCTGGCTGTGTACTGACACCATTAGCTTCACACTGGTGGTTTGAAATATCTCGTCACCTCATCGACGGATTGCTGATAGATTTCAGTAAACTGATGAACGTCCCTCTCGGGATGAAGTCAAGTTGGAATCGCTTATTTGCGCCTCCGACTTTTCCTCTCGTGTCATAATTTGGTCAAAGTTTCTAAACTGAAGCTGTTTAACAAATGTACCTCCAGAACAACAGCATGTTAGCGTTAGCATTTATGTTGAAGCGCTGCTTTGTAAGTGTTTCAGTCACTATTTTCTGACATTTGAAGGGCCTAATAATAAATCAATTAAACGAGTAAACAACTGTCAGATTCATTACAAAACCAAAAAGTCATAATTTGACCTCTATTTTACATGTGGAGGTCAAAACTGTACACATGTTAACTGTACTACAGTTACTACGCAGGCTAGCTGATAAACATGTCGCCTCCGTGATATTAATAGAAGCTGTTATCTGCTGTATAGTTTCCCGTTTCATGTTTTTATAACGCGTCTTCTTCGTCTCAGTATGTTGTTCTGCAACTCACTCTAATTTCAAACATCTCTTCATTTTTCAGGCTGTACTTTGAGTGCATTCCTGATAAAATAGTGTTGTTTTTTTTCACCTTATCTGTTTTTTTTTTTTTTGCTGCTTCAGAGAAATTTTGTCCCACCAGAACTAATTAACGTTTCACTTCACCTCATCTGTTGACCAACAAAGCGTGCACTGCCGTCGGAGAGCGGCGGTTGAACCGGCAGTGAAGGGATCGGATCAGGTGGCGGTCGGCGGGTCGGAGGAGCCGCTCGACGCCACAAGTGTTCCTTCTGTTCCTGTTACACTGCCGGGAGCCGCAAAGGAGCATATTTCTAATCAGAATAATCTCTTTGTGTACATTAGTGCTGAGTCGGTCCGGGTCTTAGACCAGGATCCCCTGAGAGAAGCACTCATCTGTGAAGAATAAAAAAAAAAAAAACCTTGACGCTGACATCAACTGTTGCTCACGTCCTCCGGGAACCGAGTGTGTTTGTGTGGACACGTTGTTGTGATGGTAGAGGACGAGGGGACGCAACACGTCAACGAGTGTCCTCACGCTGATGGAAAACAAACGTGTGTGTGTGTGTGTGTGTGTGTGCGCACAGACGAACACAAAGGCTAGTCTAGTGCTCCTTTTCCTTGAGGAAGTTGTCGCGGTGCACCTGTTGTGCAGAGATGTCGGACCGCTTTCATAATGACGGCTACTGTTCGCTCTGCTCTCCGCTGGCAATGAAAGATTTAGTCCTTCATCATCTCCCGTTTCACTACCGCCTCTGTTTCATTACACACTCCTGTTCTACACGGGGACGGTTGTGAGAGTTGAGCTGAGACAAACCGACCGCTCGCACGCACGCGTGACCTTTCTGCCCCCCCCCCCCCGCCCCCTCCCCCCTCCCCCACCACCACCACCCGGTTCTGTCATAAACAAATCATCAGCCCGTCGGAGGCAGTTCACCGTGTCAGATAGTAAATGTGTGTTTCCGCTGTCTTCCTCTGCAGAGGTACATTGCCTTGGAAGACTCCCAGGACGGCGAGAAGAAGGATCTCCAGGTCCGACTGGTGACGTTGGAGTCGCACACGCGACAACTAGAGCTGAAAACTAAAAACTATGCAGACCAGAGTAAGTCTCCACTCTTTCACCTGCACTGGTTTTACTGTGACGGCTCTATTGTTGGAAAGTCTTAATGCTTTGTTCTAAATGGCGTAATTGCGAACACTTTTTATTGTACGAGTGCATTTCACGCCGTCAAGTACAGAAACATGTAGTGAACTACAAGTACCCGGATGATGCACTTAAAACCTGACCAAATAAGAAGTGTGAAACTCTGGACACTGGCGCCATCTTGGCTCCGTGGAGGAAGGGGGCGGGACCACCGGCGTAAATAATTTTTACATTAAGGCGTCTGAGGAAGCTGCAGCTGTTCCTGAACATGAAAGTGTTTATTTTTCACTGATGGACAGAAGAATCAGTGCGTTTATTGAGTTTGTTAAACGGAGGGAACAAAAACACATTAATTTCTGTGTAAAATAATTAAAGCTGCAGATATTGTGGCGGGTGATGTGTTCACATGATGAGGTCATTTCCTGTCAGTGCAGAACATCAGTGTGAGATTTAAAACAACACGACTCTGTTCATATTCCTGCTCTACACCAGAAAAGCCGGAGATATACCTGCTGTCGACGCGTTCTCGTTGACAACTGTCTGCGTCGTGAACGTATTTGTTCAGAGACTTGACTCTGTACTACATGTGTTACTGGAGGACTCCACCAGAGGGCGCACCAGTGAAACAATGATACCATGAGAACATCCCGATCCGCCTGTTGTGAACAATAAACATGTTGACACCTGGGGGGCGGGGTGTGTGTGTGTGTGTGTGTGTGGGGGGGGGAGGACACACCCTTACCGCTCATTTGTATCACGCATCTTGCGCACGCATTGCGTTAATTTCTGAGGACAGTCATGGGGTACATCAGGCGGTCGTCATGGCTACGTGTAGTTTAAAGCAAGTACATCGCCGGCTTTAGAGTCCTAACATGTGTACACACACACACACACACACACACACACACACACACACACACACACACACACACACACACACACACACACACACACACACACACACACACACACACACACACACACACACACACACACACACACACTTGTGCGAAGGCCAGATACCCTGAGAGCAGCTTTGACAGTCTGCAGGTCTTGTGACTGTTAGCCTGATGTGCCGGAGGACAGATGGACTCCCGTGTCCCCGCTGAATAAAGAATAAAGGCCATTAGGAAGCTACTGTACGTGTTTGCCTGCCAAGTAAATGAGCTCTAATAGGATAAACATGGTAAAGTCAGGAGAGTTTGACTGGTCAGACCTGATCTGCCTCTTAAGTTTTTAGTTTTTTAAAGAAACATTAACGTGTGTTTTGAGATAATAAGAACTGCTACACGCTTTAAATATACATGGGAAGTATGAGCGCCCGTTGCAGCTGTTAGTGAAGTAGGAAAGCTCTGTTTCCATGTAAAGGAGAGCGCTCGGAGCGTGGCGAGTCGTTCCAGGGCTTCTCGGGAAGAAAACCCTCATGATGTGTGCATGACTGCACCGTTGACGGCGCGTGTGACTGCTCGTTTGTTCCACCACGGTATCGTCACATACGCCTCTTTCTTGCTCGGGGCGGGAACCGAAGAATTCCCAGTAAAAATTGTCTTTTTGTTTCTTTCACCGTGACGCTTCCTCCTCTTTTTCTGTTTGTGTGATTTTCTTTTTTTACAAGCCTTCTTTTGTTTGTGATTGCTTATGGACTGAACTGGCAGCAGTGTGACTCGGATCACGGCTGTGTGTGTGTGTGTGTGTGTGTGTGTGTGTGTGTGTGTGTGTGTGTGTGTGTGTGTGTGTGTGTGTGTGTGTGTGTGTGTGTGTCACTGGAAAACACGTAGAGTCCAAGTTCATAAAACATCAGCATACTTTGATGACTGCAGCCACATTGCTGAGCTCTTATTTCACCGCTGTCTCTCTTGATTCTTAATGTTATTTGGCCTTTATTGTCGATGTAATTCAGTACGTGTCATGTTTTATTTATTTGTTTGTTTGCAATCCGTGTTGCTGGATTGTATTGTACAAGCTTAATGAATGAATTAAAGAAACCTTTCGGCAAGACAACGTAACATAATAAGACAAACAACGTCATAAAACAACATAATAAAAGTATTTTATGGGTAATCGCTAAATTGAAATAGTGTGACGTTAAATGCTGTGTGGGACAAAGGATGTGACGTCTCCTTTTGTCCTCCTGATCATGTTGGACATTCGCCCTGAAGACAGGAGTGTGTATTAAGACCTTGGAGGGTGCAGTGGAGCCGCTACGATCCTCCCAGCTAAAGCCAGTGTATTGGTCTGCCATGCAAGTAATGTTGCACATTGGTTTCCAGGTTGTCCTGGCAACGAGTTGCCCCTCCCCAACACTTGAACGCTTGTAAAACAAGCTCAGCACACATCCGTCCACATTAACACTTCTGAGTCTCTTTTAAAAAGTAGGGACGTTGTTGAGCCTTTGCAACCCTGGATGGACAGAAACTCACTTCGTTATCGTCTCACTGATTCACCACTAAACTGTGATTGATTTAATGTCGGCCAGATATCAACACGGCTCCCAGAACCGCTACTTCACTCTGTACTTTAAGTATCGTTTCAGATACCCGGCGATGATATTCATTCTTTCAGAAGGAGATGTTCAGACTTTGCATGCGGGGCTTTTCTTTTGGGATCACTTCACTTTTCTCTTCACACCTCCGTATCAGACCCGAGTTATTTCTGCTCCACTATTTCACCTCCGCTTCCTTCTCAAAACCACAGTTTCCATCATAATATACAGCTGCTGTCAGAGCTGCCGCTCTTCATTCTTCTTAACTGGAGCGTTGAGGAACATCTGCTGTTCGGGACTTTAAACCTGCGCCGCAAAGCATGAATGATGGAGGATGGAGGCTGCTGTGGATGAGCATCATCAGCTCTCTGAGTGTCCGTCGTTTAGAGGGTGTTTAGAGGCTGGCATCACAATAGCACGCTCAACAACTGTCTGACTGTTTTGCCTATAAATAAGCAGCTGAGAGCCACAAACACTGGAGTCAGTAAGTTGTGCTCTTTAACTGAGAACGATGACACTTTGATCTTTTAAAACTCGGGTATCTTTTCACTCCTTTTGGTATTAAATGGTGTCGTTTTTCTCACTTTAGTTTTTGAACTGTAATGTAAAAGAGGGTTGTTTCTATTCTTTCTCTTGTGGCTACATGAGGTTTTATGAAAGAAATCAGTTTCAGAAGGTCGTAAAAAAAAAACCCAGAGCTGCAATGTTCATCACATCATCTTTTCGTCATTTTGAATTACGGTTTTTTACTAAAAATAAAAAACACTAGTTTCTTCCATGACTCAGTCACTCCAGTTTTGAAACACTATCTCTCCATTCAGGTGGAGTTCAGGAGGTTTTCTTGATGCTTGGTGGCCCTCTTCTGGCTCTGAGATGTTATTGCAGCAAGTAGCTCCTCATTCTCCAGACTGAATATACTCAATATAAAAGTCCTGGATTTCCCACTGACTTCACAACAAATTGTCTGATCCATGTTCAGTTCATGAAATAATATTTTTTTTAATTTTTTTATTCAGAACAACTACATAATGGTATTTTCAGACAAACTTGTTGTAAATCTTCGTCTAATGTCATGTCTCTTTTTCTTTTTGTCTTCCAGTTAGCAGGTTGGAGGAGAGAGAAGCAGAGCTCAAGAAGGAGTACAATGCCCTTCACCAGAGACACACTGAGGTAGGCTGGCCTGCCACCTGTTTAAAGTATGTAATGACATGTTTCCATATGTCCTTGTTGTACTTATGTACAATGACCTTTTTTTCACAACCCAATAACCAGTAATGATATTTCCTTCAGACTTCTTTACATGACAGACATGATTCAGATTCAACGCCACATGTAGGGATGTCCAGATCAGGTTTTTTGGTGCTGATCCTGATCAGAGTTTTTTTAATATTAGTCTTCTGTTCGTATCAGTATCAGTCTTCCGTCAGATACAAGTGTATGGGACACATTAACATACCTGGTGTAACCATGTGCTTAAGTTAGTAATATGATATGAATGAATATGCTCATATTATAGCATGGCTGTGGTAAAGGAGAGCAACACTGTGCACTGCCTGCTGGCTGAAATGGACAAATCACAACAGAGTGCAGGAAAGACGGGATCAGATTTTTTTATTGAGCCAGTATTTATCCTTTAAAATATGTTCTGATTGGCCTTAATATAGATTCTCAGGACATCCATACATGTATGCGTATATGAATGAAGTGTCAACCTGGGAGAAACCTACTGAGCCTGTGAACACATACATCTCTTGATAAGCTTTGCAAATATACAAAATACACAAGGAATGAATGAAACAAAATGTTGAATTTATGAATTAATCAATCATTGGTTACCACCTGACTTAATCCAGAAGTTGAGAAATATTCTGTTTTCAGTGTAGACCATGAAGAAAGCGTAACGATAATAAAAGCTTGAGTAAATGGACAATAAGATGTGTAGCTGACCTCCTAAGTGATAGAAAAAACAAAGCTGAATTGGATGAAGCAGACGAGAGGCCGAGTGAAGATGATTAAAACACGAAGGATCTGGACATGAATTAGTTCATGCTGAGTCTGTTATCCATCATGGATCACTAACAGATGCCTCGGTGTCCAAACAAACCTCTCGGGCTTCAGCAGCCAACTGCTGATCTGAATCCCGCTGAATAGACAAGATGAAAGCTGTCCGCTACACACTGCTGCTGCATTTACATCATTTTCTGTGAACCTGACTGTCACAGCTGTGTGTGGACACACCGATGACTATTCAAGTTGATGGGAGTAACCTCCACCATTTCTGGCTCTAATTAGCAGCCCTTCATCAGTGAGTAAAACAGTGCTAATTCTCTGATTGTCTGTGTTGCGTAACTTCCAGATGATCCACAGCTACATGGAGCACCTGGAGCGGACCAAACACCAACATGCATTGATGGCGGCGGAGCCCTCGGATACGGGCACTTCAGCCAGAGCACGGTCAGACATCCACACATATTGTTCTGGTTCATTCTCAGTTCAACGTAGTTCACCGGATTCTTATGATATTATTAGTCCTATAGAAACGGTTATAACCGAGTATGGTTGATGTCTACAGAAGATCAGCCTCTTACTCACCAGTTTCTGATTGCCAATCAGTGGAGCCTGTTTCTTCAGGTCGTCGACCTTCACAGCAACGTAGAAGATTCTCACAGACTTTGAGCCAAGGCCGTTTCTGAAATAACCGATGTATACATTTTCTTTAGAATAAACTTTAATTCAATTCAACTTTATTTATATAGCGCCAAATCACAACACAGGTTATTTCATGGCACTTAACACATTAAAGTCCTTACAGCAAGACTTTACAATTCAACAATTCCCACATAAGCTAGGAAGGAAAACAACTCCTCTTTAAGGGAGAAAAACCTCCAACAGAGGGAAGAAAAACTCCCTTTAACAGGAAGAAACCTCCAACAGAACCAGGCTCAGAGGTGGGCGGCCATCTGCCTCGACCGGTTGGGGTGAGAGGAGAGCAGAGAGAGAAAAGGACAGCATAGAGATAGAAGAGAAGAACTGCTGGTGGAGAAGACAAACGCAGGACAGAGACATGCAGCTCCATGACGGGACATCTGCAAAAGAAAGTACAGAAACCACATGAGCGAGGGAACTGAATGGAGACAACAGACAATAAGAAGAAACTGGGAGAGAAGAAGATGGTGAGGTATGAGTCAGTTAAAGAGTAGGAGGAAAGAAAAGAAGCTCAGCGTGTAACAAGGTCCCCCAGCAGCCTCGGCCTATAACAGCATAACTAAGGGTTGGTTCAGGTCTACCTGAGCCAGCCCTAACTATAGGCTTTATCAAGAAGGAACGTTTTGAGTCTAATCTTAAAGCTAGAGAGGGTTTCTGACCCTCAAACACAAACTGGGAGCTGGTTCCACAGGGGAGGAGCCTGAAAACTGAAGCTCCGCCTCCCGCTCTACTTCTGTAAACTCTAGGAACCACAAGTAGACCAGCGTACTGAGAGAGAAGTGCTCTGCTGGGATTATATGGTTCTGTAAGATCTCTTTAAGATATGATGGAGCCTGGTCATGTAGAGCTTTGTAAGTCATCAAGAGAATTTTAAATTATATTCTTGATTTCACAGGAATCCAGTGAAGAGAAGATAAAACTGGAGAAATATGATCTCTCTTGCTAAATCCCATCAGTAATCTTGGACCTTGGAACTTTACAATCCCAGCAGAGAAAATTCGGACTATTAAATATATAACAGGGTTCTCCGACCTGTTGCTTGCGAGCTACCGATAGTTTGTTACCCTTTTCTGAGTAGTTCGCTGAGGGATCAAACAAAATGCAGTGTTTCCCCCGCATAGACATGTTTGGACGGGCCGTCCCGGTACAGTGACGGCAACCCGCGTATAATAGTGGTCTTTTTTTTTTTTTTTTTTTTTGAACCTGTACCAGAGAACAACGCTACCATGGATCCATCAACGAGTGGACAATCTCCTCTCGCTCTCCGTCACCTGTCACTGCTCCGCGATGTGTCAGTGTAACGAAGGGAGGACAGGCAGGGTTGAGCTCCGTCCTTCATGAAACACACAGAGATCAGAGGACATAAAAGCAGCAGAGACTCTCACAACCAGCCATAAAGAAAAGGGTGCTCAAATGAGGTAGATAGCATACATAGATTTGTTTGGCTGGACCGCTACAGTGGGACTAGAGCTATAAAGCGAGTGTCTGTCACTGAGTAATGGATCAAAGTTACTCTGCTGTTCAGCTGAATTCTGTGACTTTTCAAATTAAAAGTGTGCACATGCTGTTCAATTTAAGCTGTTGTGATAGAAAATGTGTGTGTTGAGAATCATTTTGTGATTGTTCCCTTCAAAGAAGCTTATTCAGCTGGTTTGGGTGGAGCTCAGCTATGTGAATAAATGTTACTAAACATGAGTAGCTCTCGGACACCTGATTATGATTTTGTCAAAGTAGCTCTCGGAGGAAAAAAGGTTGGAGACTCTTGTTTGTGTGTTTTTCTTTTGACACTTTTATTTTCTTAAAGAATTGGTTTCCATATTTTGTCCTGTATTGTAGACACCTGTCAGTGATGTCATCACCATCACCCTTTCATTGGGACAATTTCTTGCTCTATAAATTTCAAGACTGGAGAAGATGGACACTTGCAGTGTTTCATGTGATTCTCCAGGTCTACCCCCCCCCCCCACACACACACACACACACCTACCCCCCTCCCCTGTAGTGGAGCAGCTCTACTCCTACGCATACAGTACATCCTCTCCACAGGCGACATGCAGAAGTAGGTCAGAGACCCTGTTTCAGCAGAGAAACAAGGAATGAAAGAAAAGGAGAGGAACTTCAGTAATATGCAAAAAAAAAAAAAAAGTAGCCCTGTACAACATGCAGATCTCGGGTGTTTGTAGATGAACATTATGAGACTATTTTGACATGAAATGCTAATCAGAGGAGACATGCTGTCAAGAGAAGCAGTGGGACGGACTGACGCTGCAGCGCAGCGGGACAGATCGAGGATGCTGGCGATGTTGTGTAAATCGGCACCGTAGTTTGGCTGCTGTCAAACTAATCTGCTTCGATGGAAAGAGGAGATTTGCGCCCCTTTGCTCATCTGCAGAGCAGATTACGACTGAGCATCATGCTGCAGGGAGACAGGAGGTCACAGGACCTCCCGGGTTCACATCATATTTCATTATCACGAGGTTTATGTCGGTTGTATGTTACAACATTATGTCATCACCCTGTTGAGTCATTGTTGCTCTGTGTTTTGGTGGATCCGTATTACGGTCCGCCCTCACAGGATGAAACTAACCACACTCCATAGTGGAGATGCTTTGTTTCTGCTGAGGTGCAGTGCTTACTGTTACCAAACACAGACTGTATATAGAAGTGGACGTAGCATCCGGGTCTGAAAAAATGAGGCCGATGCGGAAGTGCCTTAAACTGCAATACCACCGAGTGCCACTAGAGGTCGGCTCCAAAAAGCCTCTGGCTCCATAGACTCCTGTTCAACTTCTGTAATAAAATGTGAAGTCAAGAAAATTTCTCCACGAGTTATTTTGGTTTTACTAACTAAAGTCACTCCTTCTCATTAGTTTTCTGTCCATCTGAAAATAATCAGTCATTAATTATAAAATAAGCTTTAAAAAAAAAAAAAAAAAAAAGTTTTTTGGGGGCGTGTCTGTTTGATTGACGGGCCTGTGGTGCAGTCAGGTTACGGCTATCGGTGGGCGGGACGTAGTATCGCCAGGTTTCCAATCAGATGGAGTCAGATCCAGCGCTCGCTCCCCCCCAGCTCGTCCAAATACGGTCACTCCTGGCTCCGAAACAGCTCTGAACTAGCAACATGGCGACGGCCGAAATCCGAACTCGAGGCTTCATAACGGCCGTTCACAAACCGACGGGTGACGTCACTGTTGGTTACCGCTTAGTGCTAAATACAGTGGGATGGTCACAAGGCTCTGTTTGGCCCATTTATCTCACTTAGTCTTCCACATGCATATTTCATGTTTTCGTCAGCTTTGCATCAGCAGGATCAGCCCTGTGAACGCAGATGATAAAGTTATGGTCGTCTGAATGCCGCAACTTCCTGTGTCTTCACTCGGGACCCATGCCACACAGACAGTTTGTGAGGAGGGACAGCTTTAAGCAGATCTAAAGGGGCGTCATATTTTTCCGAAAGGTTTAACAAAATTGAAAAGAGATAAAGCTTCCGTGCGCGTACAAGAAATCTTCGATTCTTCACTTTAACTACGAGCAAAAACTAAAGTTTGTCAGGAGTGCGATAAAACATGCTCATGGTTGAATTATATTATTTCAGATATTAACTGCCACTCAACAACCAACAGCTGCCAGCTATAGACACAAGACATAAAGAAAGGCAAAGAATGACACCTGCGTGGATAAAACTAAGTAGCACCACATCCGTGTCTGCTTGTCGAGTGCTGGAGGTCATACGAGCTCTCACATTAACTCTGCTCTGATAGTTGAGTTCTGCTCTTGTAAATAAGAGGCCTCTCGCCCTCTTAAGTTTATGGTTTGACTGTCAGGTCAAAGTTGTACTTGAACAGTACTTAAAAATGTGGCCAAATTCCTGCAAAACAAATGGCATTCCTGTTAGTTTCAAATAACGAACAGGTCTTTAAACCTGAGAAACATCAGTGTGTTAGCTGACTAATGTTAGCATTTAGTTCAAGTACAGCCGACACAGAGCTGCTGGCTTGGCGGTAGAGTCTTGTTGCCAAAGAAAGGGAACATCACATTACATTACACTTCATTTAGCTGACGCTTTTATCCAAAGCGACTTACAGTAAGTGCATTTCAACCGTGAGGGTACAAAACCAGAACAACAGGAATCAAGAAAATACAATTTCTTATGCTTATGTTTTAAACATCCAACAGCTCTTAGATGGTCCGAGAGTTTCGGGCTCAAACGGCCTACCGTGATCACACGCATTCAGCTTCTTGTGTAACTTGGCTGCGATTTGCGACAGGAAGCCGTTTTTCCTTTTTCACGTCACATGCCTGTGATTTGTAGAAAGTTTCAACATGTACTAATACATTCACATTTCAATGAACACTGGACGAGTTCTCTGCACCTGCTTAACCCCCTTTATTCCCTGGACCCCCCACCATGCCTTCAGTTCACACACACACACACACACACACACACACACACACACACACACACACACACACACACACACACACACACACACACACACACACACACACACACACACACACACACACACACTTTGCTCTGCTCAGTCTCCCCATGCTGCAGCCAATAAGCTGCAGCCCGAGAAGAGGCATATGGAACGAGCTGCCTCAGCATCCAAAAGAGAGAGGGAGATGGAGAGAGAGGCAGCGAGGGAGGGGTGCTGGGTGCGATCACAGCGAGAGGGGGAGAGCGTCGGAGAGTTCTAGACTGCACAGCGGCAGCCGTGTCGCATCTCGGCAGAGGATAGGAAGAGAGAAGGAGGAAGGAGAAGCGATCACCTGGCGGAGGAGCTCCGTGGAGGAGAGCTGCTGCTGCTCTGTGGACGATCGACCGCTCTGCTGTCATCGGTCACTGCTGCTGAAGCCGGCAGGATTACTGCTGCTGACACGTTGTTCTGCCTGAGACCTGCTCCGAAGGAGGCAACATCATCTCCGACATCTGCACCTCTGCTGTTCATGTACCTCCAGTAGTGAATTTGGTGCCCCGGTGCCCCCCACCACCCTGCTGTCATCGCCTGTGCCCCCCAACCTCCTGGTCCCCAGTGAGGCACTGGGCCAGGATCTGGGGGGGCCATGAGCCCCGGGTGTATGCTGCTGTTTGTTTTTGGCTTTGTCGGGGGAGCGGTGGTCATCAACTCTGCTGTGCTGGTGTCTCTGTCTGTGCTGCTGCTGGTTCACTACTCTGTCTCTACCGGAGGCTTACCTGCCCTGCCTTCCTTACCCTCCCTACCCAGACCCAGCAGGTACAACCCGTGTGTGTGTGTGTGTGTGTGTGTGTGTGTGTGTGTGTGTGTGTGTGTGTGTGTGTGTGTGTGTGTGTGTGTGTGTGTGTGTGTGTGTAATGTTAGTGCGTAGGTGTGTATCTGAATTGATCTTCCCTGCTGTAATCTTTGTAGCTTTAACCAGTTTGTGGCCATGCAGTCGCAGTGTTGCTGCCATGTGGGTGTGTTATAGTCGGACACTATGAGACTGCACACTAAAAGTAGGTCGAGAGAGAGAGAGAGAGGTACAAGTAGCATGAATCAAATCTTGACTACATCCTCTTCGATATTTCAATCTCGCCACCGTTTATGGTTGTTTAGGAGTTTTCTTATAGTTTGGTAAAGATCTTTTTAAAGTAAAACTGGTGCCTGTAAACTCGGCATGCGATTTTTTTTTTTCTCCTTTCCTCACTGCTCAGTTCAAAAGACAAAAGGCAGTGGTGGTCACCATCAGTGGCCCGCATGTGACCTCCTCCTCTCAATATGGTGGTGTGTCCATTGTTTTTTTTGGGCCGGCTGCTTTTCATCCCTGCTCGCCAGCTGCTCTAATGGCAGCCATTGTTCTGCTCACTGTACAGGAGTTTGTTTTCATACCTGGTCGCTGGATTGAGAAAAGCTGCTGGTGTGCATTTGCTCTGATGCAGTGGAGGGTGCAGTGTGTGTGTGTGTGTGTGTGTGTGTTTATACTCTATTGATCCCTGTGGGAAAACTGATCCTCTGAATTTTGCATTTTGACCCATCCTACGCACACAGACACACGAGGAACTACACTTCAGCTCCGGTTGTTTTTGTCCAGTGCTCCTGAAGAGAGTATTAACTCCATAGGTATGTTATTAACATACGAGGAAACCCACGCAAACACAGGAAGAACATACAAACTCCACGCAGATACAACCTGGAGCGACCAAGGTGTTCAAACCAAGCATCTTCTTGAACCGACCACTCAGCCACCAATTTGTACCCGTGTTACTGGATATTGTTGATGTTATCGCTCATTCGGTAGTTCCAGTTCTTGTTAAAGTTTGTATGTGAACACGATCACGCCACAATGAGCGAGCCGAGTTTCGGCTCTGAAGCTAAAGATAATAATCGCTTGTTTTTGCTGACGTGTTCCGGCCTCTGTGTGAAGTCCTTCAGCTGACCTGCTTCTAATAACACAAAATGCATCTCCATCATGGAGACGGATACAAATGGGTTTTTGTGAAGGAGTTTATGAGGCTATAAATCTCCTCCCACGCTAGTGCAACCGGAGTCTTTACTACCGAACCTCTCTGTGAAGTCTCCTCTCAGTCTCGTCACACAGTTTGTTTTGTTTGACGGATTATATTTGGCTCATCTGCTTCCACTGCTCTGGAGAACGGACTGTTAATATCCATTTAGTTTCGCAAAAGCACATTTAATATAGGATTAATTATGTGAGTGACCTCGTGCTTCGTGAACTACAGAAGCTGCTAAACTCATCGCTCCACATTATTAACTCTTTTACCTTCTGTCACGTTCTCTGTAGGAACTTCATCACAACATGGAAGAGGAGGGCGAGAGCAGTGAAAGTAATGAGAACATAGAATCCGATATACTGCACTCCTTATTGCTCACGATAAATCACGCGTTCTTGCACCGTGATGTGGGTGCGACTGCTTCTCTCGTTTTAAGGCCTCCTTTGCTACTGAACAAAATGCCAGCAGCCTGAGTTTCGGGCTGGAAATGTGACCAGACTAAAATATCTTTGCAACTATTGGATGGTTTGAGACTAAATTTGGGATAAATATTCAAGGTGCCCAGCAAATGAACCCTGATGTGGCCACAGTTCAACCCCTTGTAAAGAAACCTAGACCGTTGCATACGTTCCTAGATCTATTTATATGCTAACTTTTTTTTTTTTTTTTTTTTTGTAAATTTTGATGGTCTGCTGGCAACTTTTGGAACTGCTTGGAAAAAAAAAAGACACATTTGACAAATACCAATCGGGCTTCTTTCAGAAACACAGCAGCAAGACAGCACCAAGACAGCTCTGCTGGGGGTCGCCCATGATGTGCCCATGCAGCCAGACCTTCGTCTAGATGGAGCTACGTCCTGTGACACCATTTATAAAACTATTAGGATTGAAAGGCTCCAGAAATGAGTTGGCATATCTGGTGTTGCACCGAACTGAACTCTTTATTTCTGTTAAGTGGTTGTATTTCGTCCAAAACTCCTCGTCTACGAGGCTTTGAATTGTCCTGACCAAGAGGATATTAGTGAACTATTAATCCCATTTGCCCAACTAGGGTCCTCAGGTCCGCTGAATGAGCTCTGTTGGACTTGTGGGAGACTGAAAACATGAGGGGGCTGCGGTTCCTCCTGGGAGTCAACTCGCCAACCTCTCTGGAGGGTTTTAAGTCACAGCCAAAGATCTGTCTTTGGTTTTTATTGTTCTGTTGTGTCCTGTTCTAATATCTTTGTTCTTTTAACCATTCATTTTTTGTAAAGCACTTTGTAAGCCAGGTTTTGTAAGGTGCTATATAAAGAACATGTTGCTTACTTACTTTCTTAATAACTTTGTGTTTGGTGCTGATTATCTAATCTAATGAATTCTAACCTGCTAAACTAAGGTGGTGAACATGGTGAATATTATACCCTCTATTTTTTTTTATTGTGAGCATATTAGCATGCTAACATTAGCATTTAGCTCAAAGCACTGCTGTGCTGAAACCTCAGCGAGCCCTCAGTCTTGTTTTTTTTATATTCTGCTTACATCAGAGTGACTTGGCCAGCGGGCCAATCTCTGACTCTTTCATGTTACTTTCCTTTAAAATTATTCTTTTTACTTTTGAATCATCCCTCCCTCTGTTTCTTTCTGTCTTCAGGAAGGAGCGTCCCATCTCCATGGGCCTATTCCAACTCCCTGGGCCTGACGGTATGACCCCCGACCCCCAGAGGGAACCCGTGGACACCCCATCTGAACCCTGGAGATTCAACAACCTCAGCCACCCACGGTCCAACACCAGCCTCAAGGTACGATGCTTGCAGGTCCTTCTTTGAAGTCTTGATTCATTTAAGATTAAGACTTCTCGTCACACCAGCAGTTACAAAGTGTAACGCTGCCGAAGCTTCCCACGGATCAGACTGGTGACATCATCCCCCGTTCATCTCAAAGAGTTTGTGGAAACAAAATGCAAACAGTCAGTGCCAGCAAACACCAAAGAGAGAGTACGTTTCTATTCAGAGAGAAAGGATTGTTCAGTGCGTCCAGAATTTTTAGCAGTTTGTGCTTTCGTGTGTGTGTGTGTGTGTGTGTGTGTGTGTGTGTGTGTGTGTGGTATGTGTGTGGTGTGTGGTGTGTGTGTGTGTGTGTGTGTGTGAGAGAGAAGAGAGAGAGCCGGGGTGGCTTGGAGCCCAGGAAGCAGGGGAAGTGGTACCATTCGGGGGCCTGCCTTTAACCTCAAGGGAGGGAGGAAAGGACACAGTGTCTTCACATTGTTGCTGTTGGAAACCATGCTGTAAGCAAGGGTCCATCATGAATATTAATGAACATCCAATTCAGATTCATTTGGAGTTATTACACTGGGACTGGGTCAAATGGACGGAGGGTGGAAGTGGGTTGGCTTTTTGGTGCCAAACTTTTTTTATTCAGGTTATTGCGGCTGTTAGATTGTTTCATAACTGGCAGTCGAATCGTCTGATGATTCATGGACTCCTTTTGAGCATCACACACACACACACACACACACACACACACACACACACACACACACACACACACACACACACACACACACACACACACACACACACACACACACACACACACACACACACACACACACACACACACACACACACACACACACACACACACACACACACACACACACACACACACACACACACACACACACACACACACACACACACACACACACCGTTTTACACTTTACCCTCAGTTCAGCTACACAACAGCGCTTTTGTGTTGCTTCCTCTGACTTGACATTTTCAGAAGATTTACGAGTAGTGAGCCCATCCCTCTCGCCATGTTTAGAGGTGTGTGTGTGTGTGTGTGTGTGTGTGTGTGTGTGTGTGTTTTCTGGATGAATAGGGAAGAGCAACTGTCGAGGAGGGACGCTCCCCCCAATTGGCCACTCAGTGCTACTATAGCAACAATAGGGTGACGCCAGCATGTAGACAGGCGATGTGAAAGGAAATACTGCCATCAGTGCAGAGAGGGGAGGAGGTGGCTTCAGAGAGGGATTAAATGTGAGAGAACAACAGGATAGAGGAAGATTCATTCTCTAATATTAACTCATTTAATGTCTGAGAGCTTTGAAGTCTCTGTTATTTAAGTGTTTTAACACCCAGCTTGTGTTTTTCAAGGTAGAGCTGAGCAGTATATTGATATTACTTTGATATCAGGATATGAGATGAGATGAGGTTCAAGGTTCATTTATTTGTCATTTCTATCATGTCCATATTATTGCCATGACATATTGTAATGTCATGATTTGACTTTGAAGTGTTTGTCATTTCCTGGTTTTAAAGGTTTCATCATTACATGAAAGTGATGTGATGTCATTTTTCTAACCTTACCAGACTCTTCTAGTTGTTCTATTGGCTGCCTTTAACCACTTAATCATAATATCCACATTACTTGTGTAAATATTTAGTCAAAGCACCAGTGGTCATCCCCACAGTATTGCTGGTCAAACATGTGGTGATATTTGATGCAGTCCCCGTTTGAAGGTGACAGAGGGATCTGTGTGGATGCTTTGTTATTGTCCCGATTGATTCTTTTCCATCAGCACGTTGCTATTTATAGGACCGAAGCTGCTGGTGTTAGCAGATCAAAACAATGTGGGGCTGGAAAATGTGGACGCCACTCCGGGCTGCTAAGAGCTGCTGGAACCTAAGAGTGTTTGAGTGGTTCTGTAAATGTCAACTCAACTTTGATTAATTTACACACAGAGAGCCGTCGCCAAGCAGGTCACCTTGTGCACTGAAGGATTTCGTAAACGGGCATCGCTGCTTCGTGTGCTTATGGGGGTCAGATTTTTTTATCACACTTTTGTTTTATTATCTTAGAAAAATGCAGATAAGTTTTAATAAGAAATAAGAATTTCCGGTTTATTTGAGGTCCTGCAACATCCCTCCATAAGAAGCAACTTCATTTATACGATAATTAACACGACACGTTTTTTGTGTGGAGTTTTTAAGATTCCTTTGATTGATTTAAAAAATAATAATAAAAAAAAACAAAAAAACATTCTACTTTATCAATGTATAGTGTGAAATTAATAAGCACATCTTTAATATCCTTCAGTTTAAGGATCTATTTTCTGCAGCCAGAGAGGAAGGTGAAAGTTCCCAGGAGGCTGATCAGGAGCAGGTAGACCTGTTTCTCATGGAGAAACTCCGCCCTTCAAGCATCCACCAGACTAACAGAGTTCTGTGACGTTATGTTTGGTCACGTTTGTGTTGCAGAATTGACTGTATGTGTAATTTTATTAGATTACGCTAACATATTGACAATACCTCGTTTCGGTGAAATGCATGGCGTCTTTGTATTTTCAGTTCGGAGTATGAAACTATCAGTCATAGTTTGTCATAACAGTGTGAAAACTGAAATCAGGATTCATTTGAACATAGGAAATGTTTATCTGCATTTAAAACATTGTTTTAAGTGTTGCACGTTACCAGAATGGAGCAGATTTGTAACGAGGCGCAGTCTCAGGATCCGGCATCATGAAGTGATCTTTGAGTTAGCTGACCTCTCTGAGCTCAAAATTATGATAACTGATCAGGAAGCTGGCCGAGTTTCCTCTGGGGTTACTCATCCCAGTGTAATTATGGCAGCAAAAAGTTCGGTTTAATGAGGAGAAATATACAGTACAATCATAATGACATAATTGTCAAATTTATTACTAATAAAAAAAAGATTTCCTCTGCATTTAACTAACATAATAACTAGTTTTATTATATAAACTTGTGCTCTTTTGTCCCTGTTGGGATCCTGTAGGAATGAGTTTCCATTGATCTGATTGGCTCGTGGTCGTGCTGTTGGCAGACTTGATCTCATCCTGTGAAGTTAACGTGCGCTCGAGCAGTCAGAGGTTACCATGACGATATACCTCATTAACGGTCGAGAGTCCAGTAAATAGCAATAAAGCCATATTGTCATTTCAACTCACGAAGTTCCCTGAAGGACCGTGATGCTACATAGAGGAACATAGTTATGAGACCACATGGACCTCAGTTTATGATACCAGACGACCCGAGTTAAGACCAAATATAAGCAGCTGTCATCACTGAGTTTTAGGCCCAGGATGCATGTTGGATTTTGGGTTGTGTTGCATTTATGTGAAGTTGAGCTGCATGGTGAAGTGAAACCTTTTGAACACAACAAATAGAATTACATTTATTTGAAAAAATAAATAGTTTAAGTTGTTAATGGCGTGATGTGTTTTTTGTTGTTGGTTTTTTTCACCCAGCTGTTTGCGTTTGTTTTGCATGTAACTTATTTTTACAGCTGAAAATGAGTGAAGTTGAAAATATAAAACCTCCAGTATACGTTACAAGTAACGCTCACTTCCTGGTGATCCTAGTTTTATCTGTTGCTGTCCTCTGTGTCTCCTGACTCGCTCCCCTCTTCCTCCTTCACCTTCAGGATGAATTGACCCATGGGAACCGCAGAGGCTCAAAGTCCAGCACGCCAACCCACCAGGGAAGTGTCTCCAAAAGTGGAACTCCTGCTTCTTTACAAGATGGAGGCTCCAAATCCAACAGCACCGCGTCCTCTCAGGGTGGCGCCTCTAAACCCAACGACCCCACCGCTACATGCGGCGGGAGCTCTCAGTCCACCGCGCCCCTCTCGCCTCATCACGCCGTGAGTCCTGCGTCCAGTGTCGGGGGGAAGTCGCCGCTGTCTACGTCCGCTTCTGATGTTGCCATGGCGTCTGTGGACACGCCCCTACGGGAACGGGACGCTTCAGACAACAAGAACCTGGACCGGAACGGCGGGAAGCCGGAGAGCAATAAGAACATAGCAGTAGTGCAGGAAGGACAGCAGGGTCAGGAGGCTGCGACTACACCAATCAAAAGTGATGGTCAGTCCACTTTCAGCTCCCTGCTTGTACTAAAACCTCCATAAGACAAGTGCCATTTAAACATCAACTGCCTTTGCTCTTACAAAAACAATAACTGTATGTGTGCTGGTTGTACTAGATGGAGCGGACCCCCTGGAGAAGTCCGAGGTGCAGGCCATCATAGAGTCCACTCCTGAACTGGACATGGAGCTCGGTGGCTGCAGAGGAACAAGGTACAGGACTACAATTACTTTCATCACTAATTCATCTGCACAATCTTTTTTTTTTCTTCTGTGAACTGAGAAAACTGCACAAAAATGCTTGTTACGGTTCTGTAAAGCTCAAGATGATGTCTGTCAATAGTTTTGGTCCAAGTAACAATCTAAAACCAAAAGATGCTCAATTTAGCATCATAAAACACCAAAGAAAACGCTCCAAATTCTCACACTTGATTATTTGTAATTTGAGTTTGAGAAATGACTTAAATTTATCACTAATTATCAAAATAGAAGACCATGAAATGAAATATTCCATCGTTTTCTGACTGTCAACAAATCCGATAAAAAGACCAAAACCAGCTGTTCTTCAGTTCGTGCACTTTCTGATTCCTCCATCCCGTCTAAGGACTCATCACCACTGGTTCCTAATGAAGTTGGTACAAAAATACAATCTAATGCTCCTGAACAGCTGCTGAATGGAGCGAATGATGAGATTGATTTGTCAGCTGCCGTTTCCAAAGTCCAGAATGAAACATGTAACTTTGTAATTTCCTCAAGCAGCCGAGGAAATTCACAGGACAAATAGTGCATTTGTTGGGGACTATTTTACGTTGCGTATTAATCAACATTTCATGCTCTGGTGAGTGTTTCTTGCGGCAAGATGGTGGATTTGTAGCCGAGTCAGAATAAACTAAAGTGTTTGTGTGGCTCATCGATGTGTTTTTATAGTTTTTACCCAGAGGAATTAGATTTATGACGACATACTTGTTGAAGGCTATGATTTTTGTCTTTTTGTGGGATTTGTTGACTATAAGAAAAACATAGATACTCACCACTTCTCGTGTCCACATCACAACGTGTTGCTCTATTTTTAATTCCGATTTTCCTGTCGCCACAAATAAAATATACAAGTTGATGGCAGTATTGAAATAACAAACCTTCTTTATCCTGATAATCCTCCTTCTGCTCCCTGTCCTTGTCTCACATTTCCTCCCTGTGCTTCTCCCGTCCACCCAGCACACCAGCCAAAGGTGGCATCGAGAATCTGGCGTTCGACCGCAACACCGAGTCTCTGTTTGAGGAGCTGTCGTCTGCAGGAAACGACCTCATAGGAGACGTGGACGAAGGAGCTGACCTGCTGGGTGAGAAGCCTCGCTCCCTCCTGACTTCTGATTGCCCCGCAGTCTTTACGTTTTACAAACCATTTCATTTCCCTCTCGTATTCTCTGAATTGTCTTTTCCTTTGGCTGTCGGGCTTTACAGACGACTTTTCTGGTGTGTATCAGTGAATTTACCCCCTCAGAGCTCTTTAGCAGCTCCTTGTTGCCTTCATTAGTGTCCCTGATGTGTGTACATTTTCAATGCCCTCTGTGACTTTTCTGATGGAGGTCCAGTATAGATTAGAGTAATGTTGTGACAGACAGTCTTACTGTAGAGTAGAAATGTTCAAATTAGACTATTTAACTTACTTACAGAGTCTCATGAAGCTGTTTCTGATCACCCTTTGCATGACTGTCAGACTACAACTTTCTAGGTAAGACAGAGTGTTATGTTAGTGTGTAAAATAGGCATAGAAACAAAGAAATGTGGAATTACCCAATTTCAACATGTGTATTTATTCCTTTCATGCTGGAGCAGATGATGAGACTTATTTTTAATTCATAATATGGCTGTTCATTTTCAGGTATGGGCCGTGAAGTTGAACATCTCATCCACGAGAACACGCAGCTGCTGGAGACCAAGTTAGTATTTTGTATGTCTCCTTAAGAGGCCTTTCTTCCCATGTGTGTATGTAAACAGTTCGGTTGCGTGCCAAATACTTGCATTAGTCTTTTTGTTGTTTTTGTGCTGTATGTGTTTGTTCTTGATGTTTTGTTGATGCTCTCTGTGTTTGGAATATTTCACCTTCTGTTTGGCTGCAGGTGGCGTTTATGGAGCCGTTAGTTTCCTCATTTACTTAAAAATGTAAACCTCAGAGCAACACATGATTCATGGTTGTTGTTCAACACAATATCACTGTATCAGTGTTTGTACTTGGGATTAAGTTTCCACTGTCAAAATCCTTTTCCAAGAGTTGCTTCTATTTTGTTTTGGTCCACTCCTTGTTGCACTTTCTTTCTAAAGATTCATATTGATAATGAACTATTAACGATGAGTTCCGTTATTGAGAAACAGGACAGTGCTGCCACCTGGTGTTTGGTAGCGGTATCCGCTGAGGATGCTTGATCTCATTCATCTGTGTTCTGTGTCAGAAACGCTCTGAATGTGGTGAAGAACGACCTGATAGCACGTGTGGACGAGCTGTCGTGTGAGAAGGAGGTTCTGCGAGGAGAGCTGGACGCTGTCACTCAGGCCAAAACCAAACTGGAGGAGAAGAACAAAGAACTCGAAGAAGAGCTCAAGAAGTGAGTCGGTGCAGACACACTAGCCGTCCGCCAGTCGACAAAGTGCAGTTTGACGTCGAGACCTGGTTGCACTGTACTGTGTTGTGTACTGTGATGTGTACTAGGTTGTGTACTGTGTTGCAGAGTCCGATCAGAGATGGAAGACCCCAGACACAAGGTCAAGAATGAGAATGAGGACGATGTGAGTCTTTGCTTCTTGTGTTGTTTTCCTGTATAAATAGGAGAGCTTGAGGTTTTTAAAATGTTTAACGAGCTTTAACACTTAAAATCCAATTGGATGCAAAGTGCGTTCAGATTCACTCTTCTTCTTCTCGGTTTGATAGCGCAGCAAGTATACATCTCGGAGAGATGTAACGCACATTCTATGAAGCTGCACGACTTGAGCTTTCCAGAAATGTCAGTGCCTTGAAAAAAATTATAATAACAACAACGTTTTTCTGTGCTTCCACTACAGCTGAATTATTAGCACATATCACTGGGTGTCCCTGGTTTGGGCCACCAGGAGTCGTTTATGACATTTATTTTCCTTCAGGCACTCAAATTGCTGAGTCATACAGTCTCCCACAAACATGGTCAGATATCGTTAGATTCGAGACAATCTCCTCTACACAATTATAAAAAGATATCTCTACTGACAATATTTTCTGGTGAGATACATGTAAAAACCTAACAATTTCATTAGACTAATTTCTTTTTTTCTTGATGTAAAGGCAAATTGAAAATATCTGTAAATATTACCAAATTAAATAATGGAAAATCTGGAAAGCCTTGACTATTCGGAAAAAAAACAAGATACAGCATGAATGGTTCGCCCCAACAGTGACCAATGTATGAGCTTAAAAGTGTAGGTAGAGAAATTACCTTGAAAACAGCCGAGGGTTCATCAGGTGAAATGGAAGTAAACATGAACAGAACTAATCAATCTGAATGTATTGATCTGAATGTATTGATCTCATGCTTCTGTCATGCCTGCAGAGCGATGTGCCGACAGCACAGAGGAAGCGCTTCACCCGGGTGGAGATGGCCCGAGTCCTGATGGAGAGGAACCAGTACAAGGAGAGGCTGATGGAGCTGCAGGAGGCCGTCAGATGGACCGAGATGATCCGGTAAGTCGGGAGGAGCGAGTGTGTGTGTGTGTGTGTGTGTGTGTGTGTGTGGGGGGGGGGGGGGGGGGGGGGGGGGTCCTTCTGATGACGTTACAAATACACATAATAACAAACAGAAACAAAGGCAAAATAGAGGGTACGCTTAAAAACAGAGATGCACTGAGTGTGGGTTCAAATAGAAACGTGGGGCCTGTCGGGAAAAAATCGGAACATTTAAAGATGCTGTAAAGTAGAAATGAAAATTAGTTTCAAGTTCATCACACCACAGAAGTATGGGTTGTTAACTACCCATCCACATTTGAATCAAAAAAACACTGACAAGTTTGTTAAATTAGGGTTTGAAATGGTGAGAAAATCCTCAGTCTTCCCTGCTCTGAGACTGTGGGGGCGTGTCCTGAAGGAGCTGAAGCTCCGCCCCCTCTCTGGAGGGTGTTCAGTGTTGTGTAGGACAGTCCTGTGGCTGCAGTTCTTTTCCCCACCAAGCGGTCCGTCTGACATCCAACCTCTCGGTGACTTTATGCATGATGTCCCACTGGTCCTCTGTCTCTGCTGGACGGAGCAGCCTGCTTTGGGAAAACAAAATAGAATCAGAATTGATTTGTCCAATGAGGGAAACATACAGATGCATATAAATGAAGCTTGTCCCCCTGAGCTGTAACACAGGAGTAAAACTGGACACCAGAGACAACCATGAGCTCCCCAACGACATCAGGACAGCAGAAACTCTGAACATCTTCCGCCGCAAACTAAAAACACACCTCTTCAGACTTTACCTTGAACAGTAGAACTTTAGTGGAACTTATATGAAGTCAATTCATTACATCACATCAATTCATTACATCACATCAATTCATTACATCACATTAATTCATTACATCACATCAACTCAAACTTTGAACCTGCTCAGGTCGAGCCGAAAGTCTTTCTCTTCCACTGATGTCCCTCCTCCTCCACTTCCACCTCCACCTCTTCCACCTCCTCCACCTCCTCTCTGCAGCCTCCTCCACATGTAGTTGTGCTCATTTATCCGGACCGGTACCGGTACATGTAACCGAGAGGGTCGCTGATTGTAACGTTACACCGGAGTACAACAACAACCCTCATTAATGTGAGGACTAGATCTCCTCTGGTCCATGTTCACCATCACCCCGACATGTAAAATACAGAGTTACATATATTATAGTTCTTATCGGAGCTTTATTGAGACATAAAACAATCTGCGGTTATCGGAGCATTTTCCTCTGAACTCTGCTACGAGAATCAATATAAGCTAATTAGCACGTTAGCTCCCATTTCATGAAAATTAAGTTATTCTACATCGAATAAAATCACATTAGCTGGAGTAGATCTGAAGTCCAGTGGGAGGAGCTCTTATGCAAATGAGCTGCAGGCTTTTATAGCGTTTCACCGTGAGAGGAGGAGCCATGCAGAAGGTTCTATAAACCGGCTGTGATCTGACGTAGATAGGTTGTTGTGACGTAGATAGGTTGTTGCGACGTAGATAGGTTGTTGTGACGTAGATAGGTTGTTGTGACGTAGATAGGTTGTTGTGAGGTAGATAGGTTGCTGTGACGTAGATAGGTTGTTGTGACGTAGATAGGTTGTTGCGACGTAGATGGGTTGTTGCGACGTAGATAGGTTGTTGTGACGTAGATAGGTTGTTGTGACGTAGATAGGTTGTTGCGACGTAGATAGGTTGTTGTGACGTAGATAGGTTGTTGTGACGTAGATAGGTTGTTGTGAGGTAGATAGGTTGTTGTGACGTAGATAGGTTGTTGTGACGTAGATAGGTTGTTGCGACGTAGATGGGTTGTTGCGACGTAGATAGGTTGTTGTGACGTAGATAGGTTGTTGTGACGTAGATAGGTTGTTGTGACGTAGATAGGTTGTTGTGACGTAGATGGGTTGTTGCGACGTAGATAGGTTGTTGTGACGTAGATAGGTTGTTGTGAGGTAGATAGGTTATTGTGACGTAGATAGGTTGTTGTGAGGTAGATAGGTTGTTGTGACGTAGATAGGTTGTTGTGACGTAGATAGGTTGTTGCGACGTAGATGGGTTGTTGTGACGTAGATAGGTTGTTGTGAGGTAGATAGGTTATTGTGACGTAGATAGGTTGTTGTGAGGTAGATAGGTTGTTGCGACGTAGATAGGTTGTTGCGACGTAGATATGTTGTTGCGACGTAGATAGGTTGTTGTGACGTAGATATGTTGTTGCGACGTAGATGGGTTGTTGCGACGTAGATGGGTTGTTGTGACGTAGATAGGTTGTTGTGAGGTAGATAGGTTGTTGTGACGTAGATAGGTTGTTGTGACGTAGATAGGTTGTTGTGAGGTAGATAGGTTGCTGTGACGTAGATAGGTTGTTGTGAGGTAGATAGGTTGCTGTGACGTAGATAGGTTGTTGCGACGTAGATAGGTTGTTGTGACGTAGATAGGTTGTTGCGACGTAGATGGGTTGTTGTGACGTAGATAGGTTGTTGTGACGTAGATAGGTTGTTGCGACGTAGATGGGTTGTTGTGACGTAGATAGGTTGTTGCGACGTAGATAGGTTGTTGTGACGTAGATAGGTTGGCTTTTAGCTCCGCCTCAAACAACCTGAGCTGAAGACGGGTGAGAAACTGTTTAACGGTTTAACTCCACATTTCAGTGCGACAAAGTTTTCTATCTTTGCAGAAGCTTTCAGCGACTGATTTCACACATGTATAATGTACTGAGCATCTTTAAAGTGATTAATTTTAATCAGAGATGTTTCGCTTCCTTTCAGAGCTTCAAAGGAGAACCCAGCTCTACCAGAGAAGAAGAAATCCAGCCTCTGGCAGTTGTAAGCTCCTCTTTTCTTTTCTTTTCACTCGAAGCCCTAAATACCAACCACAGTGAGATTACTGTGTTATTCACGTGTATTTCTGTTGTTGTTTTTTGTTTACTCCATGGGGTTTGGTTGTTTCCTCCAGGATGTAGGTAAATCTTGACTGACTTTAGATAACAAACTCTTAACAGAGGAGAGCCCGCCAGCTCATTTGAAACGTTTAAGGAAATCAGTAACATCCAGCTTGACAGAATATTTGAGGGGCCAGATGTGGGATCATTATTTGTTTTTGTTTTTTTCCTCACTGATCCAATGCTCTCCTTTGTTGAGTTTCAGAAGGAATGAGTGTGGTTTGGTTCGGAGACGGACATTATTTGGGGCAGGTGTTTGTTTGGTAACGGGACGGGAACGCTTGTTGCCTGCGAGAGAATCCTCGTCTGATAAATCTACCGTCTCTGCCTTGTTTTCTGTGTGTCCCTCTTTATTCTGCCTGATGTTGTGATGTCTGTGTGCAGGAGGTGTGTGCAGGAGGGTTGCTATGGAGATGGGAGGGGGGGGTATATGGGTGGAGGAGCTTATTTGTTATGTTTAGTTATACATTTTTAGAATATGCTCCGAAAGTCTTCTTCATAAACCTGATAAATATCTGCTGACGTGTCAAATGACAAATACTCGAGTATAGTGCAGCAGGTTTTCGGGGGGGAATTAAGTGGTTTTGTGGGCAGGCCTGTTCTGCGTTGTGTTGTTGACTAACGTCCGAGTCGGTGCGCAGTATTAACCCTGCACTCCCCGCTCTCTGGCGTCCTGACGCTTCGCTCTTCAGATAATTTGGGTCTTAACTTGAAGGGTAAATGTGTATCGCTGCAGCAGCTACCTGTCTGAAAGCTAGCATGGTGTGTTAGCATGGGGGAAGGAACCTTCTTACCCTTTTAAACGTCGAACCCTACCTCTGCCGCTGGAGCTACTGCTTGTGTCCACCCCTCTATACGTTTGTCTGTGTGCTTCTTTTTCCTTCCTCCTCTCCCCTCCTCCCCCCCCTTCTCCCTTTTCCCACTTCCCCGTCCTTACACCTCCAGTTTCAGCCGTTTGTTCAGCTCGTCGGGCGGCGCGGCCAAGAAGGCGGCGGTGGAGGCCCCGGTGAACGTCAAGTACAACGCACCCACCTCTCAGATTCAGCCGTCCGTGAAGAAGAAGAGCAGCACGCTGCAGCAGCTGCCGAGTGACAAGAGCAAAGCCTTCGACTTCCTCAATGAGGAGTAAGTCAGCCGGGGGGGAAATGTACAGATGACCTGCTGCATTGACTCAGAAATCAAGAGGACACTCGCTGTCTGTATTCACGCCATTCGGGCTGCGACTAACTATTATTGTCATAACTAATTCATTTCAGATTCTCAATTATTTGATTAACTGATTAATCAATACATTTTTCCAAAAATGTAGGAATAGCTTGTTGTGTCCGACCAACATCCCCAAACCCAAAGAATCTCAGTTTATTGTGACGGAAAACTAATAGAACGACCAAATAATCACATTTTAGAAACAAGAATAAGAATATTTGACATTATATAAAAAAACAAAAACTTGGAGAATGTAAAAGTCAAAGTAGAATAAAAGTGGATTTGAGCTTAAATAAGGACTTGAGCAGTCAATCATGAACACATTGATTTCTTAACTTCTGCTCGCAGCGCTACACTCAAACAGAACTGCTGTTACTTGCGAGCCTGTATTTAATTGATTTGACTTTGATATAAAAATGTATGTTACAGACTTTTTCCCATGTAGTAGTTGGTTTCACTTCACACACACACACAAAAAAGAACAGACATCTTTGTCATTGAGCTGTTTGTTTGCCCCGCAGAGTGGCAGCTGATAACGTGGTGTCCAGGCGGGAACAGAAGAGGGCTCAGTACCAGCAGGTCAAAGCTCACGTCCAGAAGGAGGACGGACGAGTGCAGGCGTACGGCTGGAGCCTGCCCAAGAAATACAAAGTAAGGAGACCAGCGTAAAAACATCCTGTCAATCATACCGGGGTTTGTTGTGGGATCGAACTGTGATGAGATGAACCGGGAACCAGCTGTGATGCAGTTGTGTTGTGTGTCTGTGACTTTTCAGGCCAACGGCGGTCAGGCGGAGAGTAAGAACCTTCCTGTTCCCGTCTTCCTCAGACCGCTGGATGAGAAAGATGCTTCTATGAAGGTGCTTTTTTCCAGCTCTTTAACATTTATGCTGCGTTCAAATGAGGTCGTGTTTACCGTGTTTACGAGAAGAGTCCATGTTAACGGCGCCCTCTAGTGGTATTCACCACGGAAATGTCAGAGGCCATTGAAGTTAATTTTTGTGGATGTTCAGCTAATATATTGTAATTTTATTCATGGAGATTTTGTCTTCATAACTTGGATAATAGCCTCCGTCTGAGGAAAATGTTGATCCTCCCAACCATCTTTTCTCTCTGTGACTTTGCGTCTCCTGCATGTCGTGACCTCCCTGTTAGCTTGATAAATCGTTAACCTGTGTGGCTTCTGGACGCCGTCCATGTTGCCGTTGCCTAGCAACAGTGTTTTTACAACTTAACCACTTGAACGCCAAGCGCACGGTGCGCATCGCGTGTTGTGACCACAAGCTCATGAGTTCCTTTTGAGTGCAGCATTAAATCTCAACATAAAATAAAGACATTTTCTAACAACCAGCTGTAACTCCTGGTTACCAGGGTGAGCAGATACAGCAGAGGATCAGTCAGAATAATCCCAACTGGTACACTGCAGTGAATTATGCCACATTAAATATACAGTGTTCCCTCAGGTCAGGGAATATCAGGGAATTTTTAAAACTCTTTTCCAGACAGGGAAAGTCATGAAATTGAATATTTTTTCGGGCCACGTCATGGACTATCATCATGAAAAAATGTCCATGTTTGTAACTATAACATTAGTTCGCTAGTTATTGTTAATAATTATGTTAATTCATTGGGAATGTAGCTTATTAGGTTTCGAGCTAATTACCGTTATTATTAGATACATTCTTTTCCTCGGTAACCAGTATTTAGACATTCATTTCATTTCTTTCAGTATCAGCACAACCGGAGGGACATGTCGGCCCGATCTTAACAGAAATGTTGCCGTTTCTCATCTCCTCAGCACAGCGGCCTGTTTTTCTGTTCGTTATACGTCAGAGGATTTCAGCTTTTTAGTCCGTGAAAGTCGGGGAATTTGACATTTGCCTTTGAGTGGGAACCTGGATTTGAAGCATTGTGCATTAAGTACTGTGACATGGAAACAGTCCATTCATTGTGTGTGACTGTTGTGTCTGTGTCTCAGCTGTGGTGTGCTGCCGGTGTGAATCTCTCCGGAGGTAAAACCAGAGATGGAGGTTCGATCGTGGGCGCCAGCGTGTTTTACAGCGACGTGTCCACGCCGGAGATCCCTAAAAGGAGGATAGGCTCTCAGAGCAGCCTGGACCAACTGGATCGGGAGCTCAAGGTGAACACGCACACTTTGATGCGTCACATTTCAGACTGACTGTATCATCCACGCACAGAGACAAAAATAGAGAGCTAAATAACCGATAAGTCATTAATTCTCCGCCGTCTCGTTGCAGGAGCAGCAGAAGGAGTTGCAGCACCAGGAGGAGATGTCGTCGCTGGTGTGGATTTGCACCAGCACGCAGTCCACCACTAAAGCTGTCGTCATCGACGCCAACCAGCCTGGAAACATCCTGGAGAGCTTCTTTGTTTGTAACTCGCACGTCCTCTGCATCGCCAGCGTACCAGGTCAGTGGAGGGAACGTCATCTCACAATCACTTGTTTAACATTCAGAGGACTCGCAGCAGGATTTCTCTGCTCCTTTCCCCGTGTTGTTGTTCAGGTGCAAGAGAGACGGACTATCCGGCTGGAGAGGAGGTGTCTCCGAACGCCGAGGCGGCACCAGCGGGAGACGCCAGCGTGCCGGCAACCGACAGCAGCTCGGCGGAGGGCGACAGCGTGCTCGCAGGCATCACTGTGGTGGGCTGTGAAGCCGAGGGGGCGACCGCTGTTCCTCAGACGGCCGACGGTCCAGGAAAAGACGGAGAAACCGGTGAGAGCCGTCAGGATCATCATCCTCATGACATCATTATCATGGAGCACCTTACAAAGATAATGATATGATTGGTTCACTGATAAAATATAATAATTTTATATATATAATTTTTTATATATATAAAAAATTTCCTCTACAGAGTCCAGACCGGCAGAAGAGGCCACGGAGGCGACAGAAAGCAGCGACGGACTCGTCGACCAACGAGAAACCCTGAGAGGAGTCTACACCGAACACGTCTTCACCGATCCGCTCGGAGCTCAGCTGACAGCAGAGACTCCAGCCAACTACTCTCAGAGGTAACGTCAGGAGGCCCATCACCACGCTGTCCTCACCACGCTGTCCTCACCACGCTGTCCTCACCACGCTGTCCTCACCACGCAGGCTGATCAGTAAAAATTACATTTTTATCAGTTCGGCCATAAAGAAACCACCGAACATTAATGCTCAATAAAACCATTTACTGCTTATGAAGCTCATGTAAATATTTGTATGATAGTAAATAATCATTAAACCTTGTTGGCTCTGGGATTTTCCCTCGAGAACACTGCTTATTACATCAGACGTAGAACCGCTGAAAGACAATGAAAGTAGAAACAGGAAGTCAGCTGTGGAACGTAACCAAGTTTGATTTATGGTCCGTCTGAACCTGCAGCGCTCAGAGAGGTGAGACGAGCCGGGAGCTATACTCCTCCTCTTTGTACTCCTCCTTCTACTCCTCCTCTTTGTACTCCTCCTTCTACTCCTCCTAACTAATTGTTACTAGAGAGATTTTTCCCGCATGTTCAGAACATCTAGAAACATGTTGGATTTCTGGTCATTTTAAGAACGAGTTCAGAGATCATTGCAGGAACAGGAGAAACTGTAGTCTTAACAATATGATGTTTTACCTTTTAAATTCTTTATACTGCACATATTTATTTGGCAATTTATTATTTTACAGACTAAAAAAACTGACAATATAATTTGTTGTTATTGATATAAATCGCCAACACCTACTCATGTGTTGTAGTGATATTTCAGTGATATATTTTGTGTATAACGTAATTTAAACCCCCGAATGTGTCCATAGCAAATACAATACTTGCTGCATTATTTATATATTCTGGATTTTTCGTTATAATTTTTTCATTTTATATAGTTATATCAAATAAATGTATAGTTACATTTTTATTGTTATATATTATAACTGTACAACACTCAGTGTCCCGTCCACTTATTATGGAAAGCACTGCGCTCCTACACGTTTGTTTTATTACAAAAGCTGCATCAGCCTTGTGTTTAGTGCTTCTTCTTTTTTAACTTTGGAGAATCGTGTCCACATCTCGCTTGAACAGGAAATATATTCGATGACGAGTTGCCTCACAAGTTAATACATATAAAGACTCGCACAGACTCTAATAATTCTCTGTTTTTGACGTTGCCTCTGATGAGCAGGGAGAGCGATCTGTTGAAGGACGGCGTGAGTTCGAACCCCAGCGCCGAGGAGCAGGACCTGATGAGAGAAGAGGCTCAGAAGATGAGCAGCGTGTTGCCCACCATGTGGCTCGGCGCGCAGAACGGATGGTGAGATTGTCAAAGCGCCTCGTTTCACTTCTGGGAATTTCAGTAAATCCGCTGTTAGCTGATGAAATGCGCCCGCTGTGATTCCAGCGTGTACGTCCACTCCTCGGTGGCTCAGTGGAAGAAGTGTCTCCACTCCATAAAGCTGAAGGACTCTGTGCTCGGCATCGTGTGAGTTCACCCAGACAAACGGGCAGCTGCAGGTTTTTATGTCGCTCTTCTTCTTCTTCGAACGTGTGATTCTCACTCTTTGTCTCCCACAGACACGTGAAAGGTCGGGTACTGGTCGGCCTCTCCGACGGCACGTTGGCCATTTTCCACAGAGGAGGAGGTGAGAGGACACGAGCTCCACCAGCGTAGTGGGATATTACTGACATGAGTCAAGAGCATGCTCTTTCAATCTGAGGGCGTGATTATTTGTTTTCACAATATCATGTTGTAATATTCTCTCTCAAAAGTCTCCCCTCGCTCTCAAATACTGCAAACGTCCTTGTTGATGCTACGATTTTACTGGTCTGGCCCACTTGAGATCAAAGTGGGCAGTATGTGGCCCCTTAACTAAAATGAGTTTGACACCCGTGGTGTAAACATACAGTAAATCCTCAGGCAGCCCGGTGCTATTTAAGTCCGAGGGAAGACTTTTGAGAGAATTTTGTTTTCAGTATTTGATTGTGAAAACAAGAAATCAGGCTCTCAAATTGAAAGAGCCGGCTCTTATGACAGTATGATACCCCGTTTACCAGCACCTGTTTTAACATGACCGATGTGGGTATAAGCACGTCTCTTGATTCAGTACCGCGACTCTTCTGCTTCAGATGGACAGTGGGATCTGACCAACTACCATCTGTTGGACCTGGGGAGGCCTCACCACTCCATCCGCTGCATGACTATAGTGCATGACAAGGTGTGGTGCGGCTACAGGAACAAGATCTACGTGGTTCAGCCCAAAGCCATGAAGATTGAGGTGCGTACGATATTAGCCGGGGTGGAAAATGGTTGAAGTCCGAAGTCAAGTCTTTTGCTTTACTGTTGTCAAACCGTTTGTGTTCCTCTTCTACAGAAATCCTTCGACGCGCACCCTCGTAAGGACAGTCAGGTACGTCAGCTGGCCTGGGACGGAGACGGCATCTGGGTGTCCATCCGGCTGGACTCCACCCTCAGGCTGTTCCACGCTCACACCTTCCAGCACCTGCAGGACGTGGACATCGAGCCCTACGTCAGCAAGATGCTGGGTCAGTCCACGGCCGCCTGTCCTCAATGACACGCAGAAGAAGCCTGTTTTTGAAACGCAGTGATGTCGTTCATCGGCTCAGATTCGGTTTTGAACGTTTGGCTTTCCTCCAGGAACCGGAAAACTGGGCTTCTCGTTTGTGAGGATCACGGCTCTGATGGTGTCGTGTTATCGTCTGTGGATCGGGACCGGCAACGGCGTCATCATCTCCATCCCTCTGACGGATTGTAAGTTCAAGTGCTCCAACTGTTTCTTTCATTTATTGATTTTGAACATTTTGGGGGGGAAACTGTAAGAAGATTTATCACGATGTATCTTCATTAGTTGGTGATGAAGCTAACAGTGCTGGAGCAGCCCGGAGGGTTTGTTTCAGTCATGAACTGAGTGTAAACCAGCGGATCAGTTGGGACTGTGGTGCTCGCAAGTTCTGAATTTTCGACGTTTTTGCATAAAACATCATCAGATTTTCACATAAGTCCAAACATGTATAAAAACAACAACCAAACGAGACCAAAATATTACGCTTTGTGATTTATTACATTTTGGTTTTAAAAGCAAACACTGACTCTATTTTTTTTTGGGAAGCTTTTGTTAAATTCAGTTGCTCATTTATGTAGACAAACGCGTTATTAAAGTGAATATTGTTTTAACAGCGTATTTTACTTCCACTTTTCCATCAGCAGCCAACAAGGTCACCAAGGCAACCGGTAACCATCCCGGAGGGGTCGTTCGCATCTACGGCGACGACAGCGGTGACAAAGTGACGGCCGGGACGTTCGTTCCTTATTGCTCCATGGCTCACGCTCAGCTCTGTTTCCATGGTCACCGAGACGCCGTCAAGTTCTTCACCGCCGTTCCAGGTAAGTGAACTGAGAGTGTATTTAATTTAATTACATTTTTTTTTTATATGTTTCCAGTGTTGTGTCTTAACTATCAGCTGACTGTGTGAAATATAACTCTGTCCCTTATTGAATAGTGAAAAAAAAAAGGTTAAATGTTTCTAAAAAGTTGCTCTTTCAGTAGATGAGTATTTTGCCGTACAGCGACGGTGAAAACATTTTCCCGTAATAACGGGAAGACTCGGCAGGCTTTCTATATGTAGTAATATTTACTTTTTGCTAATCCTGCTGTAGCTGAGATCTCCGTGGTGTTATTTCCAGTTCGTGTCTCGGTGCTTTCAGGTCACTCGGTTCCACCGGCGTCCGGCGGCGGAGAGGCGGCGGCGGCGGCCGACAAGGCGGCAGATGCCACGACTCCGGAAGGAGGCAAGTCCATGCTGGTGATGAGCGGAGGAGAAGGCTACATCGACTTCAGGATGGGTGAGTTTACGACACGGAGACATCGGGTACGATCGCAGCAGCAGCAGCCGGTGCTGAAGGAGAACACGGCGCCTGTGTTTGTTTCTGCAGGCGACGAGGACGGCGAGTCCGAGGAGGCCGAGGACGCCACCATGAAGCTGCAGCCCTTCCTGGCTAAAGCGGAGCGCAGCCACCTCATCGTCTGGCAGGTCCTCGGCAACGAGGACTGAACTCTGACCTCTGACCCCTCCGGGCCGGATTTGCCTTTTTTTCCTCTGAAAGCGCTGCCTCGGAGGAGGAGGAGGAGGAGGAGGAGGAGTCGAGGTGGGCGACTCCGCTCTGCAGGCTCCGGTTTAAGCAGCATTTTTTATTTTTGATCTTTTTTCCTTCCTCAGTCCTGAACAATACAAGTGAAACAAGCAAAAACTGCGCTGAGAGTTTTTTCTCACTGATAACCAGGATGCATGTCGTCGTTTTATCACGACTTGCTTTCTCTTTTTTTTATTTTATGCATTTGAATTACAATCTGTTAAGACGCCTCCTGCTCTTTTCATATTATTTGGGTGAAGCCGTCGTTGAGAACAGAACCTTTATGTTCTGTTTGCTCTCAGTCCGCCTCCTGCGTGCTCATGCTGGACTCAGCGGATGCTTAATCAGTTGTTCAACACAAAACATGGCCGCCTGTAGCTCCCCCGTAATCCTCTTAGATGGAGCCAATCATGTGGAGTTCCTGATTCATTTCAAATCCCGTTTCATTCATTCTGTTTTGCAACAAGAAATGTAATCGATCCGCTGTGTTTGGGACAAATGCAATACGTCACACGTTGATCTGGACAGAATCTGTCTCTTCATGTGAATCCTCAATAGATCGAAGTGGTCGCTCAGTCTGTGCCTCGTGTTTTTACCCTTACGTTCACCAGTTCTCCTAAAAATACGAAATAACTGCTTGCATTATTAAAAAAGAGCAAAGATAGATGGAACCGATCTGTGGCTTCCTGATCAGGAAATAAGGCTGCAACGTGACAACGAGGTTAAAAACGTTTTATTTTATTTATTTTGATCTTGCAGCAGATGGAATAGTTTTTGACACAGTTGGTTCAGAGAGACTTGGAGGTTTCTGGAAATACATTCACAGCAGCGAATGTAAAAATAACATCTGAACAACTGCTGGATGGATTGTTTTGACATCCTGGACAAGATATTCACAGTAAAACCCAGAAAGGATTGGCACAAAATTCCCAAGTGGATTTATTCACTTTTGAGTTCTTTATTGAAATAGTTCAACAACTATTGGATGTTTTTTTAATTTATTTTTTATTTTTTATTAAATATGAGCTCAAAACATTCCCATCACTTCCAGCACTGCTTAGTGTTTAGTGCTGATTGGACAACGTTCACACGGAGATATTAAACGGTGTAACTTGAATATGATGGTAATGCATGAGAGGCACAGACTGGAGCTTCAACAGAGTTACTGTAACATCTGCAGAACCTTGTTAAGTGATTGACAGAAGTCCATTCAACAAAAAACAAACAAACCTTAATCATGAAATGAAACTAAGTCCTTCCTCCGTTCAGTTCATAGACTTGTGTTTAAGGCGTCATCACCGGAGGACGCTGACTCAGTCGACACTTTAAGACTTGCCTTAGGTATCGAGGTTGGACAGAAGCGTGACGACATATTTATTTTTATCTCAGAAGAATGTTCTGTTTGCTACCAAAGGTTAAAGACTTCGAGATCGATAGTTCGGCGGCGTCTCGTCCAACGCGGTCGGCAGCACGTCTGCAGATAACAGGCAGGTTTTTGTAACAGAAATCCTCGTGTATAGATAAGATATATTTTTTTCGACTTTGATATTTGGAAAATGAAATGTTTTCAAGGTGAGAGAAGAGAATGTTACTGTGTGATGATAAAACAAGCAGGATTACATAACTCTCCTTCTTTAATCCTTCTCGTGACTCTTAGAGGTCAAAACTCTGACGCAGACATGTTTGGTTTCTGCAGCGCTGCTGAGACCCCCCCCTCCCCTCCCCCCTCCCCACACACACACACCTCCCCATGGTTACCTGATGATGGTAAACCGATTCATTGAGAAAAAGGTTTAAAGTCTATTTTTATGAGCGTTTATTTTTAACGTGTCTTTTTAGACTGTCAGCGCATCAAATGTTCATTCGGTGCATTTCAGACTGTATTTCTGGCCTCTGTTGTTTCAGGACTCTGCACTCATGTTTTTGTTTTATCCTCTTTGTATTGGACGGTGTCAGAGGAGGCGTGTCCTCAGTGTGTGTGTGCGTGTGTGTGTGTGTGTGTGCGTGCGTGCGTGCGTGTGTGTGTGTGTGTGTGTGTCTTCTCTCCAGGAGAAAAGAGAAATATTGCAGTTTAGCCATTTCAGTATTTATTTACAATGATTGAGCCTTTGCAATTCAGAATGTATCTTTGTACAATGAATATGAATATATATGATTATATACGTGTATGAAACCTGAACACGGCTCGGGTTTATTGATTTGACAACAGTTGTTGCTGTTGGACTGATGAATTTGTTTTGCAGAGGGTAACTTTCCTGAGCTATGCACCGTGTGTGTGCGTGTGTGTGCGCGCGCGCGTGTGTGTGTGCGCGAGCGTGTGTGTGTGTGTGTGTGTGCGTGAGCACGTGTGAGGGGAGCGGAGCGGAGAGACGCTGCTGCAGCCCGTACACACACACACACACACACACACACACACACACACACACACACACACACACACGTTCTATATGTTGTTCTATATCTATATATATACACACACACACACACACGTATATACACACACATATATATATATAGATATATATATATATACACACACACACACACACACACACACACACACACACACACACACACACACACACACACACACACACACACACACACACACACACCCCCACCCACCATCAGAAGTCAGACTGAAGCTCTATGTAATGACCGGGCCGCTCCATCCCGTCTCAGCTCCCCAGAGGAACCTGGTCTGAGCTCGTCCTCCACACACTCCTCTGGTCTGCACATGCTCTCCATGTGGCTGACGGCGGCCTCCCTCCCCTCCGGGTCTGCAGTGCACACACCATCCTGTACTTCTACAGCATCTCTAGCCTTACTTATTTTTAACAATCAATTAAAGCAACTTTTGTGGGCAAAGTTGTGTCTGCTTGTCACATTTGTTTGGAGTTTTTCTGACGTGTTTTTTTTTTTAATTTTTTTTACTTGTCACTAATGCACAGGTGTATTAATGAGTCCATTCTGCGCGTCAGCAAGTCCTGACGGTGAACCAACATGCACAGAAGCAGGACGTCCTCCAAGTGGGACGCAGCCATCATTAATGCACCTCCGCTGGTTTTACACTGACAAGTCAAAATGTGCGCCGTGAAAACGTTCTGACATCACATGACGCTCACGAGGAATCACTGGAAAGGGAACGTCTAAAACGGGGTCACAAACCCTGTGCAAAGACTTAGAATGAGAATTTAATGCATGTGGTTTAATAAATAAATAATGATAAATAGATATGTAAAGTTTAGATCAGATGTTGGACTAGTTTATTTGATCTTGTTCATGTTTGTAGGGAGACAACAGGAAATCAGGCATCAATTTGTATGTTCTGTGGGCTAAAACACAGAAACAGAAGATATTATATGACATATTGAAGATTGAGTGGAGAATCCAGTTTTCTTTCACACACCCATGACTTCAGTCCTGGGACTGAAGATGCTCAACATTTAATCATTAATTCATTAGACTGTTTTCTTTAAACTTCCTTCCTGACACTCTTTACTGCTTCAACGTGAACAACTTTCAATTTCACTGATTTGAATCTAAAATCTGACCTCAATTGAATATTTAATCTTACATCTTGTATGTTCATCTTCAACACGCTAAAGTTGTCTTTGCTTCATTAATGTTGGTGGATTCTACGCTAATCTTTGCTTTTCTGAAACTTCCCTCGGCTCTATAAGCCCTTGGATTTTCTGTAATATCACCTCATGTTTCTGTAAGTAGGGGAGAGCAGGTTTGGTTGCAACACCATCAATTCCTCCAATCAGGGATAAGATGGGAGTTATTCAAGAGTTATTTCATCATTTCTGTGTTTACTCACTTCCTCCCCAATCCTCCATGGTGGCCGTCGGGCTGTAAACTGCTGCATGCAGGTTTTATAGAGGAAAAAAAAACAAACAGATTTGAAGGTAACAGTACATTTTTGGACCAAAACAATTTTTTGTTTGGTACTTATACAATGGCAGATAAAGTAATATAGCTAATATAAAATGTAATTGAATCGGTGCGTTTATTGAGTGTGTTAAACAGAGGGAACAAAAACACGTTAATTTCTGGGTAAAATAATTAAAGCTGCAGGTATTTTGGCCGGTGACGTGTTCACATGATGAGGTTTATTCCAGTCATTGCGAAACATCAGTGAGAGATTTGAACGCTGCTTTAAATTCCTGCACAAGTGAGCGTCCTCACGTCACCGCCGAGACCCGGCGCGCTTTCCTTCACGGACACTAGGTGGCGTGCTCCACCTGCGGTGTGCGAATGTTTTCCCAGTGACTTCAGTGGAAGGACAGCAGCACCCCTCCCCCGCCTGTGATTGGTCCACCCTATTCAAAGCCTCCATTGACTGAGGCTGAACTGGTGCTTAGCGGGCTGACAGACAGACAGACAGACAGACAGACAGACAGGCAGACAGGCTTTAATCTCTTCCCGAGCTCTTAGCAGAATGCCTGGCTGTCACGGATCACAGTCATGATAGTGGAGTACGAGGTTAAGTAATACATGTACAGAGGCTTTGCTTCTCTTCCTGTCAGCTCAGCTTTGATTTTGAGAGAAGATCAATAAAGACAGAACTCAAACAAAACCGCCTGTCAGGACCTTCAGACGGAGAGCATCCAGGACACCAACTGGGAGAACCCAGCCTTAAATGATGACTTAAACGTGTGTGGGAATAATATTGCATCGATCATGCTGAAGTCGTCACATTCACAACTCATGCCTGAGGAAAATCACACGCGAGCAAAATGTCCCAAAAGTCTTCATTACGTTTCAAATGATTGAATATTAAGTCTGGATGGACGGAAATGATATAAAAAGGTGCTGCTGATTATTATTGCACTAAATTGTGACTGTGTCACATTTACCCCAAACTGTTATCTTTTCCTGAAGGCACCTTACTTTTCACGCCTCGGCGAGGCAAAGCGTGACACTGACACGGTATCCACTCGTAGACTGACGGGTCTATTAGTGGCTTGTAGGAGCTAATGGTGGCTAATTTTTTTACTAATATTAACAAACTTAAGGTCTATATTTCTGTGAAACCGACAATAGAAAATATTTTTCTCTTTCTTTTAGTTTGATAAAGTCATCCTGTTTGCTCTTTACTGTCAGACAATGACTGCAGCCCACTGACATTAGCAAGGGCAGCAACTATTCAGTGTTTCACTTGTAACAGGAAGAAAGACGTCCAGCTGTTTCACTCCTGAAAAGTCTCCTTGTACTCGGCAGAATAAAACTCCTCAAACCTTTGGGACCAAACTGCCCACATAATAAAATTCAGGGTTGTGGCTGTAGCTGAGGACATGTAGGTTTTACTCTCTGAATAAGTAACAGTTGCATCCTTTTAATACTCTGAACGACCGTCCGCATAAGGTCACAAACATTTATTCCAGCTTCGCTAACGTGAGAAAAATTCTCTTCTGCCAGTTTGCATAATCTAACAGAACCACTCGACAGTCTGCTCTGTGGTTACGCAAGACAGCCAGATGGTGTGTGTGTGTGTGTGTGTGTGTGTGTGTGGGGGGGGAGGTGGTATCCAGGTCCCACCGTGACCGTAACCTGTGGGTCTTGTGGTAGCTGCTGCCCCGGATGCTCCGGGTCCACCGCCCTCCTGATACCGCTGCTTACCGTAAATACATCCTCCCAACAACACGCTGTAAAAAGAGGCTTAATAAGTGTGTCTTTGAGTGTGTGTGTGTGTGTGTGTGTGTGTGTGTGTGTGTGTGTGTGTGTGTCACAGAAGGTCACACGGGTGTAACGAGGTGGATGCTGACTCTGCTGAATGACACTTTTTCACCACAAGAAGGAGACGGTGCGATGGAGGAAAACGCTGCTCGCTCAAAACTCTCCTTCTCCTCAAGACAGATTTGCTGTTGTGCATCTATTCAGCATGAATCACAAACACACACACACACACACACACACACACACACACACACACACACACACACACACACACACACACACACACACACACACCTCTTGAGTGTGTGTTTGGTTTCTACACACAGCCCCGTCGCCTGTGTGCGTGTCACAGCCCTCGTCTGCTCTGTCATCTCAGCTGGCTTGACACAGTCTTCCCTGGTGCTGAGTAAACACACAGCTGGGGTACCCTACACACACACACACACACACACACACACACACACACACACACACACACACACACACACACACACACACACACACACACACACACACACCATCCATTTCTGTCCTCTCGATGCTTCCCGTCACTCTTTTTACCCCTCCTCTTCGTCTCCGTCATTCCTCGTCTTCCTCTGTTTGACTCCCGTCCCGTGATAATCATCTCTGTCACCGCCGAAGGTTTCTCTCTCCTTTTGTGCGTCCGACTCTCAGATCACCGAAAACCTTCAGGATGATTCGAGGTGTTTATTGTTAAACAAGTACGATGCTGTGCGACGCTTTGAAGGTGACTTGACAGTTTGTGAATTTATAAAGAATCATCAAACTCAGTCTCACATCTTTGCTGTGTCTTCATTACTAAACAGGTTTTTGTATCCGAGCGCGAGCAGTCACCCCGACACTTTGATCTGCTTTGTCAGGGCTACACACACACACACACACACACACACACACACACACACACACACACACACACACACACACACACACACACACACACACACACACACACACACACACACACACACACACACGAGCATAATTGAACACACACATTGGGTGCATACAAATGCGCGCACACTGATTATACACACTCATTTCTCTTTCACCAGCCAAGAGCCCGAGGCAAAGACAAAGGAGAGAATCTCTGGAGCGCTTTGTGTTTCAATTTTCAAATCTCCTCTCCTGTCGTGGCATTTTGCTGCATTTACTTTGGTTCAGTCTTTGAACTTTAGTTGCTGGATTTCTTCATAGCCTTCACTGTGTGACCTGTCAGACCGAACTGGGGTGATTCCAGCATGACTGGTAGTCTGCAGGAACATTATTCATATCAGGGTGAATATAATAGAAAAAGGTTTAACATGCATTAACGTTAATGTTAAAACTGTAATTACAACATTCTGTCTATAAGATCTATTGCTGTCACTAGCTGTCTAAAAATGTACACTTACGAAGATTTACAACAATATACATACATGCGCTTTTTGAGGCCTAATATCTGATCTGGAGTTATTTTCAGATGGGCCACCAGAAAAATAAGAAAGAGTGACTTTAGCAACTCACTCTATTATGACTTGTGGAAAAATGTATTGACTTTACGTATTATTAGAGAAGTTGACTGGGAGTCATGAAGCCGGAGCCTTTTTGGAGCCAACCTCTAGTTGCCCTCGGTGGTACTGGCCTCATTTGTCAGATCCCAAACCTGCATCCACTTTTCCACAGCTGGACTTTGGTGACCCCTCTCTGAACAGCATGGACCGGCTGGATATCGTCATGGTAACAAGTGTAAGTGGAGAGGACGAGGGCAGTGGAAGAGGAAGAGGAGGAGGAGGAGGAGAAGCCGGTAAAGCCGACGGGGGGACGAGTTTAGGACTACTGACGCCGCACACTTCGCCGAGCGTCTTCCAAATTTTCTGGACAGCACGAATCTTATTTACAGAGCAAAGAACAGCTGACAGCACAGATGAAGGAGGCCTCCCATCAACATGTTATCTTTTGGTTTATAAATCCATAGGAGAGTTTCTGTTGAGCTAATTGTGTTTCCTATGGACGGAGCTAAAGCCTTTTCCCCTTCAATCCAGTTGTTGTTTCCTAAAGTGTCAAACTATTGCTTTAAAAGCACAAAAATATAATCTACAATAGTGTAAAAAATTAAAACAGGAAACAAACGTTAAATTGTGTAATTTGATTTCAATGAATGGATGAATAGCCATTTTGGCGAAGTGATATTGTATTCTGTTTTCCGGAGGTTTTCACAGCATGAAGGTCTTGAGCAGCAGACGTTAATGAGTTGTCAATACATGGATTTTGATCCGAATGCCCTGCAGCTCTTTTCCACAATCTGACAAATTAAAGAGGGAAACTGAAAGAAATATAAACTCGCTGGTAAAAAAAAGTGAAATATTACTGATGTACACTGTTATTAACCATGAACAGAGGACTGAGCTGATATTAACTCCTCCATGCCTAACGTGGTACTATTGATTACATTCGCAGCACATTTTCTGTTCATTTCATCTGTTTATTAAGTGAAAAAGCTGCTGTTTCGTGAGCATGAATCTAACAAAGATTGAAATGATGTTTTTGATTACAGACAACAAGAAGAGCATCAATAAGCTCACGTTATGTCAAGGACATCTATAACTAAGACTGATATTTACCAGTGTTTCAATCAGGAAACGTATGACCGCAGATGAAGATATGGCCCGTAATGATAAAAGATGAGTACCATTAATAGAAGATGGGATCCTCCTGTAAAAGTATAATGAGGCATAAGCAGCAAAGAATGAAGAGAAACTGTAAAACTGTGACTGCGTCGTTGGTTGGTGCTCTGATCTGATAAATTTCAAGAAAGATGAGGTGACATTTAGAAATGTTAAAGAAGAATTATAACGGAGATTATCGCCTGCATTGTAGGAGCTGAATGGGATAATTAAAGCAGGATTAATGTTAGCTGGCACTTTTTTTGTTTAACAAATGAGGCACGTGTCCCAAAAAGCCCTAATAAATTAAAATGGAATAATAATAACTATAGATATTATTTCACACCTCACCTGTGTAATTAATCGAACACACGTATGATGACGGTCATATTTCCTTCTTGAGGGTGTTCATTCGAGCCTCACTTTGGTCAGTCAGGGCCATTATTTCCCCCAGAAACCAATCAGTGAAAGGATTAATCAACTGAGGGAAAATGAATTACCAACAGTTTTGATGATTAAATAATGATTTTTTTTCGGTATTTTATAAATATAAAAGATCAACTAAATATGAATATAGAAAAGAAATGTAGAGACATAGCTTTCTATAATAGTAATGTTAGACATAATGATAATTGAAATGATAGGTGGTTGCAGCGTTAATGGTGATGCCTCAAAACATTTTGGAGACGAGGAAATTGGCAACGCAGACACCTGAGATGATTCAGGTAAATTCAAACTATAGAGGTTCAACGTGACAGTCATCATTATATTGTAAATATATCATAAAGACAAGCCTGTCAGAATTGGTTTTTACCCTTTCTAGCATTATTTCATTGCAACTTCCATAATGTGACCGAGGGTGAACAAGACGGAGCGCAACACATGCTGATGGACAGACAACCCTTTTTTAGGCTGAACACAAAACAAACAGTATTATTCACACCATTGTTGGTTTACGGTGGTCGGCCTCTGGCACCCGCTTCCTGGTGACACCAGCAGGTTGTGAAAGACAGCAAGCTATGATTGGTCAGTGAACAGGAAGTAGCCTATTAAATGTCTCGGACAAATCATGGCAGGAATTTAGGACTCCGCAAGGTCCAAATCTGACACAATGACCGTTTTATCAAACACATTCTATACGGGACATTACAAACACTAACCAGGATGTTTTTGAACCATCACACAGCTAGAAATGATAAATCACCAGTTATTGCTTTTCTCAGTCTCCCATCTCAGCCCTTTGGTGATCTTACTAATAATCTTGTCCCATATGTCTCTGTCATGTTCCTTTGTTTTCATGTTGCTGCTTTTGCCAGGGAATTAACAAGCTGTGATTTTGATGAAGGTCCATTTAATCTGAAGGGATTATTTTAGGAAATTATCAAATGAGTTTGTGTGAGTTAGCCTGGCTCGCTCCAAAAATCAGAAACGTCAAAACCTCTGAAGGTAACATACTTTAATTCAGTTCTATTAATACAGCACCAAATCACAACAAAGGTCATCTCAGGACACTTAAAGTCCTTAAAAGAGATGCTTACAACGATATAAAAAGGGACCCGACAATTCAATAATTCCCACTTGAGCAACAGTTGGAAGTAAAAACTCCCTTTGAACAGGAAGAAACCTCCAACAGAACCGGACTCAGAGGTGAGCGTCCATCTGCCTTGATGCACAATTGTTGGAGAGAGCAGAGAGAGAAAAGAACAGCATAGAGAGACAATAAACAACAAACACTGTGCAGGTTGGTGGGTCCGGTAACTGTAGATCGGACACATGCAGAGACAGAGATACCTGCAGAAAGAGCACAAATCTATGGAACAGAGAAAGCATGAAGTTAATGAGGTGCTGAGGTGGCACTTACATAGCTCAGTGAATCATGGGAGGTCTCCCAGCAACCCAGGCTTTCAGCAGCATAACTTGGATGGCTCAAGGTCACCTGAGTCAGTAATAACTATAAACTTTAGCAAAAAGGAAAGTTTTAAGCCTAATCTTAAAAATAGAGACACTCTCTGCTTCTCAAACCCAACCTGGGAGCTGGTTCTACAGGAGAGGGACATGAAAGCTGAAAGCTCGGCCTCCCGTTCAACTTCTGGAAACTCCAGGAACCGCAAGTCGGCCACTCTGTTAAGATACAAGAAGATCTTTAAGATAATATAGAGCTTGGTCAATATGAGCTTTGTAAGTTAGAAGAAGATTCTTTACTAGTGTATCTAGTTTATTTAAGATGCTCATTAACATCAATTGAAGGCGTTTTTTGTTTCTTAGCAGCAGTGTGCCGCCTCCAGGAAACTTCTCGTTATGTCACTCAACCAAAGAGATCAAAACTAAAAGCTGTGGTTGATGACCAGAAGTCAGAAGTAGCTACAGGGAGGATGGACAAAGTGTTCATAATTACACGTTCAGACTGGACGTTTTGTATTGAATTCAGGCAATAATGTGGCATGAAGCCCTGCAGAAAACCCAAATACATCGAAATGACATGATTAAATGAATATTCAGTTTAGTCAGGGATGATTACAGGACAAATCCTCTCTTCAGATACCGGATAAGTCTTCGAGGACAGACCGTCAGGGTGTCCGTGGTCCGGTCTGTCCTCCCTCGTGTCTTTTGGATCCCCTGACTGGTGCCATGAACACTGTCAGGATGAATGAGCTTTTAGCGTTTCCGTTCTCTGCCCTCGCTGCTGCTCATCTATCGGCCCGTCTGCCTGTCTCACTCACTCTTCATCATCCCCGGCAGCCCCCCTCTTCCTCTCTCCCTTCAAAAACACACAAAGATACACACTTCATACTGCGAGGTGAGGAAATGATTTCAAATTGGTTCTGTGATCCCGCCACGGCGGTTCGGCTGATGAGATATGAAAATGAACAGACAGGTGGAATAAAGGTGAGAGATGTATTTTGAGAGCAGAGCCCGAGGGTGAGATGAGTCATCTCGCCCTCCCAAACCTACCGGGCTCAACGGGGACTTACACAGCCTGCAGACACACACACACACACACACACACACACACACACACACACACACACACACACACACACACACACACACACACACACACACACACACACACACACACACACACACACACACACACACACACACACACACACACACACACACACACACACACACAGACAGATCGGTTCAGCCTCTCCCACACACCGTCCTTGCTCTTTTGCCCTGTTCAACTCTCTCAACTTTCACTCACACACACATATTATTGTTAACGATACTGCAGCGCTCCCCGTGAGTCGTCACTCACGGCACGACCAAATGTAATCTGATGATACGCCACGTTGCCATGCAGCACAAAATATTACACAAGTCTCTTTGATTAGAAAAAATATGCCTCTCCGGCTCTCGTCGCTTTCATTTTCAACCACATTAAACCGTCAGTTTCACTCGGTGGAGTCTAATCCTCAGGGAGATTTCTTTTTTTGCTTGTAAATGATGTAAAACGCACACGCAGAGGGTGAGCACAATCATCTCTCTATCTGTTGTCTACCAGAGACTGCAGCATCACATCACATGCGGGGTTGTGTGTCCTCATGGGGAAGGTAGACGTGCGCTGTCAGTCCTGGATATCTGGATTTCACTACAGAGACGAATGAATCCACTCTGGTGAATCCGTGAGAACCGCGGTGAGGTGTCACAGATACGCAGAGGAGAGCACCGGAGGAGAGCACCGGAGGAGAGCACCGGAGGAGAGCACCGGAGGAGAGCACCGGAGGAGAGCACCAGAGGAGAGCACCGGAGGAGAGCACCAGAGGAGAGCACCGGAGGAGAGCACCGGAGGAGAGCACCGGAGGAGAGCACCAGGCCGGTCGGAGGCGGCGCAGCGACCCACAGAGGACTCTCTGTGCTCCACTCACGATGCTCCACTTTTAAAACAATTATGGTTTGGAGTGAAAAATAAGATCTGCACTCTACTTCCTGCTCTGTTTGGTGTTCTGTGCCCTCGAGGCCTCTCCGAGGACGTCTCACAGTCTTCACACGGAGGTAGACGGCCTGCAGGGAGCACTACTGTGTCGGGAGTCGAGATGGGAGAGAAAAAAAACAAGCTCTGTCTTTTCCTCAGCCCTGCAGAGCCTGGAGACACACTCCTCTCGGCCAAATACTCGGTGTGTGTGTGCGCATGTGTGTGTGTGTGCGTGTGTGTGTGTGTGTGTGTGTGTGTGTGTGTGTGCGCGTGTGTGTGTATGTGCGTGTGTGTTTGTGTGTACCTGGCTTTCCTGTCTGGCCATGTGGCCTCCATCCTCCCACCCACTGCTTCAACTTCCTGTGTCCTTTGTTGAGTCTTTTAGTGGATCAGAGAATATTTAGTGAGAGATCTGGCCAGTCGGTCTGAGGATCTACAGATTCGTATAATCCTGCTCTGAACAGACATTAAACATCTCCCAACTATTACAGGCGCAGTGAGTTTGAAGTGTAGCGAGATTAAATTGAAAGAATTTGGAGGTTGGTGACCTTTTTAAAAACATTTCAAAAACTTCAGACACAAGAGCAAAGGTGTAGCAAACATCTTACACCTCCACCTGAGAGCGTGTTACCTCCAACATGAAGGAGCATGCTCGTTTTTCATGTTTGAGGTCAGATAAGTGCAAAAAAACAACTGAAATAGTGACATATCGGGAAAAATACACCGATATTTAGGCTCTGCCTTCTTCAGTCTGCAACGATCCTTCAATTTAAGTTTCTTTTCACCAGTAAGGAGTCAGTTCAGTGGTTTCCTCAGATGAGAGGTGCTCTCAGAAAATATCTTCCCAGCATAAAAAACACACATTGAAGTTTTAAGAACCAAAAACAAAACTACATATACATTCATAGAACGATATAATAATGTGGATAATATGGCTAAATCAATTAAAACAACCATTATGAAGAGTAATAAATAAAAAAAGTAGAAACAAATAAAGACACTGTTAAACAGGATTACAATGTGACAGCAGCGTCATCACTGTTACTGTTTTACCTCAATATGAATATAATGATGCCTATTATTAACTGATGTGTAACTTTATACTGTAATGTTTTTACTACTCAACATTACAGTAAATGATCTTAGAATAACAAGATCCTAAACCCATAGATCATGTTTTAAAAAGGATAAGATCAGGATCATATATAACAGACTGGTGGGGCATGAATTGGCAGCAGTGTTACCAGAATTGGGCCTTTTTTTTTTTCTTTTTTTTTTTTTTTTAACTTGGGAGGGTAAAAAGGGATTGAGGAGGATTGTTATAATTTATTTATACATAACTGTTCACCGTAAGAGGACCCAAATGTACGACATGAGAGACCGGAGGTGTAACAACAAGTGAGATTTTACTCACAACAGTGACTCATTAGTGAGAGCAACAAATCCAATGGAGCAGACACTGTACTAAAAACTAAAACTCAGAGATGTGCATGATATAAATAACAGGATTTGACAATCCAGCAACATGAAAGTGGAAGAATAGTGTTGTGTTTGGTTTGTCCACCTGTCCAATACATATTGAACTGCTGTTGTGCATAGAGATCAGTTCATTCATTCGGATGGTCCTCTGCACACTACAAAGTTAACTAATGGACAACTAGAGGATCCAAACCCAACGGGAGCCGATGTACTGGCTGCGTGATTGCCAAGTGGCCGCAGGTGGAGTTGACGGGGGAACTGAGAGCAGGTGAGGGAACAAACCAAACAACAGATAAGTCAGAGAGTCCAAAACCATGACAAGTCTGGTATATTCTAGAAGTTTTCTACAGAGCACCAGAAGGGTCATTATTAATCCAGATCTCAAAATGATGTGATCGTAAGTCATAAAGTCTAAAAATGTCAGTCTTGAGCACTATTATTTTACAGCGTTCCCATTTTCGAACGAGTCTGCAGGAAAAAGTTGGCCAATGATGCAGTTTTCAACCCACCGAGGAACCGTTATCTTACATGGCTAGCTTTGCAACGGCTACACAAACGGGTACACAAACGGGTACACAAAGATGCCAACAACAGTTGAAATCAATAATCCACTATTTTAAAAATGAAAAAGAATTGGATGTGACTGCGAGAGCTGGCTTGATAGACATACAGTAGCAGCAGTAACCAAGGGGGCAGAGCTGTCAATTATTCAATTCATTGAATTATACATTTTATTTATGGTGTAAAATGAACATGGAGCATCGTCCCGATACACTCAACAAGCACAAAAAATAACAACAACGAAATATAAAAAAAATATTAAAACAAAAAATGCAAACAAACATAAAGAACGACTTCATTAAAATGTCAAAATGTCAAAAGTCAAAATCATCCTATCATTTTACATTTAAGGTGAAAATAATATCCGTGTGCATGTCAACATGTAGAAAGAGTCACCGTGGACAGCATGCTGCAGTTCAAGCCTCTTCTTGGAGTGGGTTACATTTTCAGATATACCTGCATGTGACACGGAGCTTGTGTGCTTCGTCAAACAGAAGTCCTGTTTCTTTAGGAGTGACCCCTGTGTGTACTGTGCGAGATCACAATTACTGTACCGCTAACAGTTTCTCCAGTTTCCAGCTGCAGTCTCGATGCCGAGAGCGATGCGGTTTGTTTAGAAAACAATGTGCAACCTTTTGGGTAAATCTTCTGTATGTTCATCAGACAAACATATTCCAAAGATTGCATGAAATAACCTTTTGCTTTCTTACTGTCTGGGTTTGTAAATGTCAAGTATACAGTCTTTATCCTCTGTGAATGTTAGCTGTGGAACAAGGACACTGGTATTACAGAGTGGTTTAAGTGTGTGTGTGTGTGTTTTTTGTTCAGAATAACCAGAAGGAGCTGAGCATGAGCACGTGACTGAGTTTAATCAGTGTTTTACAGCAAACCTGCATTCTTCAAATCCTGTAAGGAACCATGGAGTCCTGTTGATTTAAGATTATACATGTGGAGTTCAGACAAGAAGCTGTTGTTCAGTTATATGTTTGCCTGCTGAGTCACAGTGATGCATCACTTACAGTAACTGATTGGGCAACAGTAAGGTTTAAGGCCAATCACAAATAAAGATAATGATTTTATTTCTAAGTATTTTTTTGGGGGGAGGGGGGTGTAATTTTGGCCTAATCAGACAGGAGTAGAAGACATAGACAGAAAAATTGGATTGGACACTGTGGGATTGGACACCGAGGGATTGGACACTGAGGGATTGGACACTGGGATTGGACACTGAGGGATTGGACACTGGGATTGGACACCGAGGGATTGGACACTGAGGGATTGGACACTGGGATTGGACACTGAGGGATTGGACACTGGGATTGGACACTGAGGGATCGGACACTGAGGGATTGGACACTGGGATTGGACACTGAGGGATCGGACACTGAGGGATTGGACACTGGGATTGGACACTGAGGGATCGGACACTGAGGGATTGGACACTGAGGGATTGGACACTGACACTGGGATTGGACACTGAGGGATTGGACACTGAGGGATCGGACACTGAGGGATCGGACACTGAGGGATCGGACACTGGGATTGGACACTGAGGGATTGGACACTGGGATTGGACACTGAGGGATTGGACACTGAGGGATCGGACACTGTGGGATCGGACACTGGGATTGGACACTGAGGGATCGGACACTGTGGGATTGGACACTGAGGGATCGGACACTGTGGGATTGGACACGGACTGGACACTGAGGGATCGGACACTGGGATTGGACACTGTGGGATTGGACACTGAGGCATCGGACACTGTGGGATCGGACACTGGGATTGGACACTGTGGGATTGGACATTGAGGGATTGGACACTGAGGGATTGGACACTGTGGGATTGGACACTGTGGGATTGGACACTAACGGATCGGTCACCGGTGGATCGGATACTGAGAGATCGGGTCGCTTCCTGTCATCTAAATTTCAGAAACGCTTTTGCTCCAGTTTACAGAGAACTCGTGATGTTCACGTTCTTAATATTGTACATCATGTTGCAGTCGTCTTTAACAGGTTCAAAATCCCTTTATAAGATCATGTTCTTGTGTCTTCATCTTGTTGTTAAATTATTTTCCCCTCATGTAGCCACAGTACATTTTTTCCTACTTCTGGTGTCTCCATAAGGACTTCTCGGCAGCAAAGGACACACGTACTCGTGTGATAGAAGTAGATGAGAGGTAAACGAGGCCACGAGAACGCAACACAATCGGCTGGTGGTCAGGAACTGTAATGTGATCACACACGTGAGTAAAGTGTGCGATTGCAGCTGTGTACTACTTTTCAAGAAACAACCTGTAACGCCGTCTCTGGGGTAGAACAAGTTTTGGCTCTCCGAGTCCGTCACTATCAGAGCGCCTGCAGCCCCGAGCGAAAGCTTTACGCCACCATGACCCACATAAACACGCTGAACTCACATCAGCACTTTGAGCCACTGTGCGATCACTTGGCCCGAGTTGGAGCAGCGTGTTATTGACCCGTGAATGGGTCCAAAACTCATCCCCCCCCCCCCCCCCCCCCCCCCCCCCCCCCCCCCCCCCCCCCCCCCCCCCCCCCCCCCCCCCCCCCCCCCCCCCCCCCCCCCCCCGGCTATGTGAACTGCTCTGGGGGAGGGCTGCTTGTTGAGGAGCAGCTCCGCTGATGGTGACGGGAGCCGGTCGGAGCCAAACTTTGACGTCTGAGTCCCGTTCAAGGCTGCGAGGTCCTGACTCTGGAGGTAACATAACCACAGCTTCAGGCCTCGGATTCGCCGTGACCCAGTTCTGTCTTCCTGTTGCCAGGACGGTGTCGGTGGAGAGGAGGGGCACCGGAGGAGAGATGGAAATGTGACTGAGAGGGGAAAGGAAATTTCATTTAACTAGAGAGTTTTGATTAACAACTGCATGTATGTATGTCCACAACGAACCTGTTAACACAATGTAAACATTTAAGACGTTATGAATCTGTAATTACCACTTTCAAAAGCAATTATTTAGCCACTAGCTGCTGCCTTGCTGTCATAAATGAAGATAATGAAAATGATCAGGGAGCCAGCGTACTTTTAACAAATAAAATGGAAAAGACTTTTTTCCACCTGTTAATTATGTATTTAGACCAGAGGTCTTCAACAGGGGGTCCGCGACCCCTAGGGGGTCCGTGAAATATTTGGTTGATTAGACAATTTTTCATATTTAAATTTGTTTTTCTTCCCTCCAAATTTAAATGTCTTCAACTACACATTAACATGAATCCAACATTTTGTAGTGAATGGATAAATGGAGGCAGAAGATGTTATCTTTCAGTCAGAAATGGACACATTCAGAGACACACAGGAGCTCCCTCAAGCTGGACACCGGTTCACTCACAGGGAGAGACTAGCGTGGACATGTCCCCACAAATCTCCTGCAAACAAAGAGGAGGCCCCGCCCCTTTCGCTGCTGTACCAATCACAAGGCCGCATGTTACATGATTGCTCTGTCAAGTTCCCGCTGATAAAAACGTCAATCTGAACAGCTTGTATGCGTGATTATCATGACAGACAATGTTGATACTGTCATTGGTATCAGTTGACAAGGTATGTTTATAAATGGCAGTGGCACGGCCACCCTACTCACTGTACCTTGCACATGTTTAAAATAAAAACATGAATATATGAACCTGTGTACTATTTGAATAGCTTAGTATTGAATGCACAATAACGTGTTTATACATGGCACTAGGCCCAGTTTAATATGAAACACAATTTTATACCAGATATATAGTAGGGGGTCCCTGCTCCATATCTCTATCAGTTTGGGGGTCCTTGGCCTAAAAAACTTTGAAGACCCCTGATTTAGACATCTCCTGTCAAAACCAGCTTAATGAGAGGACAGAGAGAGTTTTGAGCGACAGCGGTCAGTGAATGGGGGAATAATGATAGGTTTCTTCATTCTCTTATTCAGAGGGCTGTATTTAATTATGGCAGTGTGCCGCGAGTAGCTGCAGAAATTAAGAGCAAAGCCTTTATACAACACAGAAAAACACAAGACGCAGACACGAACATCTACATTTCTAACGGGGAACAATGAAGTAATAAAATGTTTGTGTTTGTGACTTGGAACAGGTTTTCAGATGTATTTAATGATAGGATACTATATGTTCCTTCCACTTATTCTAACCACCTGTTGCAGCAAATACTCACAGCTCATAACACTTATTAAAAATGTGTCAGTTTGCCTTTCTTCGCACAAGCGGTAACCAACAGTGACATCACCCACTGGTTTGCCAACGGCTGTTTAGGACACTACGCCTCGCCCACCTATTACAGGAATTTTACTGAACCACAGGCCTGTCAATCAAACAGACAGACTCACAAAACATGGCTTTTTGAGGATTATTTCTAAATGAAGACAGGATTCTTTTCAGATGGACCACCAGAAAACTAATACGATAAAGGGACTTAAGCTGATGACACCAAAATAACTTTAACTTTCTATTTCATGAAAGTTAAATGGTAGTCAATGGAGCCGGACCTCTGGTGGCCCTTAGTGGTATTGCAGTTTAAGGCACTTCTGCATCATTTTTCAGACCCTTGAAACGACGTCCACTTTTATAAACAGTCTATGTTTACGCATTAAAATATTTGGTTATAAGCAGTTTCTACTTCCTTTTCTCCTAAGCAAAGTCTCACCACTGCAACATTCCTTTGATTATTTCATTAGATTTACTAATAAGAAACTCATCCATAAATGACTAAATAACCAGATTTTACCACATGATTTTCCCTGTAAAAAATAAAAAATGAATCTAATCCATTTGAAACAAAACACAGCAACTCTTTAGAACAGTAAATAGAAGCAGAGAATATGTCAGTTGCAGACTCAGCACCTGGCTGACCCAAACAGTGTGTGCACACCCATTAGGCTGTCGGTCAGCTCTTCTATCTGCCTGCAGCCCAGTGGGTCTGCATGCCTGCCTCATTTGCATGATAAGAGAGAAGTGCATTATGGCCCTGAGATTGTTGCTGTGACGACGCGGAGGAGACATATGGCTCTTTCAGAGAATCCTCAGGGTGTCGGAGAAGGTGGAAGCTCTCACTGAGTGTGTGCTTGTGCAAGGTTGGATTAAAAAAAAAAAAAAAAAAAAAAAAAGGAGTGAGAGAAATGTTTTGGTGTTTTTATGCACTCGAGCTTCCTGACGCACAGAACAAATGTTTTTGTGTGAGTCGACAGCCCCACCGTCCCACCGCCATCACCACCACCCTACCTCCTTCACTGATTTGTATTGGCAAACAGCCACTGAGGAATTTATGATCAAGGATGCTACACTCTTAAAAAAATCTCAAACAATAGAAGACGAAGGCTGAAGAAAATGAAATATCTGCGCACAAAAACACAGCCAGGGTGATTTGTGTGGGAAGGAGCGTCACCCACACTTCATTTGTGAAAGATTTTTGAAACGACTGAGGCGCTGTTATTTGCACATAAAACAATCACTTTTCTATACATTTAAAATAACATTGTTATTGGCTGCCTCATGATTTTCTACCTTAATAAAACCCATATCATGAAAGTGCTTTTTTTTTTTTTTTGCACATGCATGCTGCCGTTGTTTTTCAAAGTCCACTGAGGGCAAAAACAATACAGGCCCTGTGTTTGTGAGCAGGAACACGTGCTGCCCTCAGACTTAGAGAGCAGCTGGCAGCACCATCAAACATTCATGAGAGATGGAAAGACAGTGAGGACTCAGGGATACAGCTGGAGAGGCAGAGATGGACGGTGTGAGCTCACAAAGGTTAATGGGACTTATCTGCATTACCTCTGAGCTGCTGTTGTTTTTATGGGTCGTTGTTTTGTGTGTTTGTGAGGTGGGCTGAGGTGAGCTGAAATCGAGTTCCTGTCACCAGCGTTGCTTTTTTTCCCCCTGTGCAGTTGGCAGCAGCTGTTCAGTTCTATACAAGTGAGAGATCCTGGCCACCTTTCAGTGTTTCACCACGTCATGCGGCTTTGTTTTTCATCAGAGCATCTGTTGATGGGAAAATCAAAACACCCCAAAATCCAAATAAAAACACCTGTAATTCTCTTCATTGTTGGTTAAATATCCACAGTGTTATGTTGTGTGTGTATCGGGAGGCGATGTGAGCACAATGGTATGTAGGTATGAAGGTAGCTGTTGTGGTCAGGTTTTCAACCCCGGGAGGTTTTTGACCTCCTTGGCACTCGTTTTCTCGCCTGGCTGCACAAACTGTCACTCACAGCTTCAGTTTTCTTGGCTGTGATAAACGTCTGGTATCTCAAGCTCGTATTAGTGTTTGCACAGCCGCTCTGAAAGGGCGGACCAATCAGCGACCAGTGCCTCTCCTGCACTCGGATTTGACAGCTGGTGACAGTGACGAGCACAACGTTAATATTTTTCAACTCTTGTTCACCAGAAAATTTGCTGAAGGTTCAGCGCAGAATAAATGTTCGGCACCTCATCAAGCTGCTGGCTTGTGCCGGCCGGTTTCGACGCATGCTGATTTTTTTCAAATGACTTGTGTGATTAGAGGCTTCTCTGAAGGAAAAATGGAAGATGGACTGTATTTATCTGTGTGGATACTGAGGACGCATAAATAAATAAATGCATTTAATCTGCAAACCAAGAACAGCCTGTGGACCTTTATTACATGCATCACACTCCTGGGTGAAACATCTCAGTAGCTTCGTAGTCGACAAAGCATTTTAAATAATTCTGTTTGTAGAGTCCGAAAAATGTGCTGCACTCATGTAAATGAGTAAAAGTTGTTTCCACTGAGACTCAGTATAAAAACAACTGAAAAACAACTGACCTGCAGCTCCTCTCAGGACTGGATCAGTGTGAGGGGAGACAGGTGAACATGGCGGGTTGTATGAATCGCAGCAGACTGACAGATGACCTGTCCTGATTTCAGCAGTGATGCTGAGAATTCCTCAGAAGGTGTAAGACACGGGAAAAGAAGATAAAACCCACAGTCTCGTCTCTTCGATTGCCAGAGTCTTATAAATTATTTTGATAGTTTGATCAAGGTCACGCATAAGAAGCAGAGATGGACCTGCGCTGCCAGAGAAACCAGCACTGATTCTCTTTTTGTGAAGGAATCACGATGCAGGAATAAGAAAAAAGGCTTTTAGTTTTTCAGTGTTATCTTTACAGTGAAATATTAACTGTGTGTCAAACCCGCGATGCTGTGAGAGTAAATGTGAAGGTTTCACAGAAGAAGAGAGTAGGTTAACTTTGCCAGTGATACCGTTGATGTCACGCACTAATTAGAATATTTGTGACCTCATTTTGTCATCTTTGTATTCTGCCAAGTGTCAGGTGGTGTAAGTCCTTTATGTCTGGCTGATCCTCTCATACCATACTGTATTTTACTACAGGTTAGATATCTTTAATACAACTAAATTCCCATGAAAGCTGTCTTCATTTACATATTTTCTGTTTGTCAGAAAATGAAGCGAGTGTAAATAGTGACCATATCGTGGTCCATTAAGACTAAATCTTAAACCAGCAGTCAGTTACAAGTCATTTATAAGCTGCTTCTCTGCACTGCTAAAATTCTCAGTTTATACCTGCAACGTTGTCTGAAAAAAAAAATCACCATAATTTAAAGACAACAGCTTCGCAGCGATTTCAGCTCTGAGTAAATGTAGTGATCACCCAGAGAGAAAGTTAGAAGCACAGAATATATAATTTGTTCCTCTCTGACAGCATCGAGCCACTCTGCCACCCACTGAAAAGAGTAGATGCAGACAGCGCTGTAACTGCTTTGTGAGGCAGTGCTGTTGACTCCCTCCCATGGAAAGTACCTGAGGTTTGTCCAAAAAGTCACGAGAACAGTCCTTAAAGGGATCTGAAAAGTCACTAAACCTAGCGGCATAGTTGCTAAGTTGGCAACAGGATACCAGACTCAAAGATCTACTCAGTTGCTCATCTGGTGCAGGTGCTTTGGCTGCATTCACACCAGACTTGTGCATGTCACTACATGGCCCGTTTGAGTGATGTCATGTTGTGAATTCGTATCCACCCAAATACAAAAGGTAGCAGTAATGCACCGAAATTCTGTTTGCCAAATGCCAAAAAACAACAAAGGAGAAGAAGAAAAAGGAACTTTCCTTGATGCACAGCGGTTAATGTCTTTGTGCTCCCCACGGCAGCGTATACGACTCTATAAAGGTGATCAGTCCCTTTATCTTCTCAGTTTATCAGAACACATTGGAAGGCTACATGCTGTATTCTCCATGTCAGACATGTCTCTTCTTCACATGAACAAGTTGATTCTGGTCCAACTTCTTCGCTCACATTTTTTTCTGAATTTCATGCATCATCCCTACATTCATGCGAAAGCCATTTTCCCCACGTTGCCTAATTTGGTGTGAATGCGTCCTTCCAGGTTTGCTTCTGCGCTGTGCACATACTCATTAGTGTTTGCCCTGCTGGCCACGCCCACACGTTCCCGCTTGGTCCCCTGGACTTTACCTTGTGATGACATCAGCAAATAAAACACACTTTTCTTGGCACTGAGGAGGTTTTACAAATATGAAACCTCCATGGGATTAAAAATGAATAACATACAGTAGAAACTGAGCTTGTTTGCAATCTAATGTGTACTGTCAACACTTTTACAGATGCCTTTTTTTATATCAGTGCTACATTGGGAGAGTGCTGTTTGTTGCAGTTCCTTGAGTGGCCACTGGAGCAAATTGGCATAGGTCTATGTAAAAACTGTATATAAAAATGACGTAGCTTCGGGGTCTGAAAAATGAGGCTGATGCAGAAGTGCCTTCAGTTGTTGTACCACTGAATGCCACTAGAGGTGTCTTATGGTTTCTAAATTGTATTATTGTAGCTAATTTAAATATTTACCATGGAAACAGGATTTATGAATTTCTATAGCTATCCAACCTGAAGACACTGAGGGTTGTGGCACATGACTATAATATATTCTATTGATTATATCATTTTGCTTATCACAGTATGAATTAAATTGGAGCTCCACCACAACTGTTGTATGACTACTATATTTCCTCCCCCTCAATTTTAGGTAACAATTATCCATAATTAATTTGGCCTCAAGCACTGAACTTAACGATCCATTTTTTTCAGCTGAGCTCAGGTCACAGATTTTCCAACAGCCTTTCCCTTTAGAGGTTGCATCAAGTTCACATCTCGTAAATGTTCTGCATCGTGTGTGTTTTGAAAGAGATGAAAACCTTCAGAGCCGGGTTGCAACAATCTTGCAGCATTTCACTCTGTTCTTGTAGAGCTTTCCTCGTCACTGCAGTCTCCTCACATCAACGTGTTTCTTTTGTCACCGTCGAGGGGGAAAGGCCACCTGACGACTGTATTCCCTCTGTATGGTGGCTGTGATGTGTCTTTGCCAGACTTTGATCAAGAGAGCCTTGAAATAAAACCTGTGCCCTTGGAGCCACGGGCCCAGTGCAGGAGGAGGATTGAGGTCAGCTCGTGTGTTGTTTGTGTGTGTTTGTGTGTGTGTGCTTGTCCACAGCAGTGAGAAGAACATCTTAGAAAGTTAGAGCGATTAGCCGCGTTAGTGTCTGTACTAATACTGGCCCATATCTGCCATTGATCCTCATCCGCCCATATGTTCCCTGAAAGGGAAGCGACCGAGCGGTTCCGTGCTCTGACCAGGTTAAAGCTGTGTGTATTTACAGTAATGCACTTCTATTTACAGTGCGGTTGCTACTTTATCTGTCCAGCCATGTATGGCACGGCGCAGTAATAGGCCTAATACGAACACACCGGCCCGTGTTTTGTTGAGTGTACGGCAGCATATGTACTGTACTGTCCTGACCAGGTATCCTGCTGCTGGCTCTGTGACAAGGGCGTCTCTAATGGAGGTGTTCAGAGGTGATGATGATGACAAATGTTCTTACAAATCAGCTGCGACTGGGAACAGGGCGGAGCGAGGCCTGTGTCATTACAAAAATAATGTGTGTGTGTGTGTGTGTGTGTGTGTGTGTGTGTGTGCATGAGCTGTGCTTTGAATATTAGTCCAGATGGTCAAGAAAGGCCTAGTTGAGCCTTCTCTGTTCAGGCTGGCTGCGACGCAGAGAGGTTTCTCTCTCTCCCTCCATCTGCTCGTGTTCAGCGGCGTCTCCAGCAGCCCGCTGCAGTAGCAGGACAGTTATTAGCCGGCTGGGTCTCAGGGACGACAGTAATTAAGAGATGAGATGGACTTGCGCTGTCCTCCAGGAGTCGGCGGACTGCTGCAGAGTGCACCTTCGCCTCCAACAACCATTCTACCTTATATAGCAGGTCAGAGAAAACAGGTCAAAACACAGTAGAGCATCCACGTTCTCCTTCAATGTCAACCAGAGTATGCTGTTTTTATCAAAACCATCAACTCTGTAAACCATCATGTTTAATACCAGCAGTGCAATACGGGACAGATTTCATTATCAAATCTACATTAAAGATGTCTCTTTAAGTTTATTTTAAGATAATACTTGTATGAACATGCTGCTCTGCAGTCTTTACTGTAATATTACCTGCTGTCCATCACTGAAGTGATGTATGTTATGCATAAAAATGGCTTCTTGACTTCAGCTGAAGAGATGTGTCTGTATCTTCATCCTGACGGTTGTATGTAGGTTCATTATAAATGTTGTTTTACTTCAACAAACCTGCTTAACACTTCCAGGACCTCCTCAGCTCAGCAAGGAAACATGATCAGTCAAAACACCACAGGGAGTTTTATATTTTCATATTAAAAGGACTTTAAGAAGTCAGAGCCAGGAAATGTTTGGAATTTATGTTGATTTCTTTTCTGTCAATTAATAAACCTTAAAAAACAATACCTGTCTGCATGGAGGTATGGATAATGTCCGTACATAAACTCTAAGTAACCATCATGATTTCCTTCTCTTTTATTGGCCACATGAAGAACTGTTTATCTTCTGCTGTTGTTCTTTGTGCAATCACCTAGCTGTGGTAAATACCAGCAAATACCTCGCTAATACCCAATTTAAAGTCCCATAACAATAATCCCAAATTTTAATTGGCTGTGAACAAACAACAAATTGTTTCAACTCCACACAATTGTGATCATTCTCTCATGTAGACCTGCGTACAGTGTGAGCAACACTGAATAAGATCTAAATCCAAGATCAGCAACATTACAAAGGAGACAGTCCCAGGAGGTCAAAGGTCGTAGCTTTAACGGCTTAAAATATTCCCACAAGAACAGTAATGAAAGCACTCAAAGTGCTGGGAGAGAAAGATGAAGGAGATTTAAGTCTGAGAGAACCAGTAGTGTGAGCGGAGAGGAGTCATTTTTCTGAGAAGAAGGCGACGTGAGGAATTTCCTGAGCAGCTTCTCCGCCGATGACAGAATGACTGTAGCATCTAAAGGTGAATGCAGTAAATCACCGGAGATGACGGTTTTCACTTTATCATCTGACACAGAGTCTGAGGCTAAATTCCACCTGCTGCGGCAGTATTACCCCCCCCAGCACCTCCACCGAGTGTCCCGTCATTCATCCACAGATCCATGCTGGTCACTTGACTGAACGAGCCGTCTCCACGTCCTCCCCGGTCCGACAGACGGACAGAGAACCGACGCCAAGTCGTGTTCCACCTCGGTCAAAGGCAGACAGTGGAGAGAGAGAGAGAGGAGCTGCTGCTGAATTCATAAGCAGGTATCAGGTATTGTAAAGAGCTGCAGGACAAAAGCTGCAATCAATCTTCTCTCAGCTCAGACGGGGGCTCTTCTTCACTGTTTATTAACAGTGAAGTCGCTTCAACCTGCGACTGCAGAACCAGAAATAAAATGTAAAAGTGCGACCATCTGTGTGTGTCACCCCTTTTCTGATTTTACCCTACAGGGGTCAGCTCAGACGCTTGTTAACGATGCACAGCTGCTCTGTGTGTGTGTGTGTGTGTGTGTGTGTGTGTGTGTGTGTGTGTGTGTGTGTGTGTGTGTGTGTGTGTGTGTGTGTGTGTGTGTGTGTGAGATGCCATCTTTTGGGCTTCTCTCGTAACTTTGACCTTTCAGTCGCAGCCCCTCCTGACTTCGCTTCCACATTTCCATTCCTAATTTGAGCCACATCATATGAGGAAACCCTGTCCACATTTCCACATTGCATCAGCCACGACGGTTGCCGCTTGGTGTGACGACACCTAATCCAGAGCCTGTGTGTGTGTGTGTGTGTGTGTGTGTGTGTGTGTGTGTGTGTGTGTGTGTGTGTGTGTGTGTGTGTGTGTGTGTGTGTGTGTGTGTGTGTGTGTGTGTGTGTGCTTTTGTGCGCGCACAAGCTCACTAATGGACTTGTGTAAGAAGCTCAGAGCGTCACTGGGCTGTCGTGCTAAGTGCAATACCCCCCCCCCCCACACACACACACACACATTATCAGACAGAAAAACATGCGAATGAGAAAATTATTGTGGTTCAAGAGACAAATCCAGCATCGGCTGATGGAATCATTTCATCATCAAAAAAGTATAATAAACTATATTGTATGATTATTACATCAGCAGTCCAACAGTTACATTTTTTTCTACTTAAATGACATTTATAGAATTGCCTCGAAAGCAAAACAGGAACTAGTTTGCACCAACAGTTAAATGCATTGCTGGGATAAAAACCAGACCACTACAAACATATGGAGTGATCGTAACACCAGTAAAAAACACTAAACCTTTGAAATATCTGAAGAATTCCAGATAAATCTTCTTGTAACTAAGTCATGTGTCTTCATTTAAGACAAATTTCGGCGTTACAGGGAGACCATGCAGATTGTGAAAGAAGAAATTGAATCCATGCAGACTTGCTGCTGACACAGATATACTCTGGTGTCAGTGCCAACAGTTTATGGTGTCCAATGTTAGATAATGTTAGCTAATGATAGCAAAGTACCTCATGGATTTTATGACTTGCGCAATCCTTTTTCACAGCAAACACTTTGACATCCATCCAACCAGAAAAACAAAGCTGGAGTTACGACCATTAACGATGGCTGTGATCGGTCCAGAGTTTGGTCTTGTCCATGTTGGCTCGCCGGGGAGACTGGAACAGACCCACTGTTCATTTTAGTGGTACTTTTCCTGCCATCCTATATTACCACACCACCTTTTTGTGTTATTCTGTAATGTCCACCTGCGGCCTGTTTAGCAAAAGCCACTAAAAAAGAAACGTCCCCCTGACAAACAATCCGTTACATGCAAAATCTGCTTTCTTCCAATAAAACTCAATCTTGTTGATTCTCTTGATATTATTTCCAGGATCTACATCCAGTTACATAAATCTAAATACATTATTTTCCTACTTACTCTGTATTTAATGCAACAAAGACTCTGCTTTTACTATTTTGAAATATTCTGACCAATAAAAAAATCTAACCATAAGTTGTTTCTCTCTCGTGTCAATCAAATTATTTCTGTTCTTTTCTTATGCAAAGCATGCAGCCCTATATGTTTCCAAAGCATGTAGCCTCCAGTCGGCTGTGATTCTTGGAACATTCACATGCTCGAGGTCCTGAGTCTATTTGAGGTTTTTCGTGTAGGTTGGGATGGCGATCGGTCATAATATATTAACCTCTCTCTGCGCCTCAGGTCCTGCATGCTCTGCACATGTAGGAGTGCGAGGGAGAGAGAGGGAGATAGTGGGATGGTGTATACGGTCATGTATCTCTTACATAACTTCTGATTTAATGTTTCAACACAGCCGCAATCATCTCTGTCTGTCTGTCCGTCTCTGCTCGGCCATCGGTGCGTATCCACCCGAGGTTTATATGCAGATTCCAGCAGGATTACTTTAACACCGGACCCCCCCCCCCCCCCCCCACACACACGTCCTCCCGGCACACATTATACTCCTGCTTTAATCCCAAATCCCCTCGAGGTCAATCAAAAAGTTCCAGGTCACAAAGTTATGATGCCGAGCTGAGCACGGTATCCTCCTCTTCCCACCGGCTGAGGATTACACTGGCTGACAGGAGGGGACTTGTCTCTGGTGGGGACAGTTGCTGAGGGTCAGATATAGTTGACTGAATTACCCTTGCACACAAACAAACACACACACTGTACATGCACACACGTGCCGCCTCATTCTGCTCTTCATTTCACTGAAATGTCTCTTTGAACTCGTGTCTTTCATTGTCATTTCCCTCCAGAATAAAACATTTTCTGACCTGATACTTTTATGGCTCAGGTTTGGTTACCAGCAGTTACAGCAGCTGGAAGAGATGCTGATGAGAGTGAACCAAAACATTCACAGTATTGCTCTGAACCGCTGCGGGGAACTGCAGTGTGCAGTAGGTGATAATTCCCTGTTGGTTTGTCATTATGAGCAACCGCCTATAAATGACAAATATCTTGGTTTTTTTCATTGTTAATATAAAATATATCAGTAAGTGCAGCTTTAAACTTGTTTTAGTTGCTCTTTTATGGCCACTTCATCAGTGTGAATACAACATTGAAAAATAATCATCATATTTCAATTCAATTCAATTTTATTTGATCTTATTTATATAATGCTAATTCAAAACACAAGTTGTCTCAAGGCACTTAGCATTGTAAAATACTGGCAGTTTGGACGTCGCCATTTTTTTTTTTTTTTTTTTAGCCATAAGTGACCATATTTGGACGCGTTGAAGAGGAGCAAACGGTGGATCTGACTGAGAACTAAGAGCACCGTGCTGACTCTCCTATAAACATACCTCGCTTAGAGGCTTAATATCTAACGATGGAGTCATTTTCAGATGGGAACACCAGAGCTCTGATCAGAAGCAGTGAATTTAGATAAAAACACCAGAATGACTTGCGGGAAAAAATGATTGATTTAGTATTTAATTAGAGAAGTTGATGCTCTTTGAATAGGAGCCTATTGGAGCCAGACGTTAAGCCGGCACCTAGTGGCCCTCAGTGGTAATGCAGTTCAGACCTGGAGACTGTCATATACAGTCTATAGCCACAACGAATGGCTGGATCAATGCATGCTCCTCTGATTGGTGGCGTTTTAGCTGTAAGTGGGCTGTTTTATACGTGCTCCTGTTTTAAGTTGTATCTGCTGACAGCAATACGAGAACGATATGATGTGGAACACTACTTTGGCCAGTATCTATATTCACCTAGATTTATTGTTTTCTTGCAGATCCACACACTCATGTATCGTACATCCACGTGGAAGCCACTTCTGAAAGCAGCTGAGTCGTTCCAGCCTCTCAGCGTCATCGTTTCGATCGTTTCGTGCTCGGGCTCCAGTGAAGTGCATCCCGGCTTCCAATGCTGGCACTCCACGGTGAAGGAGGGGATAAAAAAAACAACCAAAAGCCTTACAGCCATGTTGTTCGACAGTCACCTCACACACAATCAGGATTCACATGGTCACAAAAGGTCAGGTGAATATAAATACTGGTTGTTTTAAGTGTCTGATAAAGGAGCAGGATGGTTTTAGTCTCACAGGGAAAGAAACAAGCAATGGAGTTAGTTTTAAACAAGCTCAGTTTATCCAGATGATCTAATTCACTTTATTTACAGTGTTTGAACCTGTTAGGTTTGTAACAATCCTGCAGTGAACAGGAAAACTGCAGCAAGTCAAAGCTAAACCAGGAAGTAGGTTTGTAAACTATGACAGCGTGGCGTGGGCAATATTTTTGAGGAAGCAGAGTGAGACAAGACCTCGAATCTATGTAATGTTTTGCAGAAGAATTGCAGAAAAAAAACCCTCAATTTGTGTGATTTATTGATCTACCGTGCCTCTCAGTTGCTCATGACAGGTTGGCCATGTCAATAAATCCTGTTGTGGTCCACTGATTGTTCAGTGAGCAGGAATCCTTTCAAAAAAGAAAACACGGCCAGCTCAATAGGCGCTGAAGTGTAGCGCTACTAGCTAGCCAGTTTGTGTGGACGTCATTTTCCAGATTGCAAGTCCGAGTCTCTTTTTCCTCTCCACGTGCAGCTCTAGTTTTGGTGTTTAACTTTAACTTTCTGTTCTAATGGTAGTTTAGTAAAACTGTTTTTTACTGTAAACTCAAACACAAATCTCCGCCCTTTATAACGGCACTCAATCAATACAAGTATCAATACAAACTGGCTAATGTTTATCTTCCGTTATTTAATGAGGTTGATGATTTGATTGGTGTGATGCCAAAAGGCGACAGGCTTCCCTCGACCTCGTCCCGACTAATCACAGATGCAGACGAGAGCAAATTGCACTGCAACACCATGTTTCACCGCAATCACTCAACAAAACGTTTGTTTAACTCATTGTTAAATACAGTTTAATACAGAATCATTTATTCAATTGTTTTATTAAAATGGAGGGAGGCCTGGCATCCCTTGGCCTCTGGGAGAAAACGCGACTGTGTAATAGATGGACTGTGCAGTTAATGCTTTGACCACCTCACCCTGTTTAGATCAACCGTTTTTATTTTATAGATTTTTATGTACCACAATGTAAAAGGCAAATATATTAACCTGCATCCAGAAACAGTTACATTATTAAATTAAGGAGGGACAAAACTACAAAAATCAAACCCAGGTGGTAAAACAAAAACAGACTCGTCTTTAACCTTTGCCAGGCTGCTCTCCACTCTCTGTAATTGAAGTTAGAAATCCAGTCTTAGATACCCCCCCCCCCCCACCACCACCACCACACACACACTTCCCTCCACTCATGTACAGTAAAGACTCCACAACCAAAGGCCACGCTAAGTTGCTGATAGTAAGATCCAGAGCATAATTCTGCTGACTGATTCATGTGTCTCATTCAGATGATTTATGTTCTCATTTATGCTCCCTCGCCTCCTCAACCCCCTTATGGTTTTTCTCCTCTGTAGCTCTCCCTCTCTTTTTTCTTTTTTCCACTGAGCGCTGCAGGTTTGAGGCAATAAACGCTCTCTGCATTCGTGGTATAAGACCAAAACAGATCTTGTCCTTGCTCCGCCACGGAGGGGCGTCACAAGAGCACACAGACACCGGTGACGCACGCTCTCTTCATTGAGGCTTGCCCTCCTCTGGTCTGACAGGAATAGCTTCCACTCCCTCCCTCTTCATCCAATGCTTTCATCTTTTCATCTCACAAAGAAAGAGAAGGGGGAGCTCGGGGTGGGCCTTGAGTTTGTGGATAGAAGAGATAGAAGGAAGAGGACATGTTGAAAGCATCACGGGGAGCTCTAATTCACCTGTTATGAGGCCCATTCATGTGCTAATGTGGACTTTTGTGGATATAATGCCACGCTGATGAGGCGTACGGTCTTCACACAAACAGGATGTGTGCACGAGTGTCTGTGAGGACAGAGAATTAGGACCGGTTAGAGTGGTCGAAATCGGTCGGGAGGGATTTGTCGTGCTTCAGGGTCATCTTCCTTTTTCCACAATGTGCTTGTTCCCACTGCGTCGGCTCATATAGCATTTTAACAAGCAAACAAGGAAGGGTCACATATCTGCATTCACACATTTTTGTGCGACTGAATGCACACACATGTAGAGAGAACACACTTGGTGGTCAACGCTGTGGGTTTCTAATTTCACCTGATTTACGGCTTGGTTTGAAGGGTATCTGAAGGGTGCACCCCGAGGTCAGAGGTCAGAAGAACATCTGTGGTGCTAAACATTACTGTGACCCACTTCCACAGATCTTCTTCAAAGACACTGCATCAGCACCGTGAAGGATTACTGGGTCAGTCCTCGATAACTGGGCAAACTGGACTGTGTTGGAAAATAAATATTCTACTGATTGGCTTGCCGAATGTTTCTTTACTTGTTACAGCTTCCATTTTACAACCATTGTTCCATTTACTTTTGCCATAAACTAAGTTTAATTATTTGTTGTTGTTGGTTACAGCTTGCAGATTTTAGCTGAGACAGCAGCTATGGTTGGCAGTGCTGATTGGTTGGTCGATCAACCACTTTGGTCTAAATCAACTACTGGATGGATCCACAGAGTGAGTCCTAATCACTACGGACGTCCTCTGACTTTTCCTGTTGCAATGGTGTCATTTTGGTCCCTTTTTTTCTTTTTATAAACCAAACAATCGATTAATTGAGAAAATAATCAACAGACTGATCTGGTATGAAATTAATCATTTCTTGTAATACTATACAGAATAGTAAAAAGACAGTAAGACAGTAAAATGCTGCTGACACGTGAACGCATCAGTAAAATATACAATTTAATGACATAATATATAGTCATATCTAATCAGCCGCACCAATCATTTTTTACTTTTAATACTTTACATTTTCACCTGATTATACCTAGATTACTTATATTTTTTTATGTATTTGCAATACTGAAATCATTTTGTGAAGTAAAGGATCTGAATATAACACATGAATACGACCACTGTGCTGCTAATTCAGTGTCTGGTATCCAGTTCTGTTAATACACCCTGCTGCTAATCAGCAAACGTTAACATGCTAACTTACTAAAGTGAGATGGTGAACGTGGTAAATATCATACGGATAACATCCGCATTCAGCATACATTTTCCATACGAGCACGTCTGCAAGCAATTAACACAAAGACCCACTGTGAATGAACTCAGCCTCAAAGAGCTGCTAGCATGGACTCTTGTGTTTTAGATTATGTCTTGACTGACTGTGGCACCAATTTATGATGCTTTAAAGTTACTGCCATGGATTCCAGCATGCACAGACAACCAGGCAAAATTTATACCCAGAGCCTTGTGTAGATTCAGGCTCATTTTTGCTCCAAGGTCACATCAAATATTTGGTTGGCTTCTCTTAGACGACCATTTGGCTGACTGGAGAGACATTTATACTCTCAAATACTTTGTTAGCGTGATATCAGGGAAAGATTGAAGGAGTTTGTGGCCCCACCAATAGTTATTTTTGTCTGTAATCACCGTGCTGTTCTTTTCTCTCTCTGATCTCGGCTAACTGGTCGAGGCAGATGATTTCTGAGCCCGGTTCTGTTGGAGGTTTCTTCTTGTTAAAAGGGAATTTTTTTTTTCTTTCTTTTGTTGAATATTTGGAGAGTGGTGCAGTGGTTAGCATTGTCACCTCACAGTAAAAAGGTTCTGGGTTCAAATCCAGACCTCAGCCTTTCTGTGTGGAGTTTGCATGTTCTCCCTGTGCCTGCGTGGGTTCTCTCCGGGTACTCCAGCTTCCTCCCACCGTTCAAAAACATGAATCTCAGGTTAATTGGTGGTTCTACAAATGTCCCTTAGGTGTGAACGGTCGTTGTTTCCGTCTGTCTCTATGTGGCCCTGTGATAGACTGGCAACCTGTCCAGGGTGAACCCTGCCTTCGCCCAAAGTGAGCTGGGATAGGCTCCAGCCCCCCCGTGACCCTGTTCAGGATAAAGCAGGTATAGATAATGGATGGATGAATATTTGGGTTTCTTTGTATAATGCTGTAAAGTTCTGTTGTAAGGACTTTACCATCTTAAGTGCCCTGAAATAATTTTGCCACAATATATACAAATTGAATAGAAACTGAATAGGAGTTGTCCATCACAATGCTGAAAAATCCCAGTTGAATAAAAGGGCACTATAAAACTCAGAGTTGGTTTCCTGTAGAGGCAGGTTGGTTCAGTTTACATCACTGGTCTCATTTCAGCTGTAAATCCTGTTTGTTGGACTTTGCTGAGGGTGTACTGTAACTGCAGTTGTCACAAGTCCACCGTTTGGAGCTTTAAATTCAGTTGTTTACTCGACTCTGTAGACTTACAGATTATTTTATTTCAGTTGTCATCTGTATCACCTGTAGCTTTTCGAGAAGGTCATTTATTTTACAGCCACTCAGCTTTAGTTAGACTCAGCTGCTGCCTGTATTGTTAGTAAAACACTGACAGCTGGCAGACATTGCACCAGTCCTCAACTGGTCACTTGTTTTACCAAATCCAGACCAGTCAGGCTCTTGCTTGATGAAGGAAGAGGAATTGATAGATAAAGACTTTAGTCTAAAATGAGTTGTTTGTAAGTTTTATGTGAAAAGCAGTAATGATGCTGAAAACACACCAGTCCTCATATACTGATTTACTTCCTTTGTAAATCAAACTATTTACATATGCGGCTGAAAAAGACCCCTTAGAGGAGCTGGTTTCATTAATCTTGACAGGTGCAAAGAGAACTGTCACAAAAATTTTCAAAAGCCTAAAACAAGCCTTTGTTTTATGTCCGTTTCCAACATGCACTTTAAATTAGGCGACACCTCTTTGAAGTCACCCCCCACGTTTCTATCGGGAGGAAAAATGTCTTCCAATGCGTTCTGCTCATCCAATTAGAGCGTGGCCTTCGCAGACGGGCTGGAGAAAAGGGAATATTGCCATTTGATCATTTACTCGTCCTTATAGGGCCTCGTGACATCTGTGATTCACCTTGTTGCTGCACGGTTTTTATCTCCGACCACTTCCACAGAGACTGTCAGCCTGAATCAGACTGTCTGGGACGAGATGGAGCTCCACTCACGGCCTCCAGGGAGGCCCTTGTTGTTTTGCTTATCAAACCGTGAGCCAGCAGACGTTCACCTCTGATATTTAGAGGTGGTACTGAGAGACTGACTTTTTTTAATTAGTGAATGTAGGATTGGTAAGTTCTCCTGAGACGCACCTGAAATACACCTGCTTCATGCCACCACCTACTATATTTTGTAATACACCAGCAACTAACAAACATCCACCAACAAACCCTTCAGGCATCTTGTCAACATTAATACCCACTTTGGATTTACATAGTTGAAAAGATTGAAAAGCATGTAATAGAAAACTTAAGTTGAGAGTATTAACAAACCTCAGCATGCCTTAGCTACCGCTGAACTCCTGCCTCTTTGTCCTCTCTGCCGGCCTCAGTCCATCTCAAAACATTTTCAGTGCCAATGGATAAAACCTGAAGTTGAAAATTATTCATGACAACCGAGTCATCAGAGGCCGCCTTTGGCATTTTTGATGTATTCAGACAAACTCCCAACAGTCGGTCCAAACTTCTGTGCCAGAGCAGCTCCACAGTCACACTCCTCCACACGTACACCTGCAGAAACTCTCAAACTTTGGGGAATACTGAAACTGAGGAATTCTCTGCAGAACCTCTCAGGTATGGATATTTAACAGAAGTTCACATGAGTGTTCAGCATTACCGTTTGTCATAATCTGTGCTATTGAGCTACACAAACCAGTGTTTGATGGCAGTGTGGCTCTGGAGATAGAAATGCTGCTTAGTCACTCCACCACTGTGGTTTTGACTAAAATATCCAAACAAAAACCAATAGACTGCCATAAAATGTTGCAGATTCCTTTGGTCCTTTGCCCCTGCAGCCACAAGGTTGTCGTTGTGTCATTTACAGAAATGTCTCCACAGCTGTTGCCATGAAATTTGACAAAGCCATTCATGCTCCTCCCAAGATGGATTGTAAGAACAATGGTGATCCTTCACTTTTCAAATCTGAAATTTTTCCAATACTTTGGTTTTACGACTGGACATCTACAAAACCAAGACATGCTCAGCAACCTCAGCTGTACTTATTTTTAGTGTGAATTAGCAGTTTTTAGTATCCGGTTTAAACTAAATTGGAGAACGTTGTAAACATTCCACCTACTAAACATCATCATTGTCACTGTAAGCATGTCAGCATGCTGACATTAGCTGGCTGTGTGTATGCGTCATTAGCATTGTTGTAGACTGTAAAGCTCAGTGTGAATTGGATTAACATTGCAGGGGGATGTGGGGAATTCAAATATATGCTGTGCTCATCAATGATTTAACTCTTTACAGAAGTGTCGCTTCTATGCCAAATCAAAGTAAAGACGGCTACCCAGAAAACAGGCACAACTTGGGAAATTAGTTCAACGTTTTTTTATTATCCAATTTGTCCAAATATGGTCACTTCTTATTCCAAAAGACAAACATCACGACGGCTGAAATGCCGAACTAGAGACTTCAAAACAGCAATTCACAAATTGTTTTCAAAAGTATGCATCCCTGCTCGTCCAGACTGAAACGTTTTCAGACTCCAACTAAAACGGGGTTCTCTCTGTTTTAAGAGTTTGAAAACACAGGAATAGTGTAGACGCTGGGCGTATGCATGGAAAACCCTTTTTTTTTTTTTTTTTTCACAAAAACATTAGTGTGGATATTGCCTAAAGGCACAATTGTCTTTAGTTGTTCCAGGCATGATCATTGTTCTAATGGAGATAAAACCACATGCTCTCTCTTGTCAGAGGCATTTAGTGTTGCAAGAATGAACATAGAATAGAGCTGAAAAAGAGGTTGCTTAAGAGAGGTGTTTACCTTCATCAAACCTGGCTAATCGAAGGGTATTGGGGGGGAATCATTATTTCGACTGACCAAATAAAGATTGTGATGTCGGAAACTGTGTGTCCGTGTGTGTTTAGCTTTCAATAAAATTAACAAAATAATAAACTACAAGCTTGTAAGAAATTGAAGCAACACAAATGATGAACATCAAAACGGTAAAACTTGCTCCTGAGAGACTTAAAACTTTAAATGACTAAAAGGAGTAATCGCACCGGCTAAGTTCATCAGATGAAGGCGTAATGAGCTGCATGCCTGAGTGCTCATGCTGTTTGATTGCAGGGGCTTTTTTAACAGAGACAGCGGTACATTGCATTAAGTGAAACTTGTTGAAATTAGCATGACAGGGTGCCATATTATTAGAAAATGTGAGCTTTCAAAGGGATTTCCTGTCTTTGGACTCCTGCTGCTTCTGCTATTTGATCCGCTCTAGATCCAGCAGACCTCATTCAGCTGATAAAAGCCTTATTTTGTTATGACTAAGTGCGAGTGTGAAAGTATAGATCACATACAGAGAGTAGGGTTTCAATGGCCACGTTGGTGATATATTTCTGGTTGCACCGTGTTGTAGGTGATTTTGATAGATTTACGTGTGGTGTGTTTTGCATTTTGAGCAGGAGGAAGCTGAGGTTTGGGACTAAAATGCAGCAGAATAGACACCGAAACTGGGGCATGAATGAGATGTGGGGAAAGAATCCTTTTTTTTGGAGAACATGCTATGGGGAAATGACAAAAAGAAGTGTCACTGTGACTTACGGAGGGAAGTGACAGAAGCAGGAGATCCTTTCAGAAATGTAGGCACCATTGCGGTTTTGGAAAGACACAAGTGGATGAAAAAACAAGAAGGCAGCTTTTCGTGATGTGATTTTGTGGATTTTGGATGAAGAATGCTCTGTCTTGTCTTGACCTTCACACCGGCTGATTTGAGTATCTTACAACTTGGATCATGAGCATGAAATTTCATCATTGCCCTTGGAAATGGTAGTTTGAAAAAAACATTGACTGAAGAGCAAAGAAAAAGCCTGCAAGTGGATCACGAGTTGCATTTCATTTCTTTTCAAAGCTCTATAAGTTATTAAAACAGTGTACCCAAGGTGTTACACCTGAATGTAGGGATGAGTCAAGAGCGCTTTAAGTCAAATACAGACACTTTGTTATCTGTAACGTGAAAACAAACAGAATATCAGACAAGGTGCAGAAGTTTTGGCTTATACTGAGATCCAAATAAAATATTTCTTTGCTACATCCTCCAAAACACAAGCTTGCCTCAAGCTTGGTTTTAAAAGCTCTCGTTAAAACTTGGTTATCTGGTTGCCCCAAAATGACATTTGACAGGATCAAAGGATCAAAATACCTAAATTCAAGATGAGTCATCAAAAATGTTCTATAATTTACAGTAAAGAAGATGTGATTTTGACATATATATTTGGCATGTGCTAAGAGGTTAAACAAACAGCTAACGCACAGACACACAGGATTATCGTGCAGGGGTTGTGCCAAAGTTGAGACTGAGAGGCTGAAGTCGTCTACGGCCTTCTACTCACCCGGCATTAAAATGCATCCCGGTGATCCGATCACAAGTGGACAGCTCTAAGTACGTCAGTTCACACCTGGCATCATCAAATGTCTCCACTTGCATCCTGAGTAGATGAGTGATCGAATCTCACTTCACCGCACTATATGCAAATGAACATTACATCATGTAACTAAACAAGTAAATAAACAAGTGAACACGAACAGAAACTTGAGGAGACAGAGTCGAAACAATAGTAATTTAACACAATGTCGTTGCTCACTTGGAGCCTCATTTTAATGAGCCGTTTGAAATGTATGATGCATTTGTCTGAACACTTAAGTTTTTAATTCAAAACCGGAAACATTAGGCTTGACCTGTTTAACGTCAGCTCAGGTTCAGATTATTTAATTATTCCAGCGGGTCTGAGAGGGTCAGACTCTGCGCTATGGTGGATCAATGAACTGTGCGAAGGGGGTGGGGCTCGTCCTCAGCTACGGGTCTGACGTAAGGTAGTCGCAATACCAAAATTTAGTTAGTCGGTACCAATACCACCTAAAATCTGTGATACCAATATTGATACCAAAAAAAAAAAATCACGTTTTAATTTAAATTTAAGGTTCTCTTCCTCGTCACTCACCGAGCTCGGCTACTCAAGCGGCGAGTTAAGTAATTCTCATCCCTTCTTCTGCAATTCTTCACGAGTCACTCACAACTGTGGTCTAGCAACTAGCACTTTCTGGCTGGTCCCTCCTACTACATTTTCCCCACTGGTCCATCAGTGGCTAAATCAGTTGCTGTTTTTGACACGTTCTCCAACCTAACCAAGTAGAATTAGCACTTGTAATATGTTTTTATTTAAAAAAATTTTTTATGTCACTGCCTTTAAAAGAAGTCAAACACAACAAAAACATTGTTACCAAAACTCTCCTTCCTGCTTCAACTTTGACCTTTGACCTGTTTTCCTGAGCAATGACAGATTATTTGTCATGTTTTCACTGCACTTACTCTCATTTTCACCTCCAAATGAAGTGCTTTACATAATTAGTCGAAATAGTAACCTGTCTGTCTGACTCCTTTTTTGCTGATGTCTTCTAATTTGCAGATCTCAGCAATTCCTTAAGTGAGCGCAATGTCACCATAACTGCAAAAATACACTAAGACCCAAGTTGTCATAAAGCCAAATGATCCTTGAACGAACTGTAAGAATGGCAATGCCAGTAAAAAAAAATGCTGAACACTTCTCCTAATCATTGCATAACACTTCCCTGTCTCTGCATATTTCATGCTTTCTCTTATCATCCCCTTCTCCCTCTAAATATTTTTCATTTAGGTTAGAGATTTTTTTTGTTGTTGCTCCAACCCAACGGGAAAGGAATTATCTTTAAAAGTCAAGCTTCCTCTGCCCACCTAATATGTGAGCGACAGAAGGGCTGTAAGCCTCAGAGCTTTCAGATAGTTTATTTTAGCCGCGGTGCGATCATGTGCCAGGAGACTCGGACTGAGAGAACACAGCAACTCTGAAATGTAAATGGGTGCTCAAACAATCCGGGTGCGCATTTATTATCGTCGCCTACTTTTACAGTTTGCACAGAGGTAACATATGGTCATATTGGGCCTTCGGTTGATGTCATGACATCAGAGCTAATTGCTGTGAGGAGATGCTCGGTGTGTTTGAGTCCTATTTTTCTGATGTGCTGTGTCAATGTGCTAAATAAACTCTTTGGGTCTCCAGCAGGTCTACGCTCTCTGGCTGCATCTCTGCAACAGCTGGTTGCCTCAGTCAGATCTCTTAGTGCGACCGGAGGCCGCTGCTATGATCACTATTAGATCTGTGGATGTGCAGATTATAGATATTCTCCGTGGGCATGTCCTCGTCGAGCCAACCAGCCCTTTTAATCCACTTCCTGTCAGAGTGCGCAGCCCGAACCAGATGAGCCAGATGTGGTGGTTGTGCGTACATATCCGACTGTGTTTAGCACTCAAATCTTCACGTTTTGGCATGCAACATCAAATTATGCAACTTTTAACTTGTGATAACAGCCTCCGCTCGGTCCGCACCGAGCATTTTATCCATCAAATCAAGCGCTCCCTGGAGGTACAATTCAAGGATGTCAACAAATATCTCAGCGCTGCCACCTTTGAAACCCTCCGGGGAGTGGGAATCAGCTGTCAGGGCCGGGCCTCTCAGGTCTGTCTCTGCTGGTATTGATCACGGTCTGCTCTGTTGGGCTGCCCACGGCTACGCATGATAATGCAGAGTCTCAGTGCGGTCTCATAACCTCTATAACTCCTGGAGACTGAAGAGATTAAGTTCAAACTCTCAAATGATTAATCAATTTCAATTACTCTCCATGTGATCAATCATATTCTCATTAACGTCTGAAGTGTTGCCCGCAGCTGTACGGGGCCGATTACCAGCCAGGTTTCCAACTTCAACGGCTTTATTGCTCGTGTCAACTTGTAAAATATCTTTTACGGTCTTGTAAGATGCTCGAGCTGGCTGGGTGAGGGTGATGCCACCTGATGTTTGCATGTCAACGGTCCTTCGGTGGTATCTTGTGCTGTAATTCAAGAGATCGCTGGTAAGAATAGTCCTCTGCTGATCATCAGGATTCCCCCCCCCCCTCTCCACTCTGCACTATTAAAAGACAGAAAAACACCCCCATGGGGCTCGGGAAATTAGCAATATGTTGGTTTATGCCGTAGATGGATTTCCTCAGCTTGAGAGCAGAGGTTACAATTAGTCACAGCGTCTTACGTGACACACTCAGGTTATCACTCTACCAAACGCTCCAGTATGTTTATCAGTGAGTCACGTTTTACGGGTCACTCCCGCTATCAGTGATCTGTTTGACCACTTCCTTGTGATGGAGAGCAGCTTGGCAGAAATACCGTTAAGTGGGCTCACCTCTCATGTAACTGGAGCCTGACATACAGATGATCTGGAGCTGCTTTGCTCTCATCTCTGTGGCCTTGACTTTGTTCCCTTTTGGCTCCTGCCCGTGGATTATCCGGGGCTGAGCAGGGCTGCCTGCCTTCAACGTGTGGGGAGGTCAGGTGAGGCTTTCACAACATTTCTCTAAATGCTATCCTGACCCCAGATTTACTGTTATATGAATGCACACAAGATGGAAGAACACAACCCGGGAGGAGAGCAGGAGGTTGGGATAGAGCTTTGACTGTTGTTGCAAAGGATCATGTGCCACAGGAGTCAAAGGTCAGCTGGTTTTAAAAGTATGACCAGTTACATGTGAGACCAGCGAGAGCATTTAACAAAGCTTGGAAGATAATTGGAAACTGACATGACACTAGTCACGAGCATGTACGAGCTCCAGGAAAAGTGTGAGAGGAACATTTATAGGATAAATCCACTTTATTCCAACTAAGGTCTTATTTTTTGGGTTGTGTTGAAGTTGCATGTGAGGTGCCAACCCAGTATCACGGCAAAGCATGAAATAGACATGCTCGTCCACTGCAGCAAAACGTGAGATAGCCATGCTTTGGGCCGGATAGGTGTGAAAGTTACACATTTTTGTATGCGTGAAACTTACACGCACATAAATGTCATGTAACATGGGATCACGTGACCAAGGTCTCTCAACAGTGGTCTCGAGACCAAGTACAAAGGACATTTTTGGGCAGTATTAAAAGGAAGAAGGGGTGGCTTGATGGCATTAGTCACAGACTGTTCAGGAGGTGACAACATTTTTTGTTATAGTTTTGTTTCCCAACTCCAACCGTGTTTTTGTTGACAAATCCCAACCACACGTTTTTGCAAAAGGTTTCATTTTCCTGTGAATCACATGGCTGAAAGCATGCAGTAGGTTTCATTTTCCTGTGACTCACATGGCTGACAGCATGCAGTAGGTTTCATTTTCCTGTGAATCACATGGCTGAAAGATGCAGTAGGTTTAATTTTCCTGTGAATCACATGGCTGAAAGATGCAGTAGGTTTAATTTCTGTCCACTACAGGAAAAGGTATAACTTGGCCTCATTGGCAAAGCATGGCAATCTCACGTTTTTCTATAGTGGGTTGGCGTGTCTATTTCACGCCTTGCCATCATATGGGGTTGGAGGCGCAGATTAAATTAAATTTTTTAAATTTTTTATTTAACCTTTATTTAACCAGGAGAGTCCCATTGAGATTAAAAATCGATTTTTCAAGGGAGACTTGGCCAAGACAGAATGTGAGCATGTGTAGACAGGGTACGTAGCAAAGCTGTATGATCATTTTATTTTATCACATCTGTGCGCGCAGGGAGCCAACAGGAAGTCAGCCAACTTGGCCAGCGGAAGTCTCAGCTCGACTGGAGACAGACACTAATGCTAAATGGGCACAACTAGTGGAAGTGTGAAAAAGCCCAGACCTCAATAATACAGTCGTGGTTTACAGTCGGCCTGATCATCTGACTACTGCTGTTTCTCTGCCCATCTAATTTAGTCTTTTAGCGATGTCACCACACTCCTACTGAGGAATTTGTTGAGTAGAAAGCTTTCTCTAATCAGAATCATGGCAAAACTACCAAAATAAGATGAATATATCCTTCAATATATATACATTTTACAATGTTTTCCCGTTGACTTTGCTACAGTTATGTTTAAAAATGGTTTTATGAGAAATAAAAAAGATTGTCTATTTTTTTGTTTATAATACCGAAGCTGGTTTGTTTTACTGGGCATTAAAACACTTTCCCTTAATAAGCTTCTTCCTTGAGGCAATAAGGTTTTACATTAAGATTTATGATCTTCTGCTTTCTCCTGGTATGAAGTTTGCGGTGCTCTGTTAGAAAACGATGGTGTTTTGGCACTTTTAAATCGATATGTGATGAAGGCTGTGTGGATGTTTGCTTGTGATGCCAGGCTGCTCTCAATTAAATCAGACTAAAACACACCCGCACAGAGCTGATGAGTTTTTTTTAGAGTTAATTTTTTTTTCCATCAGCAACCTGTGGGTTAATCTTTGCCTTTGGTCAACATGACCATCTTTCAGAGGATGTAGTGGCTCAGTTTGAAAGTCATATATAACAATACAATATGAAACTAGACGATGTAAGGCATCCAGTGTTGGGAAGAGGGGACTAAGTAACTTAAAACTGTTTTCCAAATTAATCTTCATGTTCCCAGGTTTCAGATGTTGTATACAACTTATATGTGGTATTATACTGTTGACCTGCTCCCCTAAAGAACCTTTGCCCCCCTTCTTAAAAATCACTGAAATTGGCCAATGGTGGATCATTAAGGTTTAATAACCGATATCACAGGAAGTTGATTGGGAGGGTTTCTATGTCCGACCTTTCCCAGGTGAGAAAGGAGCACTCCTCTTTACATTTGTACAACCTCGTGCAAAACTATCAACGTCTTCCTGGAGAAACTGTCTGAAAGTGTGTCCTGTTATGTTTTTAAGTTATATTGCATCTTCTCACTCTATAGCTGCTGGCTTTTCACTCCACCTTTCAGTGTGGCTGTGCGTAACAAATAGAACCACAATAAGACAAACCAACTACACGATCAGGGCAGTTCTGCAAGGTCGGTAGAAAAGGAAAAATCCTCTTTTTTTTTACCGAAGGACTCTGGTGTCTTTAAAGAGACGGATACAACAGCTTCAGAGCTGTCTGACGGCAAGATAAAGTAGTGAACATTTTCTAAATATAGTGTTCACTTAAATTGATATTGATTTTTTTTTAGGTGGGCCTTTTTTTAGGTAGCTAAAAACATTTAATTGCTGACCCCATCACTAACCGATTGAGGCAGCGGTAGACCAGCAACTCCCATAATCTGCGAGGTAAAATTATTGCTTTTGTCAAAGGAGTCCGGTAGTTTCGAAAGAGTGCATAAATGGATATATAACAGCGTAGTTCCCCATCAGAGAGGACTTCAGAAAGGGCTGTTGTCGCCAAGGTAGAGCGGTGAAAGCATTTACTTACACTGACATGATTTATTTTTTAGGTGGCTAACATACATTTGATTGCTGACCCCATCAACAGCAGTACATTGTTTAACTTCCATACTGGTAGATCTGCCCACTTCTCTAAATGTGTCAACCCCCATCTAGACATGCCTGTTTAATACACTGACTATAAGTGCAACATACAACCCCGCTTCAAAAAATGGAGACTATCCCATTAAGAACTCGTTCTGAGATACAATAAACCAACTTGTTTTATAGATATTCTGAATATCCTTCATTAAAAGGATTTCAGATGCTGTTCGACTGTGGGGCAATAATGCATTTGGATTTGATGTCACATGTCACAACTTGAAAAACAAATAATGTTCACTATTTAAGCCTACAAATTCAGGGTTTAAAAGAATCCCCCCCCCCCCCTGTATATCAAGGCAGGGGACGGGGTCAGCAACACTGCCAGCCAATCAGTGCAAAATGTCACGGGTGTCCTTCATAGACATACAGAAATCATACTAATTCATCACAAAAACAGTCTCACAGCCAAATCAATATTGTTTCTAATATGCGTGTCATGTCTGCCATCCTGGAGGAGAACCATCTCTGTGGTGTCCAGCTAATCAATGGGCAGATGGCTCCTCAACATTACTTCAGTTAAATTTAAATTTCCTGCCTCATGTTTGATTAGTATTCAAAATGTTGTCTGATTGCAAAGTGGGCTGCTGCACCTCACCGCCGCTCGGTTTATGTGGTATTTCTCAGAGCGGCTGCCTGCAGACGAGAGTCCCTTTGCCTCTGATTAAACCCTTGAAGCAAGGTCTTCATACTGCCAAGAACTCGTGTGTGTGTGTGTGTGTGTGTGTGTGTGTGTGTGTGTGTGTGTGTGTGTGTGTGTGTGTGTGTGTGTGTGTGTGTGTGTGTGTGTGTGTGTGTGTGTGTGTGTGTGTGTGTGTGGAGAGAGAGTAGGGAGAAAATACATGTCTGTGTGTGAGGCAGAGGAGAGAGGAGGGGAGGCAGCTCTGTCTGCACGTGTATGCCGGCCCACGTTATCTACCAAGAGAGAGGGGAGCAAAGGGGGAGGAAGGGGGGAGGGGGGATGGGCGCACAACAGGACAATCTGTCAGTCTGTCCAAGTGTCTGCTGAGGGAGAAAGGGAGAGATGGAGGCATGTGAAGAGGAGATTGCAGGTGACCCGCGGCGCTGCCAGGCCGCTCCTTACGGACAGCTAACTGGCTAACCAGTGTCACCCTGGAAGACGATGAAGAGGGATTAGAGAACTCTGGCTTCAGTCACTGAAATCGCAGGGGTTGAGCACGACAGGCAGCCAATCTCAAACAAATGTGTGAGAGGAAGACTGTAAACATAATAGAATAGAATAGAATAGAATAGAATAGAATAGAATAGAATAGAATAGAAATAGAATAGAATAGAATAGAATAGAATCACAGAAGAGAGGAATAAAATAGACTAAAATTTAAATTCAACACTCAAATGTTGCTAAATCTAAATTAAGTTTGGGGGAAGTTATCTTGAACCAGATGAACACAGACAGGAAAATCAAAGGGACTCAAAGTGTGCCTCTGCCTGACCTTGAGCCCCCCTCACAAACACACACACACACACACACACACACACACACACACACACACACACACACACACACACACACACACACACACACACACACACACACACACACACACACACACACACACACACACACACACACAGCCATTAAGACGTGGTTCTGTATTGTGCCGGGACTGCAGTGGAGGCTATTACACTCCCTGGTTCTGTCTCTCAATAATGTATGATTAATTAGCCAACTCTGAAATAGAGTGAAACTGAGCACAGGACGGAAACTACAGAGGAGCTCAGGAGGTGCCCACTGTCTCACACACACACACACACACACACACACACACACACACACACACACACACACACACACACACACACACACACACACACACACACACACACACACACACACACACACACAGAGAGAGAGAGAGAAGAGTGGGTTGCAAATTCAAATATGCAAACAGTTTGTCTTATTTTCTTCTACTTTTAGTTTCTGTCATAGAGGGAAGACTTCGGAACTACTTTGACAGTGCGAAGTACATTTATGAAATGCTCTAATAGTTAGCAACAAGCTGGTAGACAGAGGAGCATTTTAGTTAAAGAGCCAGATATTTCCTTTAGGAGGTGGTGGAGACCAAAACAGAGATAAATCAGTTGACCAGATACGCAAATATGCTACTGTTTCTCTTTTTCGGACGTGCACCAGCAAACGGCTTGCAAAGCAAAGTGGCCAAAAAAAAGAAAATGAATATTGTATTAGCTGAAACATCGTGGTCACAAGTATCAATTACAGGATTGAGTTTCCATTTATTTCCGATGATCAGTAGCTTTTTAAGACACCATCATTAGGCACCATGACTGAAGAACGGGACCACAGCAGATTAAATATCAGACAATTGCTGCCTATTTGTCCGAGAAGCAAACTATTATTGATTAAAAATAAATCCTACAGTCTGGCATCTGTTAAAGTGTTCACAGGACACACAAAACTGCAAACAACATCAACAATTACTTCTTGTATTATCCATATTATAAACCCTGGAAGTTTAATATTCAGAAAACAGGCCCAGAGCCTAGAGAAAGTAGTTTTTATTTGCATCATGTCATTTCTATTCAAATTTTGTGGGTTGAGTGAACAAAACCAGAGAATGAGTCACTAATCCACATGTGCAGTGGGCCGCACAATGCGGAAGTAAGCCAAAAAAAAAAGAACGAGCAGTCATTTTAGCTGGGTGCACCGGGTGAGCAACCTTTATTGGTAAAAATGGCCACCATCTTAATTCAGTTCACACAATACATCCTCGACACACAACAAGCAAACAAACAAGTCTGTTAGTGCCTCTCTTTACGTTTTTGATAACAGTGTTACAATGTTAAACTGAGTGATAAAACAGTCAGTTATACAGCAGGATGTAAAGTTGCAGGCTGCTGATTTAAAGGGATAGTTTAATGGGGTTGTGTGCTATACTTCAGTCAGTGTATTACTGCAGTCGATGGAGGTGGGCATGGTCCCAGTTTGAAAAAGCAGGCAGCTGTGCATGGAAGCTAAGCAATGCACTGCTGTTGATGGGGTCAGCAACAAAATGTATTTTAGTCACCTAAAAAAAGGCCCATCTTAAAAAAAAAAAAAGAAAATCAATGTCAGTGTAAATAAATGCTACATTTTCACTTATTACCAACAAACAGCCCTCTTTAAAGGGGAACTACGCTTGTTATACCCATTTATGCACTATCTCAAAGCCACCAGACTCCTTTAACAAAAACAGTGATTTTACCCTGCAGGTTACGGGAGTTGCTGATCTACCGCCGCCTCGGTTGCTTAGTTTAGTTGTGTTATTTGTGAGCCTTGTGTTGTTTTAGCACATTTAACAAAGGCTTCAATTGTCTGTTGGAAAGGGCTTTCTGATGGCAAGTTAGAGCAGAGAAAATATGATAAATATGGGGCACGCTTAGAATGATATTGATTTGTTTAGATGGGCCTTTTGTTAGGTGGCTAAAATTCATGTTATTGTTGACGCCGTCCACAGAAGTACATAATTTACCTGCTTGAGGACGTGCTTACTCCCATATACTGCAGGTAGTAATACACTGACAATGGATAAATACCTCATACAACCCTGCTGTAAACAATCCGAACTATCTGTTTAAAGCTAGCGAGTAAGTGGATTATATTTGGAGGTGTGGGTAACAGTGCAAGAGGTCATGGTGCACAAACTACCACAAACCTTTGACAACAGACACTTCTCTCTTATCTCATATCACTCCGTATCGTCAATATAATGCCTCCAAACACCATAAACATAAATATAGGGAAATAACATTGACTAACACCAGCTACCATTTGCAGCTGGTTGTACCAGACTAAGTAATACTGTTGGAAACCTTTAATGCGCATTGAGAAAAAAAACAAGAATGTGTTTTGTTGCTTATGAATTAAATGTTTTATGTGTGGATAGATCATTGTGTTATTTCTTCTTTTAAGAGTCGCAGTGTTCTTTTTAAACAAGCTAAAATTCAAATAAGATGTGCTCTCACTGCATAACATTTGTTTTTCAACCAAAATAAAAGCTAAACTGTTCAATCTAGTAAGTAATGAGTGACGTCTCTGCAGAGCACTCTGCCTCATCTATATTTCATCTCTCTCTTCCTCTTTTTCAGGCTCTCGTGTCTGTGCCAAATCCTTATGAGAGCCTTCAGACTTCACTTCCTTGTGCGATCGTCCACATATTTCCAAGTTTAGTCAACGATTGCAAGCTATTTCCATGTTCTGCACTCCCCCCCCCCCCCCAACTAGCTGGCAGATCTGCCCTGGGCAACAGACAGTTAACATGTTAGAGAAAAAAAGGAGAGACACAGAGAGAGAGAGAGAAGGAGAGGGAGAGAGGGCATCGTCCATGAATAGGGAGTATTCAGCACTGCCTCTGCCTCAGTCCCACAGAGACCAGGCCCGGGCTGGAGTTTCACCTCGGTCTGGCCCAGTGAAATCCAAACCTCTCCCATCACAGACTCTGATTCCCCCTTGAAACACATTATTGATCCCTCCCTGCGACCCCTCCATATTTTGTTATTGCTACGGTGAAAATGGATAACAGGAAGGCTCATATCAGCATGTGGCAGAACAATATGGCTTTGTGGCAACTCAGCTCCACTCTGGTGAAGAGGACAACTCCTCCTGAAATCATTCACAGCACCAGTGGCTGCGCACAATTATGATCCTGTGCTGGGCCTGCCCTGCGCCTATCATGAATACATGGATACACAAACACAAGATGGGATTGTGAATTAGCATTCGATAAGAGCTGCTGTTGAAAGTGGAGCTCTGCTTGCGTAAGCTGCCCACTGTCCTGCTGAGAAAGTCTACGTCTTCACAGCCAGGCAGCGGTTGTTGTGCTCGTCAGGCCAGCTTCCCCTGGATGAACGTTGAAAAATACGGCGAGTGCATGAAACAACATGTAACATCTCTATTGTTTTGGCTCCTCTGAGGGGAGTAAAGCTCCTTCTCTCTGCTCGTGGGTTGCGTTTGCCTCCAGGTTTGTGTGTCAGGAAAACTTACGTCAGGCGCTGCTCCAGAATTCACAACTGAAGCTCAAACTTCAAAGCAGAAGAGAGTCGCTTTGAGCATATTATTACAAATAATAATCAAAATCTCGTGTTGGAGGGTGTGGATGATGTGACAATCCATCTCCCTTCCTAATTTCCTTCCTTTTCCTCAAACGCTCTTCCTCCAAAGTCAGGGAGTTTGCTATGATGAATCACTCTTGTTGGAGGTGGGTTTTTTTTTTAAAGCATCTTGAGTGACATCCGTGCCTCAGTTTCTTCTTTTTCTTTTCTTTTGCATTTTGCATTAACAACAGCAATCTGTCTTGTTGAGAAGCACAGATGCAGGTTTGGATTTGAAGACGAGCTGCAGATTGCTGCGTGTGATTAGTTCTCTCCCGAGCCACATTCATGTATTTCTATCATTATTTCTACAGTAGAGAGAACAGGTTGTTCGAGAGGCAGGATAATCGCTGGGGAAAGATGAGTGCCAACATCTGAGCTTTTACAGCTACACTGGAAAAATCCCCACGTAGAGACAATCAAAATATTTTTGTAGTCTAGTCATATTCATCAATCAGAAAACATCGGCAAAATTATCCTTAAAAAGAAGTATTCAAACTCGCACCAGAACAGAATAAAACTAGTAAAAATTAAACCATTTGTGCAACAATTCTACAAAAAAAAAAAAAGAAAGCTCAGTAGGAGTACTAGTATACAAAATGTCACGTTGTCTACTTGAGATTCTGCAGTAAAAATCCCAGTATTGTTACCACCAACAAACATAGCCAGCTCTGTTTAATACAACTTTAAAGCTGGTCAATAGTTTTATATAATTAAAAGAATAAATGACTTTGTTTAATGAGAAATTTGTTGCTCATGGTGATAAACCCCACAGAGAATCAGCTGTTCCCTTTATTTGAGTGAAGAATTTTATTGTCTTTAAGATCTTTCTTTTTGGTTTTACAACCTTTATGCTGTTTTCCGCAAAAAAAACCTAAACAATAACAACAAAGAAGCTCTGATTAACCCATCAGACACTCCCTGCCCAACACCAAACAGCACACAGACAAACTGAGCTACGAGCCAGTGAACACGTTGGCCGCTACAGTACTTGATATTTCCTTTTGGGAGTTTGTAGAGACCAAAACGGAGCCCATAAACAAGAGAATATTCAATTCTATTATTCCAGTGGCCAGAAAAACAACTCCAGATGAATACTAATGTTCCTCTATGTCACCATATTGACTTTCTAGGGTGATGTCTATGTTCTGGTTCCAGCTTGTTGCACTGCCCTGAGTGGCAAAAAAAAAAAAGGAAAAAAGAAAATGAATTAATGCAGCTTCCTTCCTTTTTTTCTTCTTCTTCTAAAGGTCTGTATTGTAATTTTTGGAAAACTCTTACTGCCATGGCGGTTTATTATTTTGACAAAGATTAGTGTCACTAAGTAACACAGTGACAGTTAAGAGATGTATTAGGTGGATCATTAGCAAACCTGTCATTTCTTTGAAAAACATACCTTTTAATCAAGTTAATGTTACATTTAGGTGAGCTCATTTAAATTGTTCTGCTTGGTCAACACTAGATTCTCAACACAAACAAACGGATTTTAAATTTAAGATTATTGCTCTCGTTGTTTACTTTATTGATTTAGCATATAAATGGATATAAATAGGAACTGTTCTTCCTATAAATAAACTGGTTATTGTGTGCTGTGTCTCACCACACTACTATCTTGGAAGGTAATGACCGTGCCTCAGAGCAATTATCAGTGATAAAGCTGATTAAAACCACGTGTGTCCATTTCTTTCTGATGAACACAACATTAAACCAACATAATGACCAGGGAGAGTGTGTTTGCTTGTGTCAGTGAAAGCTGCTCTATTCAATTCACTTTGAGGACGTACATGTTGACCTCATAGACTCATGGTATCATATCCTGGACTTGGTCATGTGAGTGCATCACACACACACACACACACACACACACACACACACACACACACACACACACACACACACACACACACACACACACACACACACACACACACACACACACACACACACACACACACACACACACACACTCGTGAGCTAGCAGGGGAGAAATGCTCTGATGGACCCTGCTCTGAAAGCAGGTTTGCCCAAGCTGTTTGTACTGGCGTTGCTCCAGACTACAGCCACTCACACTGTGACTGAGTACAGAGAGAGGAAAAAATATAGAACATTTTATGGAAAAAAAAAGTACAGATAAGAAGAACAAACGGTCACAGAGGAAAAAAGGGCAAACACTGCAGAGTTTGGTGTGAAGGGGAAAACGCTCACACAACGCAAGCGAGAGAATGAGAGAGAACGGAGGAAGAGATGGTCAGAGGGGGGGGAGTGTGTGTGTGTGTGTGTGTGTGTGTGTGTGTGTGTGTGTGTGTGTGTGTGTGTGTGTGTGTGTGTGTGTGTGTGTGTGTGTGTGTGTGTGTGTGTGTGTGTGTGTGAGGGGAGGGGGGTGCACAGAGAGGCATGTTTGGGTTCAGACCTCTCATTTCGATCGGGGCAAATTTGTGATTAATGGATTTTCACACTGACATGGAATCATTCACCACTTCCCCGTGACATTCTTCCCAATCTGTCGGCTCCCCTCGAGGCCGCATCTCAGTTCAGGGCCGTGGGTGTTTCTCCGCCAACGCTGCGGGTCGCAGCAGACGGTAAACAGTGCGCTGAGTAAAATGCCCAAAAGGACTCGGCTCAGACGGAGAAGGTTAGCTGTATATGCGCAAGCTTATTTAATAACACCCATATAAGCTGAAGCACACACCAAACGCTTACTACATGCATGCGGTGAACACTTGTTTTGCAGGTTGGACTGTAGTTAAATTTCTGATGGCTTGTTATACAACTTTACAGCTACTCAGTAGATTTCATATCGGCTACCAGAATTTTTAATCTTCATTGACATTAGGTCATTACAAAGAGTGTACAGTAATGTTAGCAGCTTTGGGAGGCTGTATTTGGGTATAATCATGTTTTGAAGTACACACTAACATTTCACGAGCTAATTAGCTGTAAACACTACAGCAGAGCTGAGGCTGAAGGAAGCCTTGTATTGTAGGTATTAGGTCCATAAACTGAATTATTAGATATATTAAAAAGCAAGATTACAAATCAAGGGAATGACCACAGTTATTACAATTTGGGGGCATGAAAGGGGACGAAATTTTGTATCAACCCATCCAATAGTTGTTGAGATATTTTTGTGTTGAGATGTTGCTAGAGAAAAGGTGAGGGGCAACCAACAGTGACGTCACCCATTGCTTTGTGAACGGCCGTTATGAAGCCTCGAGTTTGGATTTGGTCTGTCGCCATCTTGCCAGTTCAGAGCGATTTGGAGCCATAATTGACCATATTTGGAAGATCTGGGGGGGAGCGAGCGGTGGATCTGACTCGATCTGATTGGAAGCCACACAATATTACGTCCCGCCTGCTGATAGCCGAAACCCGACTGCACCACGGGCCTGTCAATCAAACAGACACGCCCCCAACAACACGGCTATTTGATGTTTATTCTCCAATGAGAAAACTAAAAAGCAGAGATAACTCATGGAAAAAATTTATTGACTTCGAATTTCATGAGACTAGTTGAATGGGAGTCTATAGAGCCGGACCCAACCTCTGGTGGCACTTGGCGGTATTGCAGCGTTAGGCACTTCTACATTGGCTTCATTTTTCAGACTCTGAAGCTACGTCCTCTTTTATAAACAGTCGACTGGACCCAAGTGGGCCGACGGATTTATTAATAAAATAAACATTTAGCACAAAAAGTCGATTATTTTGCGAGGACACATGTCGAGTTATGCCACTAATGATATGTGAATGACAACTGTAAATGAAAGCTGTTCAACCATGTGGTGAATCTAATACAGTAGTATTTACTACAAATCGTATTATACCAATAACCAGGAAGCAGTATCTCACAGTGGAAACTAAGCTCCTGGTGTGGAGACTGAGTCTTTGTGTCCCACTCGGCAGTGGATATTTCCCAACACCAGCAGCTTTGTGGGATTGACACAGCTCAGCTGTATTGTGGCGAGCACTGGAGTGGCCTTGTGTTGCTTTCTGTATTGTACTCATAGGAGGTGGTGTAACAAAGGGACACATGACGTTAGTTTTAGATGGTGAGAGATATAGCAGGAGGGGAGCTGACCCACTACGGCCAAATATACACAATTTTTAGGGCTTATCATACTCACAAACTGTGAGCAACGTGCTCACAGACCCAGATTACTTTTAGCGCTGTAACAGAAAAGGTAGAATCTCCACATTTGTAAAAGCTGTTCTTAAAATTGTAATGAAAAGAGAAGTGGAGTGTGCACAGTGAAGCATTTAATCCTTCGTGCCGACGTCGAAGAGAATTCTTTCAGAGGATGTAAAGAAAAAGTTTTTGGCTTGAGAGAAGTTTTCCAAAGGTCAGTTTTTCTTAATGAATAACACCCAAAGAAATGTTAATAGTTCCATTTTTTAGAAGTGAAATCTAAAAACACAGCTGCAGTCACCGCTTACGGCCAGAGATGGCGCCAAAGAGAGCAGAATGGAGATCTTTGAGACTGTAATTTTAAGGGGTTGATTGGCCAAGCACAAAAACATTTTTCCAGTTGTATTATTTGCTTTTTTGTGTTGGCTACCAAGATTCAGACCACTCTCACACGTTTGCAAAAATAAAAATGCTGTAGCCTGTTCGCTAAGCTTAACATCAAGGCAGATGAAAACAGCTAGTAATCATTACAGCATGCTAACCCACGCTGAAGCCACAAATGGTCCATTTCACATTACAGTTCTATTTATGTGGAAGAAATAAACAAAGTACAACAAGTTAACTGGTGAGCTGCAGAGGTGCTGCTAGTTATTTTTGAACTCCTTGTTTATTTTGCTTTGAGCTGGGCTAATTGCTCCCCTGTTCCAGCATCATATGTTCCCCACTGACATGAAAGTGGTCGATCTTTTCATCTGCTGCTTGTTAGAAATATTAAAAAAGTATTTTTCCCAACTGTTGAACTATTCCTTTAACCTCCAGAGGTATTCAGCCATGCAGATACCTTCAGTTTTTAAGTGCTCAAGCTTTGAGATATTCATCTCTGCCACCACCACAGTACAGCTGAGGGGAATATCATTTTTCAGGGCTCACAGCGTTGACAAATGGCTTGCCGTCGCTTTCAGGGACCGTTTTGAAGGAATATTTCTTCAGCAGAAAGTAAATGAAAACTTCATCACGACCCGGAGAAGTAAAACCAAAACCTTTTTCATAGGAAAGAACAGCCGATACCACTTAATGGTTTACTTTAATATAAGTGAACCGGACCTTTAAAAATGTAACAAAATGAACAACACGTATATGATTTACATGAATATGAAAAAAAGCATCTGAAAAATTCCCTCACTGTCCGATATGTTGACAGTATGACCATATGATAAGTCTAAATGCTGTTCATGGACTACTGTATGTGAAAAGTCTATATAACACAAGGCCTGGAACAACCAGGCTGAACAGAAAGTGGAAAAGTTCTCCGTCATCAGCGACATCACGGGCAGAGCCTCTGAGGAAATCCTCTCCTTTATCATTCAAGTGTACCGCAATTAGGTGTTTCCATTTATCATCGAAACCGACTGAATTGACCGTGTTGACTATTCACCCCCGAAGCTTTCTGATTACTGGGCTGAATTGCACCGAGGAGCAGTTCCCAGCCAAAGAGCAATGTCACAATTACTCTCCTTCTCCCATCCCCGGAGATTACAACATCGAGCTGCTGATGCAGTTGCGTACAGTACAGCGGCTCCTGAAACACTCGTTTTTCTGCACCACAGATCTTTTTTGTGTTCTCACGCTCTTTTTTCGCCCAGCCTATCACCTTTCTCCAGTTCTATCCAAGGGACATCCATCAGCGAAATATGGCTCCACCTTCTCTTGTTACCCCAACAGCACTGTGTCAGCTCTCAAAACCGGAGAGCACAGACTGCTGCTGTTGCTGCCGGTGGTGCTGGCGAGGTTACAGACAGCACGCTCCAACGCTGCACATTCGGAATCTATTCTCATCAAAATTATATGCCGCTTTCTCCAATGATTCACCGCATATTCATTGCACACAGCTCCTGAGTTCCCATTAGCATGTTTACAATAGATATCTGGAGAGAATTAGAGAGCAGCACTCATCATTACCCTCTCCACACATGAATGATCATGACTTCAGGCTCATTGTTCCTTCTCATCCCGGTCAGCTGTCATATCTCTCTCTGCCGTCTAGAGTCGTCTTCCTCCAACTCTTCAAAAGAAAAAAGAACCTCATTGCCATTTAAGAGATGAGAAAAATAGCACTTTAGTGCTACTCTAACTGTGGAAGTGCATGGGGTAATGTATAAGAATAGTTGCCATGACTACATTGACATCATTTCTGGCAAACGGAATTGAAGGCTTTCTCAATAGAGGATCTGTGCAAGTTGTGGCTCGGCATATACAGCTTATACATGCAAATGTTTCTGTTAATATCTCATGAAGGTGATGATGATGCATGGTGTTCACATAATCTGACATCATCCGCTGCAATGCATGCCCAGAGAAGGATCTCACCCACACAGATGAGGGGAGAGGACAGAAATCTGTTTTAAGGAGGGTGCAGCGGGTGCGGGGGAGAAGCTTACAGTCCAAATGGAAGAAGAGCGAGGTGGGGGAGGGGAGGTCAAAAATACAAATCACAATGACGGGGACAGCCTGCCCACTGTAGCACACTCCATTCAGTATTCATGGATGTGTGACACATTCCTATTGCAATGGACGGCTCTCACTCTAAAACCCATTCTATCCACAAGCACTGGCTTTTCATTTCAGAGCGTAATTGAATTTCTCAAAACGTCGATCTGACTGCGAGGGCACAGCTTTGCCATGTAGCGCGCCGTGCGAGCCAGGACGGCAGCAAAAAAAACAAAACAAAGTGATCTTGTCTCCGTGCCATGCCTGTGTTATTAAGCTTAATGCAACTCTGTTCTGTTCCGCCGGCTGATTCATGACACAGCACCCGGCATGCTAAACATAATCCTCCGACATGAAGCCCAATAGAGGAGCAGAATGGTATTTAAATAGGAGGAGCGCAGCTGATCCCCCTATTGTGTAACCTTCCTTCTCTCCCAGATGGCTTGATATGAATCTTTCCAGGGGTCAAAACATTGTAACCCGGCTCAAATATGAAACCGCTGGCTGTTAGGTTGCAGGAATACGCTCGTTTTTCCACATAAACACCACTCCATCCCTCTCTGCTGATGTATGGGAAGTAAGCTGAGGATCAGATTCACAAATGTCTGTGTTTGTCCATGCATGTAGATAAGAGAGTGTGTCTGGGGGAGGAAAGGAGGGGAGGGGGTGCAAATATGACCCCTGCTTATATTAATGACATTCCTGGCACTGGTGTGACAACGAGCTCTCCGGCCTCCCCCTGCCTGCCACGGCATTTGTAAACAACTCGAGAGGAAGCGGCACAAAACACTGGATCCCCAAGCTCTCCAGACTCCAGAAGACAGTCGTGTACCGCAGAAAAGACTCATTTTCTGAGCTTTTAAATGATTTTTTTTTTGTGTAAACATACGAGCTGCATATAAATCACTTTCAGCTGCTTTCATCATCGCAGTCAAGTGTTTAAAGACTTCATTTTTTGGAGTTTGAGCGAAGACTGGAGCAGGTGCTTGTGCATGTGTGCATGAAGCTATAAATTCCAGTGAGCAGCGTAATCTTAGATTACTATCAGAGCTCCTATGAATACTAATTGAGCATCATATCCACCTCCACCAGTGAGACTGTATTTCAACAACAGAGCAGTAAAACTTCTGTTCCAGGCAGGATCACATTTATTTAGCTGGTAATGAGAACTTTTTTTTTAAAGATACCTGCTCAAGGGAACCATGTGATTGAAGAGAGACAAAGAAGGAAACATTGGTCCATAAGTCTGCCAAAACTGCATATATGTAAAAGTGATTGTACTTTACACTTAAATTTTAAGATTATTTTACAAAATCTGTCAATTCTAGTATCCTGTTTGCAGAAATATGAAATAAAGGCCATCTGTTTTTTTTTTTTTCATTTTGGTTGGTTTTTGATTTGTTAGCATATTTAAAAGATCATTCTGAGTTATGACTAACGACAGCAAAGGCAGGAAACTGCTAGGCTGGTTCCTCCAGATTAATTCTCACACCTTTACTTTTCTTCATTACATTACATGACATTTCATTCAGCTGACGCTTTTATCCAAAGCGACTTACAATAAGTGCATTTCAACCATGAGGGTACAAACCCAGAACAACAGGAATCAAGAAAATACAATTTCACTGAGATTGTCGTCTGGATACGCTGCTCGTATTAGCGTTCGGTCAGCCATTCTGAAGAGCGGACCAACCAGCGACAAGAGTCTGTGGTTAAGCGTGTTTGTCCTTCTTCGCTGTGATTCACTCAAATCAAAATCACAAATCACACATTCAGTGTTCAACACAGAAAAAAACGCTCAGTGCCTCGTCACGCTGGTAGCGTTTGTAAAAAAACAACAACCTGCGCTACCATTAAAAACAACTTGTTCTCAGATATAAGTACACGGTGGTGGACATTTGGTGTTTGCAGCCGTGGCAAACTGAGAAGTCCCTGTGGAGCGTGAATATGTGGGTCGAGCTGCACTAAGCTAGAAAATTGCTAAAATTTTAGGTCAATTCAGATCAAACATCAAGTGAATATCTTCACAACCCGTACATACCTCCTGTCACTAAAAACGCTCGATGTTTATTTCAAATCGAGGTATTTTGTGCAGGTATTTTTCAGTGAGGTTACCTTATGAAAGATGAGACATTCTTCTTTTTACAAATAATGCTGAACAAACACCACCATTCACTTTCATACTCAAGTGTTTTGCTTTTGCAGCCTTGGTCTGTTGAAGTGGTAAATGTTCTCTACTAGTCCAAATGTCACATTATGTTTTACCACTCATCATCAACAGCTACAGTCAATACTCATCTACAACAGCAAAACGTGGCCGTTCTGTTGACCTTGTGTACTGTACTGTATACTGTGATTGCAATATCCCAGCTTCCATCTCCGGTAACTGCTCTACTGTCCAACTTACAATAAAAGGCAAACAATGTCCCTGAAACACTAAAAACCTTGAACTAATTGATTTTTTTTAAATTTTTTTGGTCACATAAGGATTCTGACTTGCAGTATTATCAGGTTTTAATTTGATTTAGTAAAAATTTGCAAATTTTCTTTGCACATCCTGAACATGTGCAACAATTTAACATTCATCTGGTGTTGATTCTTCACTCACTCCTCTTTTTATTTAGCTATGTTTAGGTAGCCAACGACTCGTGAGAGAAATATGTTGCCCTTGAGCTGTGAAATGCTACGCTATGTTCACGAGCTAGTTGCTAACTTTTTCTGTCGGATGTTTGGTACTGGGTGGGTAGCACAAAGTGGGTTGACCATAGTCTTTTATACTTAAAACAGCTGCCTGCATCTGGCCAACAATGATCCTGAAGAGAGCAGAGAGAGTAAACCAGGACAGTAGTTACAGACTGTGAAACCAAAACAATGAGCTAAAAGATGCTAAAAGGAACTGGAGAGTTGGATTGTATTTCTCTGTTGGTTCATCACTGTATGTGACACCTTTCTCACACACACACACACACACACACACACACACACACACACACACACACACACACACACACACACACACACACACACACACACACACACACACACACACACACACACACACACACACACACACCAAAGTAATCCATTGTTAAAAAATTTAGTAAAGCTGCTTTAGTAAAAAATAATTTAAAAAAAAAGAAGAAGAAAGCATGTTTTGGTGGCTGTTTTCTATCTACAATATATATAAAGATTTATGCTTCTGCACTTGGCTAGAGGTCAGAAAATATTTTAATGAAAGGAAATAAAGATAATTGAATCTGTCTTCAAAGGGGCACAGGGTTTAATGAAGAACTGCAGGACAGCAAAGAGCTGGTAGTTTGTTAGAGCAGCCTGTTCAGTTTTTGGCCTTTGCTTTGAATTATACTTGTTCATTTTCTGAGGAAAGACACAGCTCGCAAAAACAAAGTCCTACATGAGTTGCCATAACCTGGAATTGAAAAGGGTAATACAAAACTTGACTGCTTCTTCCTCCAGGAGAAGAATTCTGAATTTAAGACACAAAGGATGCCCGGATGTGAAGCTTGAAGGAGTGAAGTCATCTTCCCGAACACCGTTTGAGCTTTGAAGTTCACCGCAAAGACCGGGATCTAATAAATCTATGAGCTCTCCCGGTGTTAGTCAAATAACCAAAAGAAATGAACGCAGTCTGTGACAGCTTTCATTATACAGCATGTTCACATGAGCAGTGCTTTTGTGCCAGTTCTATTAATTCAGTGCACCAAAACCCAGAATCTTTCCATATAAAATGTGTCTTTGGAGCATTTTTTCATTGTTTACTCGGCAGTAAGCAAACAAAGTGTGGCACACATTCTTATTGTCTGAAGTTAGATTTAATCTCATCCCAAGTATTGAGCATGTGATGTTACACATTTCAAATTAAAAATCTGGCCTCATCTGGGAATTTAACAGCGCTCGTGTGCAGCCACAAAACCAGAGAGGAGAGAAAAGGATTTCACAGCTTTGTGAGGGGAGCGGTGAAAAATGTCTATGTGGACTGACTTCACTAAAAAATTTGCATGAGTCATACTAAAACATCTCACTTCATTAGCTATGTTTACCTCCAGGTTCCAGACAGGCAGACTCACAACAACAGGAGGAAACTTTCACCAAGCACTAGATCCATACTGTGGTGGAGAATAACAAATAAGTCATTGTTCAGCAGTGTGGGACTATTATTCCACCTATCCACCGCCAAAACTAACACTTACTTACCAAGTATACACAGTGGGAGAATGAGCAGAGGGACTGTGGACCTGCACATGCTATTTATTACGGTGCTGGAAGAACGTATTTCTTGCTTAACAGCGATGCAGCTGACTGCAAATTGAAACATGTCTGAACATTTGGTCATAGTCACACATTTCCTGTGCTTTCAGATGGGAAAAAAAAAAGAAAAAGAAAGCTGCCTTGCTCTAGTGGCCTTGGTGTGTCTCCAAGGCCCCCACGGTGTGTTTAGTTTGTGCTCGGGTCATCCATCACACAAGCTCCTCGTTGGTGGGGGACTCATCTCTCACCCCTGCTGAGACTCAATCTGGAGCTGGAAGAAGTCGCCATTGTGCCTGCAGCATCCTGCAGCCCTCCGGCTACGATCTGACTGCATTTTATTGCACTTTGTTTATGGCACTGGGATGTGGCTCGGAGCTAAACATCAACTGTGGCATTGATAAACCACAATCAAGAACAGGAGAAACAAATCATACAAAAAAAGGTCACCACTTTTTTAGTGTGTGTTTTATCAGTGTTGATGGTAAATGTAGTAAATTGAAGCAATAAATTCCTCTACAATTCTTTTTGGGAAGCAGCTGTTGTTTTTCCAGCACCAGCGTCGTCATTTGACGTGTATTTCTCAATACTTGCTATGTGATTAGGTCCCGCGTGTATGTTTCCTACAGTTAAAATGTCATCCCAACATTGCAGCGGATGTTACGGACGTGTTTGGCTAACTTGGATGTTCAGCTGTTTTTATTCAAACCAGAGCATACGGCTGAAGAAATGCAGCAGAGAGGCCGACGTTGTGGCTGAATTAGCTGTAAAAGATGATTTGACCGGCGGGGACCATCCAGAAACTGAGCTGCCGAGAGCAAACAGCGACTGTTGGTGCCTTTGCTCAAACTGCCGAGGCCCATGCAGTCGTCCCCCTCATGGTCAAACATGCAGTCGTCCCCCTCATGGTCAAACATGCAGTCGTCCCCCTCATGGTCCTTGAAGAAAGTTGCCGAGCAAAGGCAGAGCACTTCAGATTCAACAGAGGCTGAACCCAGAACATCACATTATATAGTTTTAGTTTGGTGCCTAGAAATTGTCCCATTTATAATGTAAATTTGATATTTCTTGATAAGTCCGCCTCTGGAAAACCTGTAGAACAGAATTAAAAAAAATGCCTCATGGAAATCTCTTTTAAAATGAGCCGGACCAAGTGAAGATGGGTTATTGCATATTGTCTATTAATTTATTTCTATCCTCAGTATTATTTATTACATTCTCAACCCTTTTCTATGAAAAATAAATCAGAAATGAATTTATTATGAAATGAAATCGAGCATTCGATGACTGATGTTCATTATCCAGAGGAAACTTAATGTAGAAATAGGGCAGTCGCAGCGCCGCAACTGACACGCAAAAGAGCCGCAGCAGCACAGCAAGGTGGCCGACACGCACACACAAGTCTAGCTCTCTGCTTTTTAGCTCTTTCTACTCCATACATCCTCCAAAAGCTATTTCTTCACTGCCGATATGACCGAAGGACTACGGCCACTTCGGTGTTTGCCCAAATGAATCGTGTACTTTGAAGTATTTATGCTAAGAGGGAAGAGGAACGTGTCCATTTTATTTTTCATTTCTGCCGTCATGATTTAGTGAGGAACACGAATTGGACAACAGACTATCTAAATGAATTAATATTGATTCAGATCGATCATATACGCCTCTGAAATAATACTGACCGCCCTGCTGTTCTCTCTGGGGAGCCTGTAAGTAGCTGGCAGCTCTCCAGAAAAAAAAAAAAAAAAAAAAAATCAGCTTTTCAATGTAATATTTACAGACATGGCATACGGCATTGAGTGGGTTTCTCTGTCAGGAGATACTTTTGTCTCTTGAGCCCGTCCCCACCTCTAAAGAACAGTCTGTCTACTCCCCCTCTCCTGCCCTGCCACCTCCCTCACAGCTGCATAATTCATGTGGCATTGTATTTATTGTGCAAACACAGTGCGGGAGCCCATGTTAGGTAAGAACAGTCGGTGGCGTCAAACACCTTGGGCCTGACAGGGGAGAGCTTAAAGCGCTGCACTGCACAGCTGTTCAAAACAAGTAGCCGGCATGCAGGCAGAGCAGCCGGGATCCGTTGTGTAACAATTCATTTTCACAATCCACAGACCTTATAATGAAGAGAATTTTATCACTTGTATACAGCCGCAAAAGAATGACAACATTTACACAGATGGCCATTATGAGATCTGTTTTGTTTAAAAAGTGCCCGGCACTGTGCTGTATCACCGGACACCGCTCTCAGAAAGGGAGTGCTGTCAGGGAGATATAGATACACAGCTACAGCTGGCTCAAGGGACATCAAAATGTCATTGGTGAGGAGTGAGGAACACAACCAGTGACAGGTGTGTCCCTCCCCCACGGTGGCTATTTGCTCTGTTTAACCCTGTAGTGGTAAGAGAGGAGCCGGATGTGATTTAATTTCAGTCCTCTCTTTGGCTGACAACAATAATTACACAGGCTATTCAGCATTATAAACAACAGAGTCTTTGCTCCGCCCTGGCTCTCTTGCACAACCTCTGAGCACAGAGGACCTTAGTGAGGACTTGGTGTCACATGAAACAGACATGTCCAGACATGTCAGTCTTTTACCCTTCAACCACGCTGGTGTTGGAGGTTTTTCAACAGAATTTCAGGAATCATATTTTGCCCCAAAGCTTTCAAATGGTATTTCAGCTGAAACCTGCCTCGAAAAGTAGTCCGGAGCACATGAAAGGCAAATCACTACCGTAAATAGAGCCCCGTGGTTGAGTGACCACGAAGTCATCCAATCACAGCCGCAGCTCGGGCGGCTGTCGGTGACGAAGCAGCGCTCGGCCAATAGAAACACGTTACTGGGTGTTGACCTCTGCGAGCCGCATCACCACGTCCTCCATGTCCGTGGCGGAGGACTACTATAAAAACAAACCAGCCCAAGTTTCAAAGGGCAGAGTTGTAAAAACTCCCAGGCTGTGGGGAGTTAGCTTGACAGCCTGTGAATTGGACTTCATCTAAACCCCACAGAAGCAGACTCGCCTGGAGCACTTCAGAGACAACGTTTTGTACATCCAGTAGAAAGCTGCTGTGCAGGTGAAACGTTTCCTGACTCTGGCTTGTGCAAGAAGGACCTGCGTTGAATTCCCATGTAAGTAAATCCCAACTTACCGTCGCCATAACATTCATTTCTCGGAGCCCGAAGCAGCCGTGCACGGCTTCCTTCCTCCTATTGAGTCTCAAACTGGGACGCTCGATGATCGTGTTATTGTCGTATATCCGGGCTTCAGCCACCAGTTTATTAAAGTACTACGTAGCTGGCTGTCGACCGAGGTGGATGTCGGCGAAGATAAAAGCGAATTTTCTTCTTCATTTTGCCGTTAAGCGTGACGTTGGCTAACTGACCGCCGGCTGTCCGTCGGCCCGTCTCTCGGCTCGTTGCTCAACGACGTCTCCTCCGGGTAACGAGCTGGTCGAGCTAAACATTAACCGTGTCTGACGTCTTGATGGCCGGCCTGCTGCGTTTCTGTTCACACCCTCCATTAAAGTTGGTCGGCTGTCACAGCCAACCGTCGAGACAAAGCGAGCCGTTTCTGTGCTCACTGCCGGTGTCGTCATGAAGCGAGTCTCTCTCTGTCCGTGGTGGTTCCTGTCCGTGGTGGTGGTTCCTGTCCGTGGTGGTGGTTCCTGTCCGTGGTGGTGGTTCCTGTCCGTGGTGGTGGTTCCTGTCCGTGGTGGTGGTTCCTGTCCGTGGTGGTGGTTTCTGTCCGTGGTGGTGGTTTCTGTCCGTGGTGGTGGTTTCAGCCTCTGAATGAGCATTATGTCACGGCAAGTGTCGTCGCAAGCGTGCCGGTCTACCTGCTGTAGCACCTGAATAACCTGGTTGGATCACTCGGAAGATAAAATCAAAATAAAAAAAACATTCTCCCACTTCGACGCACGAGGCAGGATTTTATTTTTTATATTTTTTATATATTTTTTATTTTTTTGCCTAAACATGTCAATGTGAGGCAATCGAAAATGCTCCTGGTGATTGACACCTGCCATCAGACCCACCGCCCTCCGCAGAGGTCAACCATGGGTGCGTTTATCTGTCACACTAGACCGCTGGGGAACACGGGCTCTGCTGACACCGTCTCTGAGTCAGTGGCCTGTGTTTATTTATAGCTGCTGATATTGTACAGCTGATATCCAGCCAGGCTGTGCCATAGGGGAGAAGGGGATGAGGTGGTGGTGGTGGGGGGCGGTGAACGTGGATGAATATTGAGAAATGAAATGTCACTGATTTGTAAAGATGGCTCGTTTTGGACTGTTTTAACAGCTTCGGGATCATAATACCTTCCCTTTCTTTCCGTTTCAGGATCCTGAACCTAACGGCGCTGCAGGACGGATATTCATTTTGGCAACAAGCACTGAGTTTTTTTCATTACACTGATCACTGCTGCCTTGGAGGTTTTTGCAACGCTCAAACAAAAAGCAACTCTGTGACGGTGTAAGAATCGCCCTCGCCACTGAAGCAGCTATGCAGCTTGAAATTCAAGTAGCACTCAACTTTATTATTTCCTATTTATACAACAAACTCCCTCGACGACGTGTGAATATCTTCGGCGAAGAGCTCGAGAGGCAGCTGAAGAAAAAGTATGAAGGTCACTGGTATCCCGACAAGCCATACAAAGGTTCGGGGTTCAGGTGCATCCATGTAGGGGAGAAGGTGGACCCTGTGGTGGAGCAGGCAGCCAAAGAGAGCGGGCTGGACATCGAAGACGTCCGGAATAACCTCCCTCAGGACCTTAGTGTGTGGATTGATCCATTTGAGGTTTCCTACCAGATTGGGGAGAAGGGGCCGGTCAAGGTGCTATATGTGGATGATAACAATGAGAACGGGTCAGAGCTGGACAAGGAGATCAAGAACAGCTTTAATCCTGAGGCCCAGGTCTTCATGCCAATCAGCGACCCCGTCGGGGCTTCCTCGGAGTCCAGCTCCCCCTCCCCTCCTTTCGGGCAGTCCGCTGCCGTGAGCCCATCCTTCATGCCACGCTCCACCCAGCCCTTAACCTTCACCACTGCCACCTTCGCTGCCACCAAATTCGGCTCCACAAAGATGAAGAGCAGCGGCCGCGGTAACAACAACAACAACAACAGCGGCAGTAGCAGCAAAGTGGCGCGCACTTCCCCTACCAATAACCTGGGTCTGAATGTCAACACCCTCCTGAAGCAGAAAGCCATCTCCACCTCCATGCACTCGCTGTACGGGCTGGGCCTGGGGCCGCAGCAGCCGCAGCAGCAGCAGCCGCAGCAGCAGCCGCCGCAGCAGAAGGCCTCTGCTCTCTCTCCCAATGCCAAGGAGTTTGTGTTCCCCAGCCTGCAGGGCCAGTCCAGCCCCGGAGCCGTGTTCCCCGGGGAGGGCTCCCTCGGGCTCGGCCCACTGCAGTACAGCAATGCCTTTGACGTGTTTGCGGCCTACGGAAGCCTCAACGACAAGTCCCTCATGGATGGCCTCAACTTCAGTCTGAGCAACATGCAGTATTCTAACCAGCAATTCCAGCCAGTCATGGCTAATTAAACTCATCATCCAGATGTTATTTATGAATGATGGTGGCTCAAAGAGAAGGAAAAACAAAAACGCACACTTAGAAACTGGACTTAAGGCTATAGTGTCTAGTCAGTGAAGCGCATGTGCCCAAGGGTGTTTTTACTGTGCCCCCTTGAGTTTGTTTCTACTAAAAGCTTGTTGTACAAACACATCCAAGCTTGGTTACTTCAATTCAACATGCATCATTGTTTTTCTTTTTCCTTTTTGCCAACCAAGCACAAATTTTTTTACTATGTTGAGAAAATACTCCCAAAAAAAAACAAAAAAAACTTCAAGCTTCAAGTTTTGGCCTCTTACAGTATTTTACAGGTGGTAAGATAAGGCTGGTTTTTATGAATTGGCACTACTAAGTGGGGTTACTTGGTCTTTTTCTAATTGTATAATTTAATTTAGTACAGAGTTTGTAAGATATCAGAGTATATATTGTTTCTATGACATGTTGTTGCATTTATATCTTTTTACTACTCCAGTGATCTGTGATGGCTGCAGCAGCTTTTCCTTATTTTTTCTTTTTTTTAAAGATAATTGTTAAAGAAATCCATCTTTAAAAAAAAAAATACATCAAATATTCTAAAGATTGTGTACAGAGTATTCCTTAGTGGTGGAATTCAAGTGTAGGAATATTTGCTTTTTCTGAGAGATGAATTGTATTTTCTGTTAAGAGGTTAAAAAGATTTTGCTATACTATGGACAAAATGTAATCGTATGAATATTAATTTTGTACCTACATTGTGCAATACTTGATAAAAAATACGGTATAACAAAGTATTTTGAGTCAGTGTCTTACATGTCAAGAGGGACTGAAATAGTTTATATTGTTAAGTTTGTATTAAATGCTTAAAAATTATATGCTTGTCTTTATTTTTTTTAATTTCATATTTGCACCCTGGTCTTTTTAATAAAATAAACTCCAGTTGAACATGATCTGTGGGAAGCGGACTTATTTATTACTTGTTTAACACTGACTTCTCTTTAATATTTAACCAGTGTCGGTCTTTGCCAAACGGATGATGTTGTTTGTGAGCAGATATCGGTGTTGGTCACGTGACTCGGTGTAGTGGAGGCAACATGAGGTGAAAACCACGCGTGATATCTCATGAACTGTAAACTCTGGATGTGCTCAGACCTTGAACGCAGCGGTTAACGCCGCGGCTGCGCCGACAGGTGGGGGGGCTGTTCATCATCCGTCCTTCCAGAATGATCCGTCGCATAAATATAAATCCTCACCCGAGCCCGTCTTTGTTTATTTTAAGGCAGGTATGTGTTGCTGTGGGAGAAAGGCAGCAATCAAACTCTGTGTCGTGAAGCGGAGTTCAGAACGAGCCAACCGTTCAGAGCTTTTAAGACATAATCACATCTGCAATTTGGTATGACTCAAAGGTCGGAGGAGGAAAATAGCTCGTGTGTTGCATGTTTTAAAGGACAGCTCCTCTCCGCCTCGTTATGCACACAGAAGTGTCATTAACACTGAACAAACGCAGCCACCTAAACACACCTCGGAGCTTGTTTTAGACGCTCATACAGGACTGTGTTATATCGGTGTTGATGTCCTGAAGCTCCTCATCCAGAGAACAACACTGTGGAAGCGCCCTCATGTATTTATTTTCATTGTGCATGTTCTCTCATTCTGGGTTTTGCTTTATATGTAAAGAAATCTACATTCAGTTGCAGCGTTGTTGTATTTTCAACGCAACAACGCCGCGTTCAAATTCATCCTTCGATGAAAACACAGAACTATCATCAACCTGCCTTTCTAAGGTGACATTGAAAGATGGTCCGTACCGATGCATCCGTGTTTAAGAGACATGTTACTGTTGATGGTCGAGATGGAGCTGATTTTAACATTTCAGACAGTTTGGTAGTTTAATAGTGTTTCTCAACCAAGGGTTGGTGTCCCTCTAAAGGGCATTATTACATCTGGAAGAAGGGAAAACTAAATTTTCTTTTAGGATTTTCACTAATGTTTGTGAAGTATTTGCATTATTTGGGCCTCAATTCTTTTTAAAGTGAAACCATCTGAACTGTTTAAGGGGAGAAATCACTTTTTGGTTGAACTACGAACAACTCTCAGACATGTGAAAGGTGAAAATGCTCCAAACAAACTTCCCTTTATTGTGTAATTTCTTGCATTAAATTATTATATTCAAATTAAGGTGAACTCTTAACTTTTTCAGGTCCTTTAAAACTGAAATACTCACTTTGAGAGCAAGTATGTCAAATTTGTCCTCATCTCCAGTACTGTAGTAAATGTACTTAGTTACTTTCCTCTTCCGCATTACAGTCTGGTCATGTGCAGCAGGTGTGGACCGTCGTGACAACCTTAAGTAGTGTGAGATGCTTGTGTGTTTCTGAATTCTGTTTGCGTTAATGAAATCCAAATCTCTGTTTAGATTTGCTGTGGCAAATAAATTGCTCAGAATCCCCGGCGTTGCAAATTAATTCCTGCGGGGCGCGGGGGTGTAGCTCGCGAAAGGATTAGAGAGAAAAGCAATTTTTGCTAGTTGCAGATCCTCCCTCGTGGGACAGAGTCGCGTTGAAAACATTCTCGGTTGATGTTGTGAGTGACGTCAGCGTCTCTGTTGTGGAGACACTTCGCTCTTTGCTTTCATAACTAGTTTCTGTCACATGACACGCCCCTTTTTTGGGATCAAACTAAGTGATACTCGTCAGTAAATATTCTTATCCAGTCAGTTCTTTTTATTTATTTTTTTATTTCTGGAACTAAATAGTCCACTTCACATTGTTTACTGGGTCGGCATGAACCAGAGAAACTATTGTAGCCCCCAGCTCAAATAGTTTTCAGAAGGTATTGAAGTCTGTCGAGGCCTCGGAGTCCGAGGGGAAAACAATATTCAAAACACACACACACACACACACACACACACACACACACACACACACACACACACACACACACACACACACACACACTCAGTTCCACATGACCACCTCAGCTCTCTGGGATAAACAGGCCCACAGATGGTCCGGTGTCACACCAGCTGGGAGACTCCCAGGGTGCGAGGTGTTGCCTTGCTGTGACTCCATCTTGTCCGTTCCACAGTGTGCTCTCCCTCTGCTTCAGAGCAATACATTCCTGACATGAGCTTCATTTATTACTCACAGGTCCTCATCGCACTGTATCTGTCACACGCCTAGCAGTGTTTGAGCGCTCTACATGCCGGACTTGTATTTGTTTTGAAGGGTGTTTCTGAGCCGAGGCGAGCGCTGCAGTGTTTGGAGGTGATATGAATTCCATGCTACGAAGAATAGAGGAAGCAAAGAAAGGTGGAGTTTTTATAAATACCTTACAGTAAAAACAGTGTGGAAGTTTAAGGCCAAGTAAAAATGTTTTCACTTTTTTACTGGGCATTCGATAAGAAGATATTCTCATGCCTGTATGCTAAATACGAAGCTGACAGGCAGCCCAGCTTCGCAAAAACACCATCCACATTTCTCTAAAGCTATAAAGAAAAGCTATGAACACCTTTTCACGGTGGACATTTTGACTTGTCATCGTAGGGACGGCGCAGGTGGAATTAATGATGGCTCAGCTCCATTTAGTGTCCCGATGAGCAGTGAACCAGCATGCACAAAGGCAGGACCTCCCTTTAATACACCTGTTCTACAATGACAGGCCAAAATGTCTGCTGTGAAAAGGTCTGTCAACAACTGAATACCTACTTTTGAAATGTTTGCCATAAAGTTGGACATTAAAGGAATAGTTAGGGGACCTTTTGGGAAATGCAGTTATTTTCTTTCTGTACGCACACACTGGTGCTGCAGCCAGTTAGCTTAGCTTAGCATAAAGACTGAAAACAGACGTATACTGTAAATTATGGTTTTATAAGGAGGGTAACCTCATGTAGTCTTGTCCCAGGGACATATCAGTTTTCCTTTTTGTTTTGTTCAAATTAAAACTAATGGGACATAAGATATTATGTTTGAGTTGTTGGAATTTGGACAGAACCGGGCCAGCTGGTTCCTCCCTCTCCTCCTGTCCTGACGTGCTAAGTGTTGGTTTGGAGGAGCTTTATTATTACCAAACACACCTGAAAGTGATATCCGTCTTCGTCTTCATCCATTTCACAGCAAGAAAGCAAAACAAGCGGGATTATATTTTTTTTTGATTACATCTCTCATAAGACTCAAATTCTTGAGAGATGTAATCACTACTTCCATAAATATTTTTGCTTTAGTCTTTTTGATGAGATAATGTCACTTATACATCTTACTTAAATAATTACTCAACAAGTGAAACTGCAAATAAAACCACCAGTAGAATTGACTTTAAACCTCCGTTTGAAGATCCAGTTGGCTGCTATGCTCTAAAACCGCAGTGTTTACGAGACAAAGGACAAGAGTGAGTCATCCTAAAGTGCAGCTGAAACACTGAACTGTGTTTTAACACAGTGGTGTGAATCACAAGGCTGCCAGCAAGGACAGATAGGTCCAAATATTTCAGCACAATGCCAGGGTACAAAGAGAGGAGCTGGGAGGAAAATGTTTTGGACTGTAGTTGATGCCAGATGAGGGTTTTAAATCAGTTGGCCAGAAATGACTTATGAACAAATATCACACTTTTTCCATTGTCAATATGTGCTATACTGTAGGATTTGACCTTGATCAACACTGTCAGTTCTATACCGAGCCTGCGATCAGAGCTGTTGCTGTCCTGAACGTGAGGAGAGCACCTGTTCCTGGTTATTGAGTTTGGCGTGTACAGTCTGGCGGTGACATTTCAGAGGCTCGAGGGCCAGAGATACCGCCACGCGAGCGGGAAGCACATCTGCATTTCAAGGAAGCTCAACATTTCACTTGATTCAAATAAAAAAAAATAATAAAAAAAGACCAGAGAGAAGAGAAGATAAAGAGGATATAAAAAAGCTCCATCCAGTCTGTGTTATTCGCTGATAAACCCGGAGCTGAGACTTTAATGAATACAGGCTGCGCTGCGTTTGGCCAGGACAGAACCTCAGTCAGCCGCTGCTTTCAAGTGCTGCCAACTCGTTTTAGTGGGGATCATCCATTCGACCCTATTCTTATTCCAAGCCAGACAATCATTCAACCTAAAAGCACCACATCTCAGCAATATGGAGTCATAATCCATATTTCATTGTGGCTCCATAAGCCTGAGAGGGAAGAAAGGAGCCGAACGTATTGTTGCTGTGGCACTTTCTCTCTCCTGCTCTGCCTCGCTGTTTGTTTTGGTTCGAAGGCGCAGTTGAAGGTTACAGTAACGAAAGGGTGTTTCACACTTCAATAGGTTTAAAAATAGACCTTGCAGGGTTTCTGCGTCATCTTAGGAGAATCCTCGCCACTCATACATCCCCCCCCCCCACCAGCCAATCAGGCCTGACTCCACTGTAGGGACTGCTCTACAGCATTGGAACAATTATTTCCACTCTCATCGGCATCATAACCTGCTCTGACGTGACGCCCAGAGAGGAATGAATACCTTTTTGAGGAACCTGGGTGGGTCACTCTCTGGAGTTATGCAGAGTACGCTGCCCTCTTAAGTCAGAGGTATGTAGAGAAGCAGGAAGAGCAGGCAGGTCTGCAGGAAGACAACTGTGAAAGATAAAAAAAAGAAAAAAGACTGAGACAAAGGAGGGAGATACAGAGATGTTTTGCAGACTACATTAATGGCAAGCCATGTAGCCATGACAACACATTTCCTTCACCTTTTCATGTTGATAATGGCTCGCTGAAGCAGAAGGGAGTGCACTAACTGTTGAATTAGGCCCGGGCAATTCACCAAGGCAAAAAAAAATTAAAGTGCACTGCAAATGTCTTTCCTTCACAGGTATAACCTTTTTTTATTAGAATGTGGGAGGCTCAGAAAACTCTTCAGGGTCCCCCAGGTATCGGCTCCTATACATATAATCAGCGGGAAAAAGCAGGGTCAGGTGTTTCTATAGAGTGGAGATAATGGGGATGAAATCTCTGTACTGCAGCGAGGCGTCAGATCTGTGAGCTATCGGAGTTTGTTTTATCTCCTCTGCCTCAATTATTATAAAAGAAATGGGGATTTTATGTGGCTGGTTTTTAACTGTACTTATACAGTCAGCTGATTTCAAATGACTAATATGCAAATATTATTTCCATTCCTGTCAAATAAATCAAAGCCAAGCTCCAAGAATACAAAAGGTTTACTTGTGACTACTTAAAAATGATCAGTCAATTAATCAGTTAGTTCACAAACAGGAAATGAATCAGTAACTTTGACAATTGATTAATCACTAAAATCTCAGAATAAACCACATTATTGAGTTTGTAGTATACGAGTACATCAAATACAGGAATTGCTCCTGTTTTATATATTTGTAAATTATATATCTTACTATATATCACATATTTTTAAGGCAAAACATGGGCTTTTGGACAATTGTGATGTACACACATCCCCAGATTAAAACCAAATACATTTTTAGTTTCAGAAAGTGACAGTTTATTTAGTGAGATAAATACCTTGTGTAATGTTTGCACTGCATAGACATGTTAAGGCATGTTTCAATACAGCTGTACAGACAAAGAAATGTGCGCCACCTACAGAAATACACAAGTCATTCAGACAATCCTGAGGAGGGAATACATTTGTTGCTGGGTGCTCTGCAGTAAAAGAGAAGCCTACAGGTGAACTCCAGGCATTAAAGTTGCAATAATAACAAAGGGAATTTTATCTGAGGTTTGAACAAACATTTCCTCCCTTTGTGTGATTCTTTGATATTTTAAAAAGCCTCATAAAGTCTCAACAGTACAACAAGATTAGCTGCTAGCTTCTGTCATGCAGTCTAATCTCTCCTTTAAAGATTTGTTTCATCAACCCATCTATATCAAGTTCTTATCTACTGTAGTTTATAATTCATATTCTATCTCCTATCACATTTTATAAAGTTAAACACGATTTGTTTTATTACCACTACAACTCCAATTCAGGTTTTTCATGTCATTGTAAAGATTTTCCACTCACACTGTCTTCTAATCCCAAAGTCACCGTCTTCTTAGCAGAACTCAGATATTCCCGTTTCACTAATGTTGTCTCACCAGTGTTAAAGCTGCACTGATTCATATTTTCATATTAACAGTGGGTCAGATCGCTCATAGAGACAGACCCACAGAAAGTTATCACCATTCTGCAGGTTCCCTCAACTATACAAAGCATTTTAGCCCCTTGCAGCTCATTGTGTTGGTTTTCCGTCCTATAACTTTTACTAAAATTGATATTTTAACATTAATAATTTGATGTGGTTGTCTATTGTTATATTGACAGCACAATGTGCACAACTAAGTTTTGCTCTCTTTTTGCCCCATGGTGATTTTGAAATGTAAATAAACTTCAAATTGAATTAAACTTCTGTTTCTGTCACCGCTCCCAACAACACCATTTCCAGCACTTAAAAAACCTTGGGTACCCTGTGCCCGGTACGAAACAGCAAACAGACAGTTAATTGATAGCTGGTGAACATAGCGCCGCGTTTAGCACCCGATATTACCCTCAGGAGTTGGTGGAGATAAAAACAAATTGTCAATCATCAATGCTGGAATATTGGATGTTCATCAGGTGGTCAGAAACATGGATGTAGAAACAGGCAACTCTTTGCTTTAACTATTGGTGTGCTTCAATTTGTGCACTTCCATTTGTACACTTAAAGGTTAGTACACTTACTTGTGTAGTGTGTGAACTTCAACGGGGTCGTGTGTCACATCAAACACAGCTGTTCTCCACTTAACGGAAATAACCGTAGCATTTAAATGCATCACCAACCAACATGTCTGCTGTCTTGGTTTGTTTATTTTACCCAGAAATTTATGTTTTTTCATCGTTCTGTTTCATGCACACAATAAACTTCTATCTTACAGCAAGAAAATGGACAGAGTAAAAACTGTACACTTCTGAGGGGACGTGTACAACTTTTATTTGTACAGTTTGGTGTGCAGGCTGCCAAAGTAGGTTGGTGGTCCTTCCCATTCCTCAATGTAACTATGAAGGTATCCATTGAAAATAAGAGGTACCAGCGATCCATACTCAAGTTATAGACGGGTACACCAACCATGTCTGATTCCAAAGTTGATCATGGTAACAAACTTATACACTTAAAATAGAAAGTATAAGTCCACCAGAACACAATTAAGGACACAGTCTGAGTTTTCTGGTTGCAAGATAATTTACTCTTCATGGGGATCGTTTCTTCCATAGCACGTGGTTGCAATAAAAATGGAAATGCTTCTTAAGTTTTTAGAGAAGCTAGGATATTGTTTTGGGAATAACTTTCTACTGTTGAATTTTTTTTTTTTAAATGCTGTGAAAACCACAAGCTAAACTCCCATACATTCATACATACAAACATTCACACCTATTAAAATGGCGAGACAGCAAACATCTCCGACACCAAAACCATCTGCGTGACTCGGTGGCTACACAGGAGATACGTGTGCTGACCTCTCCTGTACTTTACCACAGTGGTGAGCAGTGTTTGTATGATTTCTATGGCCACATTGATCCATTAAGTTGGTGGTATGTTTGAAGACACCCGAGCGTAGAGGAGGTGATGAAAATGGGTTTGGTGTAATACATCTCTCTCTCATTCCACTCGGGTATCTCTCCCTCTCTACTCCCAACTCATCCGAAGCCCATCATTCTCTCCGGAGCCTGGGAAGTTTCTCCTGTATTTGATGTTCCCCGTCTGTGTAATTTAATCTCAGTGATTCCCTGCAGCTCTCCCCGACCATAAACCTCCGCTCTAATAATAGGAAGCCCAGGCACAGTCTCCTCTCTAATCTCCGCCTCTGTGTGAGGATGTTTGTGTGTAACTGTTCTTGCTTCTGCACCATAGAGATAAGACTGCATTTGTTTTGGCCACTCTGAGACCAGTCTAACTTTCACTTCCAAATTGCAATAGTGCTACAGCATCAGGGGAGAGGGGTGGTTGATATAAGGAAGACCAAACCCTTAAACCATTCATGTTTAGTGCTACTTTGATGCTGCTCTTCAGACTTTCTATTGTGCATCCTATCAGGAGACTGATAGGACACAAGTGTGTGCCACCAGTGTTAAGTGCAGCATTAAGACATGAGGGAGGAATTTAACTGATTAAACAGTTATGAAGTGGGTCTGTTAGCTGTCAAAGTTCTGTCATGCAGCATGTGTCTGGAGCAGCCTGCTTCCCACATTCAGCTGTGGCCTATTTTGGAAAAATCACAACATGTCTTCCAAATGAGATTTCCTCATGCATTCATTGTTTTGTAATTCACAATAAAAACGAGGTGGAGGCTGAGTATTAAGGCCCATCACAGCTGTTTGGATGTTTTTATTTTAGTCTTAGTAAAAGTCTGATCTGTTTACAGAATTCTGTGTGTTTTATTGCAGAGATTTTTCACAGTCACACAGTAGGATATTTGCAGCACTGACATTATTCCACATATACGTTCCCATGTACAACGTGACCTCTCTAAACAATAAAGTGGCCCACAAAAATTTGGCCGTAGATGGTCAAGGCAGCTTCCATGAGTTGCTATTTAGATAAATTATCATTAGCATACATATAAACAAAATAAATAAATAAACTAATACAAATATTTGATCAGTTACACACTAAATATGGACAATTTGGAGCCAAAGTCCACTTTCAAAGTATGTTCGGCATTTTGTATCTAAGCAGGGCTACAGTTAACAAAACAGTATTTTGATTACATTTATCTGCAATACTGTACATGATATTATTACATTGCAATACATGAACATTTTCTAAAACACCCACACAGATCATTACCTGGTGAGAACTAAGCTTTTTAGAACAAGGTCTTGGTAGCTATCCTCAAATTATTAGCGTTGTATCAGTCCAAGTAGGAGTCAAGTGCACATTTAGTAAGATTTTACATTGTTCTTGTTTTAAAATAGTAGCTGGAAACATTAAAAAGTCGGACAGAGATAATATCTGCTGATGTTTGTGGCCAAGCGTTAATTAATTAATTAGCCAGCTACAGCTAATAAAATCAGCTGTATGCTAGCTGTGTTGGTCAATGGCTTGAAGTGAGGAGGAATCAGTGGCCCATGTTTAACTTTGATTAAACATCATGATTTTGAGGGGTAAATGTGCCACTGTTAGAACTACCAAACTACCTTTTTTCCCCGCTGTAGTCGGATACTTAATACAATCAAAAGCAACAGTAGCTGAGGGTGGTGGAGCATGGTTGGTCAGTTCAGCCTTTTAAATGACTTCCAGCATGTTGGCGTTGTGCGCTGGTTGCCATGTGTTTCTATATGTGGCCTCAGCATGGATGTAAACAGAGGTACCAACCAGGATGACTCACTGCTGGAGAATTCCTCTCACCGATACACAGAGGCCGGTGTGGTCAGTTGCTCCGGGGAGTATTAGTATTTGCCCTGCCTCTGCATCTGCTGTTCACTGTCATGATTTTAGTAGGTGATGGACTGAGGAGAGATTAGGAGGACACATGCGCTGTAAAGACATGAAAGCTGCCTGTTCCTGAACGTAATCAGTGTTTTCTCTTGGAATAAAGCAAGTGAGGTTGTTTGAGTTCTGATCGCAGATGCAGTAAATCCTAAATGTGAAGACTTTGCCAAAATACTTTTTTGTTTGTCCATGCTGAGGCTCCATCGCCCAACAGTCATGTTTCATTTATGGCCCACATCAAAATAGATGCGGCGCAGTCAGCTCCTGCTTCTGTCATATTTCTCTCAGAGCAGATCGGGGCTGGGAGATCTGCGCTGCACTTAAAGCAGCCTTCTCCCACGGTTTAAATATTTCACTAGCAGAGAGAGTAAATGGCATTCTGATGCGCTACACGATATTCAGCGAAAGGTCAAGGTGGAATGGAAAGATTCACATCTGTGCCGTTTTTAGGACTCCTCAAGAGCAAGTGCTGCTGGGAAATCTGTCGGCTGGAGTAACATCAGCCTCAGATCATTGCTCTGCGGGTCGATACGGCTTTCATTCCACTTCTCCAGCTCCGAGCCTCTCTGCAGTATCGACCCAGATGATTTCTTCTTCGACTTGTGGCCCTGTGGATGTCCAAAAAAATCAGCGAATGAGCTTTTAACGTTGCAATATAATTATATATGCTTAAAATATCTGTCACATTCGATACACCATCGTGTTGCTAGTGCTAACAATTGACGGTGTATGAGTCTGCGAATTCACAAAGGAACTTCAGTGCGTATCATACTTTGGTATCTATCTTTTATGACAAGAATATAAATGTACAGAAACTGAGATTTAAAGAATGCACTCTCCAGCGTATCTTTTGTCAGCTCCACAATGACGTGAACTCCTTGACTCCAACTGCATGGTTTCAGTTACTGACTGTTTTGCTCTGCTGTATTTCTCTGATTCCTTAAAGGCAAATGTTTGACACACTCAAAGGATGACGCACATTCAAGGCCAACACTTTTCGTCCCGCATGGTTTGGATTAGAACATTTCAACAACAACACGTCTGACTGCTGCTGGAAAGCACAAGGGACATCGTTATTCAGGAGTATAACAAGTGTGCTGCTCTGTAGAATTATTGATGTGAAGTGCAAGAAGTGAATTTGAGTCCTAATTCAACAAGGAGAGATCTTTAGGAGTGGAAAACGGTTTATTGAAGTAAGGACAGTCTGAGGTTTAGACTCCGATGATCCTAGAGCGACGTCCTAGATGGATGTAGGAGATCGGACAGGACAGGTGGTGGAGCGGAGTATATGGATTTGGAAATTTGTGTTTATGTGTCACTAAATCATAACATACGACATCTCAGGGCACTGAAGGAACTTAATAAATCCCACATGAGCGACAGCTGGGAAGAAAAACCTCCTACAGCATGAAGGAAAAGCTCCCTTTTAACAGGGAGAAGAACCTCCGACAGGCCCAGGATCAGAGGTGAGCGGTCATCTGCCTCGACCAGTAGGGTAGAAGAAGATTCCCAGGAAAACCAGACGTTTAGGTGGCGATGAGGAGGAGTGGGGTGCATCAGGAGGTCTGAAAGGCAGTATGACAGAATTACAATGATATTTAAAGAACAGGGATGATAATCTGACTGGCTCAAAAACACAGGCTGAGAGATCATTGGGCAAATATGGTGAAGAAAATATTATGAATGAGTGATTTTGACAGCGTGGGAAAGCTGAAGTGACGCAGAAGATGGCACAGCAGGATTAATTCACAGAGGGGGAATTAAACCGTGATGCGAGGTTACAGATCTTTCTTATTGAATTTATGTGAAAACTTCATTTTAAAGGCAAATTGAGGTTTGTCACAACTGGGATTGGTATTCTTAAAATCGCTCTAATCAAAATAATTGTACAGGTCCAGCAAAATATTTACAGTATATTGCCAGATATGTGCTGCTCCCAAAGTACACTGACTGGCCACTTGTAAGGAACATCTTGCAATTACCCAGTTGGACACATTTGCCTTTCCTAATACTTTAGTTCGGCATAGATTCATCAAGGTGCTGGAGATGTTCCTAATCTACATTTTACATGGTGGCATCATGCAGTCGGTGCAGTTTGTCGGTTGAATCTCAACCACATCCCAGATTGAGTAAGATCTGGTTACTGTGGAGACCATTTGACTACGGCGAACTCTTTGCCATGTTTGTTGCTATCTTGTTGGAAGTCGCCATTATAAGATGGGTACATAATGGTCATTAAGGGATGGACATGGTCAGTAACTATGCTCAGGTACGCTGCAGCATTTACATGATGCTTAGTTGGCCGTAAGGGATGTAAAGTGCGCCAGAAAAACATTCCCACCACTACACCAACTCCACCAGCCTAAACTGTGGCTACAACGCAAGATGGTTTCATGCTTTAATGCTCTTGGTTACGCCAAGTTTGAACCCTTACATCTAAACGTCGCAGCAGAAATCGATAATCATCAGACCGGGCTACATTTTTCCAATCTACTCTTGCTGAGTTCTGGTGAGCTGGTGCCAAATCCAGTCTCACTTTACTGTCCTCAGCTGAAAGGAGTGCCACCCGATGTGGTTTTCTGCTGTAACACATTTGCTTCAAGGTTTCACATGTTGTGAGTTCAGTTCAGAGATGCAGTTCTGCACAACTCTGATGTAAAAAGAGCCATTCATATGAGAAAACAGCTGATGTCACCATTGGTTGGACAAATGATGCAACTTCCTGTATTCATTTCAAATTAAAAGCCCTTGTTTCAACTTAAAAGTCCAGCGTTTTCACACAGTCTGGCCATATACAAGGTTTTAAACTCATCTTGTTACTCTAATAATTGAGCTGCTCCACTGTTTTTACCAGCAAGCGGCTAATATGGGGGTTTGTCTCTTATAAGTGATCACTTTCACGTACAAGTAGTCATATGAACCATTGTTGATATAGAAATATAGCTGTGGCTGCTTTAACCTGACATTATGACCTCGCTCACCACAGGTATAGTCTGTTTGATTTTGATTTCAAGAGCTCTGCTTGTTAATAATGGTGGTGGTTGACTCACTTTACAATGGTCTTTTAAGGTTTTGAAGTCATTGTGTGCTGGGCTAGCATTGTGCAGTCTCATGTCAAATGCCACACAAATGTACTATTCCTCTGATATGGTCACATCAACACGTGGTATCACTGTGCGGGCTCATACACTGTTACAATAAAGTCGGATAGTCAAACTGTCCGTAATATTCCCTCATTGTACAAGGGGATACCTGCAGTTCAGTCTTTGATGTCACAGGTCAACATTGGATTTAAGCATTGACATCACCACGGTTACGATAAACCTGTGTACCACATGTGATCAGACCAACTTGCACTATAATAACATTCCCCACATTGTTTATATTTTTTCATTTATGTTAGACAGCAGGAAGGTCCATCGTGTTTTATTGCTGAATGAAACATCACAGTTGCCATGTACTTGTCCACTTTTCTTCTCTCATAGTGATGATGATGATGATGATGATGATGATGATGATGATGATGGAGTCGCTCACTGAGACTTTTCTGTCATGAATCTCCACCGGTACCATAAACTCGTGGGAGAAAACACGAGCAGTGCAATTTGACCGAAAACATTCTTCATGTGTGAACCACTGTAGCTCCAATATGCAGTCATGTTTTATAAGAAGGATGCACGCTAGCTGCATCAGTGGGTATAAGGTCAGAATTAGCAATTCAAATGATGACCAAACCTTGAAGAATAAGGCCCGAGCGTAATAAATCTTATGTTATCTTTTGACCTCCTACGACCTGGGAAATGTGAGGTGCCTGTTGTTGGTAAAACACACTTCACTTCTGGAAGATAAGTCCAGAACTGCAGTCCTGGTGAGTCTCTCACCATCTGTCCTACTTGTACAGACTTGCTTGAGGCCGAATTCATAGTACCTGTGATAAGAGTCCTTTTTTCATGCCTGATCGGTGTGTAGTCTGTGTTTACTATTTCACCGCTAACATCCATGCCACTTGTTTACTGCTCGTCCTGCGCTCTGAACATATGCATGTTATCCATCCGCTACAAACCCGAGTGATACTTTGAAATTGCGTAACCACCTTAACTCAACTTTCATGCGGCAGCAGAATTTCAAAATAGCTCACATTAGACATGCAGCCGAGCTGCTCGCGGAGTTGCAATGTAAAATTCACTTGTTCAAAGCCTGCGAGTGTGTGTGTGTGTGTGTGTGTGTGTGTGTGTGTGTGTGTGTGTGTGTGTGTGTGTGTGTGTGTGTGTGTGTGTGTGTGTGTGTGTGTGTGTGTGTGTGTTAGCGCCAAACAGTTTCTTGGTATTAAGATTCTCATTACAGGATCAGCTCTTTCATCCTCGGGTTCAAAGCACCGCCCTAGCCGGCGGCAGTGGGCGAGCAGATACGTACTACCATTTGATGGAGAGAAAGCAGGAGGAGGACGAGGAGGAAGAGCAGGAGATCAGAGGGGAGCGGAGGGACACGGCAGAAGGAGAGATGAGGGGGAGCAGTATGAGGTGAGGCGAAAGAGGGAAACCCTGTGAAGGTTGTCAGAGAGAGCGGAGAGAAGGTGACCACGTTGGGTGCAGGACTAGTTTCATTAGATTATGTAACTGCAGCGACAGAGATGAGTCTGCAGTCATGCATATGCTCACTGGCAGATTGCTGCGTTGTGTACCAGACACCGACTGAGATGCATTTGAAATACAACACAGCGTGACTCTATTATTCAGTCGGCGGTGGAAGAGTTCGTGCGCCTGCTCCGTGCTCTCCGGCCGCTCTCCCTCCGCCTCACCATCAGGCTTTTCATCAGCAGCTCGTTGAGATCATGTTGCATATCAAGTGTTTTCATCAAATTGGTGTTATTTCTTCCTGTGTGCTGGCCTTTTCACAGGGCCACAGATATTTTCTTCTTTTTTAATAGCCTACAGTTCCTGTTCGAGCAAATCAATAGAGTTACATTCTGCTGGCGTAGCGATTAGCGGGGAAAGTGAGCGGCTCCACGCACAGCTGCTGACATCTGCCCGCCGATGTAATGGGGTGGATGGGATTTCAGCTCTACATCACCCCGAGACATGAGAGCATGTCGAGATTAGACGTAGCCACTGATTGGGACTCATGCTGAGATGTGTGTGTCCATGAGTCGCCCTCCTCCTCCTCCTCCTCCTCCTATTTGTCCAGCTCCCTTTTGTGAACCGGGGACACGGAGCTGTGACGAGGGGGCGGGGGTCCGTGTCAGGGGGTGTCACCTTCCATCTTTCCATACACTGACCTTCTGAGGTGACTCACTTGGCCCTGTGCTCGTGTGTGTGTGTGTGTGTGTGTGTGTGTGTGTGTGTGTGTGTGTGTGTGTGTGTGTGTGTGTGTGTGTGTGTGTGTGTGTGTGTGTGTGTGTGTGTGTGTGTGTGTGTGTGTTTTGTTCTCACTTTGTGAGCCAATGAATCGTTAGCAGCGACGGCTGATAAGAGGCCTTTAAGGTACTGAGAGCGGTAGGAAAAGAGAAGGTCAATTCTCTCATGATTCTGTCAACGGATAGTTTTCAATCAGGGCCCAAAGCCCGATCATATCTTTTCCTCTCAAACTCCAGTTCCTACAGAAATATTAAAACCAAAGGTGTCGGTGCCGAAAGTAAAACTTTCCTTAATCTTTTATTATAACTTATTTAAGTGTATATAAAAAGACCAGAGGGAAATGTTGCTTTAATTAGATTTTTGGTAAATTCTTATTTTAATATACTTTTGAAAAGTAAAATAAAAAAGGTATTTGTGCTTTCTCGTAGAATGGACAATCGAAAAAGAAAGAAAACATGTTCTTGATTTAATATTAAAAATCAGCTTCCTATAATGGTATTGTTAGATTGCTGCTGTATTTATTTCCTGTTTTGTGCCAGGTGTGCTGTGATCATATCATGTGGGATGGAGGGTAACGATGGGAAAGATTCCCATGTTTACATCGTGTGAGAGTTCACAGCATCAGACAACTCAAGATGGCAGCTGCCAGAGTTTTTGTGCCACTGCTTCTTACAAAGCCTCCAGAAACAGCTGAGCTGTGCAAGGATTTCACAGTCAATCTCAAAACCTAGAAGTTGTCACTACTGGCAGGTGTGTGCATATCGTGCTGCCTCCATAGTTCCAGCTCCAAGTCTGCAGGGGAAGCTGTCAGCACTGGCCGTCAAAACTTCATACTCCTCCTTCATCTCCAACCATAAACTGTCCGTCAACAGCGGCATTTTGTCGGGTAGAATCATAGACTGTGTATAAAAGTGGACGGAGCCTCTGGGTCTGAAAAATGGTTCCGATGCAGAAGTGTCTTAAACTGCAATACCACCGAGTGCCACTAGAGGAAAAAGCCTCTGGCTCCATAGGCTCCCATTCAACTTTTCTCATGAAATACAAAGTCAATAAATCTTTTTCCAAGTTATCATGGTGTTCGTAGGTAAAATTCCTTCTTTTTATTTGTTTTGTGGCGGTCTACTTGAAAATAATTGTTCCATTAATTAGAAAATAGGCCTCAAAAAGTTGTGTTTTTGGTGGCGTGTCAGTTTGATTGACAGGCCTGCGGTGCAGTCAGGTTTCCGCTGTAGGTGGGCGGGGCATAGTGCCCTCGCGTTTCCAATCAGATCGAGTCAAATCCACCCCTCACTCCTCCCCAGATTGTACAAATATGGTCACTTCTGGCTCCAAACCACTCCAAACTAGCGAGATGACAGGAGAGTTATGCAAAAACCCGGTCCAGAAAATCAGACTGAAGGTCAAACCACCACAAAACTCAGACACACAAAGAACCCGCTCACTGCAAGGCACAAATACTGTTAGTGAGACCTTGGAGAATTGGGTATGACAGCGCTCTTCACCACCACATTCATCAAAACACCAAATAAGAGAAGATCTTCCGGGCAAATACTGTTGCTGCAAGTTGATGAAGTTTATGTAGGCGTTCTTTGTATAACTTATCATTAATTGGAATTAGACATTAATTTGTCCAAGAAGGAAAAAATAGCCACTTTGAGGAAGGGGGTGAGAAAAGATGCATTTTCACCATCGTAAAAAAGTCATGTGATTCTTTGTTTCCTCATAGCAGGAACATTCCTTTGTTTTGAGTTTCTGATCAGGAAGTGTTTGATTATTACTGAACGTTTGCTGCATCACTTTTTAAAGAGGAAAGAACTGAAAATGTGCTTCATTGACATTCAATATTTTCAAGGTTCCAGTCAAACCGGATTGCATGCTAGAGTACTGTATGTACTTGCAAACGTGAGAATTTATAACATACAGCACACATCATTTATGAAGATTACCTATTGTATTTACTTCTCTGTGTGTGTGTGTTTTTATCTGCTGGTCTCAGCAAAGTGATTGTGTTAGATATTGATGCAATGCTCTTCACGCCTTTATGGAGTGTAAAATTAACGAGCTGTCGGCTATGCGGATGAGATTAAATGTTATGTGTGTGTGTGTGTGTGTGTGTGTGTGTGTGTGTGTGTGTGTGTGTGTGTGTGTGTGTGTGTGTGTGTGTGTGTGTGTGTGTAAGAGTGTGCATGATTCATTGGCGGTGGGCGTTCGGAGAGCTGCTGCTCTGAATGCTAAACTGACGCTACAGGCTGAGGGTCAGCGTGCAGCGGGCTCTGGGAAGGACACCACGGTTGGGAGTTGGATGACTGTCCCTCTGGACGATAATAACACTTCAAGTCAGGCACTTCTATCAAGATCGGGAGCACTTTACTTAACCTCCACCTCAGCTTCCTGTTGAGTGTGAGAAATAAAAAAAAAGAGACCACATACTAGATTTCACACGCAGACTGAGGGCACATACCTAAAGAAATGAATACATTTAATAAATACGAGCAGTATGTATGGTGGTATGTAAGCTGCGTTTTTGAATCAATTTCTCTAATCTTTGTCTAATCTGTCTGTATTTCTTGTTAGGCTTTGTGTTTTGAATGTACATACCTATTGTTGAGTCTATGATTTGTTCTGTCTCTTACGTATCTGTTGTGAGTTGTTGAGTTTTCTGTATTTTAAAGGCCACCGAGAGACGGGCATCGTGAATTAGCTTAGGCGACAAATGCTGCGGTGTCTCACAAAGGTTTATGTCTCACACTTGTCCCTATACAAAGAAACATTCGATAAATATATAAGTATTATATTCATAATATTTTTTATAAAATCTGTCATTTCATACAATGACAAGCATGTCATATTTGTTGCCAATCATCATCGTGATCGATTTAAAACCAGTTACAGACGGTTCACAGTATTATATTTTTGACAAAAACTCAAATACAATGAAGTTACAGTGTAATGCTTAAGATATTAAAGGAGCAAAGTTTTTGATGCTATTTAAGGTCAATATTTTTTGTGTAATTCAAATGTACTTTTGTTATGTGTTATGATTTGTTGAGTCTGCCGTTCCTTCCCCGGATTAAAATAGCCTTAACACAAACAGGGGCATCATGGGAAACAACGCTGCTTGTAAGCCTCACTTTCTTACTGCTGATGCTGCTTCACATTAAAAGCGTACAGCAGGCTTTTATTGGGAAAATGCAGCATATTTGTCACAAAGGCACAACATCTTATAACTTAATTATCACTTAAAATGCTCTATTAGAACCAGTGTGATAAAGGGTGTTAAACTATTTATTCATTGTTTATCTGCTGTTTATGAATGCCAAACAGGTGGGGCAAAAATAAACTGTTGCCACCGCACACGATATGTAGTGATGTGTACCCTCATTAAGGTTGATGAATATTTGAGAGCGACTCCCTTTACTCAAAGCTGTCACTGTATTGGATTCTTGTCTGGGGTAATCTTTCTTCGGAGCGTGTTCAACTTATCAGAACGCTGCAGTCACCAAATTCACCGTGTAGCTCTATTAGCTTCTTGCAGTCAAATAATTAAAATCACACCAATCTTCACAAATATGAAAATTGCTACTCCTCTAATTTGATGACTTGAAGCGCTGGGGGAAAAAAAATAAGGCTGCAGACTCCAAAGCTGGCTGCTGCTCTTGTTTAATGCAGGAGGTATTTTTGGGTGTGGGATGAATAAAACATCAGAGCACCTTGTTTATTTCCATCCTTCAGCCGTAACTCGTTCTTTACATAATTGAATTCTGGTCCGTTCGAGGCAGTGCATCTAATTGAACCTCCACCCGTTAGCCAGGGAATGATTTGTTTCCATGCTGACTCCAAACTCCGATCCTCCGAGGGCTGCTTCCTCACTGACAAGGAGCTCTCCCGGATCACATAGAGGGCTTGGTGTCAGTGTTTCAATCCTATTTGTGGTAAGAAAGTGGATTGTTTGCATCACCTTCACCCACATGCTGGAGGATTTCACGCTCATGTGCTTGCGTCCGACTCGGCCCTCGTGCCTTTCAGCGTGTGAGAAGCTGCCTCGATACCTGGCAGCCATTCAACCTGGATAATTTACGTACCCAACTCCACTGCTCCCCCTCCCTTTCCCCCTCCCTCCCACCCTTCTCCAGATCAGAGTATCTCCCTCCCTCCCCCCTTTTCCTTCCTCTCCTTCTTCTTCCACACAATGTAATTTTGTTAATGTGTAATGTGTTGTCTAATCTGTCATGTAGCACAGAATAGCAGAGTGCCCCCCCCTTACAGGCTTTGATTGTGAGAGATGTGAGGCCCATTGTCTGCTGACTTCTTTATGCACAGCCATGCCCTCTCCATATGGACGCCATCATGGCTCTGAATTAATGGTCACATTCAATTCGGACTTCCGCTTTCTCACACTGAGCAGCAGCACATTAGCATTCAGCCCCGACATGTAGCAAGTAGTGGAGCGGAGGGTTTCCAGGTAAAGGTCACATGTAAGAAAAGGAATATGAGATTTGAACAAACCACTATGTTTGGCGGGGTGTTGGGTATGAAGGTGCAGGTATTGCTTTCTGTTTGTGCAGTTATCCTTAGCTCCATGAACAGATAAAGTTTAATAAAGAGAGCCAGGAAGGTCTGCTCAGGTCCAGTTCGGCCAGTTCAGCAGCCTGACCCTCAGTGGTTTTATGACTCGCTTAATGGATGAAATGCCTTCTGTAAAAATACAAAATAACAAGCTCCGCTTAATAATTGCCAGCACCCCAAAAGGAATTTTCAGTTTTGATCAGTAGCCTTCTTCTTTTTTATTTTAGTTCAATGCCATGCTGATTATACTTCATACATTTTTTCCCCTCTTTAATGGTTCAGCTCTGCAATACAAAAAAATATCATAAACAACAAGAAAAAGTCAAAATTTTGAAGAAAAATGCACGTTTGCTTGCTCCCGATACTTTCAATGGAAATATTCAAAATACCTACAACACTGCAACAGCTGATGTTGTCGGAGTTGAAGTTGTTGCTTTATTACAAATACTGAAAGACATTGAAATGGCAGTTTTTAAGTATTGAAAATTTAAGTTGAAGTTTTACTTCAAGTACAAGAGCTGAAAGCTGTTGTGGGAAGAGCTGAAGAAACTTGTTGATGACCTGAAATGTTTTAAAGTTTCTAAGTAAAAGGAGAATGCAGAGATGACAGCAGTTGATGTGCCAGTTGATGCTAAACCACTATTACTGGTTGTTTTGTCTTTTGAAGAGTAGGAGATGAAAGCAATTGATGAAATAAAGATGAAAGCAGCTGACAAGATAGCTGACATAGTCAAAGATCAGAGAGTGGCTAAAGTGTCAGTTGTCAGTGTCACATTGACAGAAATGGACTACATTTACCGCCTAGCAGTTGTATGCCTCCACTAATCACTCAAGTTTTAGTTTACATGCTAATCCGTCCAAACCCATACAGACGCTGCTGCAAAGACGCTATGAATTCTAAAACATGGATGGTAGATACACAACTTCAAACCTGAGAGCACAAAAGAGCTACACAATCACCACAATTTCTAGTTGGACATTCGGGGTTAAGGTCAACCATTTAGTATCTTTTATAAATATGAAATATGATCACAATCTCTCCTTCTGCTCCTCAGTTTTGGTGTTGAATGGTGGACAGAAATGAATAATATTTTTTTTTCCTATTAGATATTAGTATTAATTTATTGCCACAAATAGGTTTTGTGAGGTCACAGTTACCTTTGACCACCAACATTTAATCAGTTCATCTTTGGGTCCAAGTAAATGTTAGCGCTGAATTTTCAGAAATTCCGTCAAAGCATTCTTGAGATATCACAATCACAAGAATAGGAGTAATGGATAGGATGGATGTGAGGTCATCCAAAGATGTCTCGTTCACAACAATCGGAACGATTTAAGGTCACAGTGACCATGACCTCCAACCTTTCACCCCAAAAATCATATCACTTTTAAGGCTAAGTGGATATATGTGCCAAATTTGAAGAAAATTCCCTCTGGATTTCCTCCAGATATCGTGCTCATAAGCATGAGTGGACTGTGACCTCGACCTTTGACCCCCCCCCCCATTTAATCAGTTTAATCCTTGAGTCCAAGAAAAGGTTTGTGTCAAATTTGAGGGGATTCTCTCAAGGTGAGATATTAAATTCATACGAATAGAGTGGGCAGATAAGAACAGACATGAAGTCCTATTGACCTTTGATTACCACAATTGAGACACATCGTCCTTAAGAAGGCCCCTCAAGGCGGTCCTGAGAATTTTGTGTTCAAACAATGGTAAAGTCATGAGGTCACAGTGACCTTCAACTTTGACCACCAGACAATCTCATCAGTTTCTTTGTTGGTACCAAATGAAAGTTTTGCAAACTTTTAAGATATTCCCTTCAGAATGAGACGGACGGAGAGGGACGTGAGGTCACAGTCACCTTGAACTTTAACCTTTGACAACCAAACTCTGATGAGTTCACCCTTGGTATTAAGTGAATGTATTCGCCAAGTTTGATCAAATTCCCTCAAACTGTCCTTGGGTTATTGCAATTACAAGAGCATAACAGATGGACAACCCAAAAAAGTAATGCCTCTGGCTACGAAGGCATAAAAAGCTGAACTCATATGATAAAGTAGAAAGTTTGAAAAAAGTTTGAAAAAAATTACTTTGAAAAACATCAGTTTGACTGACGTGTGCAGAAGTAGATGTGGGACGAACAACTGAAATGTTTATCCTAAAATGTAGCACCCTAACTCCGACATCAGTCACCTTTGCGGAGCTGGAACTCCCCGTCCTGTGAGCGAGGTGAACTTTACAGATTGGCTGTGGAGCTGACCTGTACTGCTGCGCTCAGCTGGGCCCTCAGACACTGACCAGGTCCTGTCGCTCCCAATTAGCCACCCTCAGCCTCTCGCTGCTCCTAATTCAATCCTTCTGCTGAGCTCAGCTTTGAGTGAACTACTCATGCTCACAGGTTACTCACTCCTACCTCTACTATTGAGAAGTGTGTCTCTGCTGGCATTCTGTTGTTACATATTAAACAGGGCTGCGAAGTGCAGTGAGATGAGAAAGAGTTCAGCTCTGAGAACAGGATCCAACTTTTTCTAATGTGCTGCTTTTAGTGTGTCAAAGTTAACCCTTTGAACCAGAGGCTATTTTCAGGGGAAATTTCACTCCTGTCACTTTTAAGCTCATATCTTGGTCATTGTTGGAGCTGAGCATTCATGCTATATCTTTTTTTTTTTCAGGACAGTTTAGGCTATCAAGATCTTTCATCATTTAATTTGATAATTCTTAGAGATTTTTTCTATTAGCCTTTATATCAAGGGAAAGAATAATTTTGTCTTATGGAATTGTTATGTTTTTACATGTATCTCACCAGAAAATATCATCAGTAGAGATATCTTTTTATTGTTGGGTAGAAGAGATTGTCTAAAATTTGCCAATATCTGAACCATATATGACTCAGCAATTTGAAAAAAATATATGCTTAGTGCCTGACGGAAAATAAATGTCTTGAATGACAGGGTCCCAAACTAGGGACTCACTCCTCCACACTCCTACGATATGCGCTAATAGTTTAGTTGTAGTGTCGGCCCACAAGTATGTTGTTAACGATTACGCAACTTCAACTTCGCTTATCTCTGGAACGCTTCATCACACAGCGGAGGCACTGGCATTTTTGGAAAGTCAAGTCGTGCAGTTTCATAGGATATGCATTACTTCTCTCTCTGATGAAAACTAGCTGCGCTATTTAAACAAAAAGAACAGGTGGGAATTTGAACACACTTTGTGTTCATTGGGTCCTAAAGGTTAAAGCAGTTAAAAAGGAAGTGCACACTAAGAGATGTTTCTTTCACAACAAACATAATTACATAGATACTCTAGATACAATTCGTGAACAGTTTTCCATTTAGTTGCTATGGTGATTAACTCATCTATCTATCTATCTATCTATCTATCTATCTATCTATCTATCTATCTATCTATCTATCTATCTATCTATCTATCTATCTATCTATCTATCTATCTATCTATCTATCTATCTATCTATCTATCTATCTATCTATCTATCTATCTATCTATCTATCTATCTATCTATCTATCTATCTATCTATCTATCTATCTATCTATCTATCTATCTATCTATCTATCTATCTATCTATCTATCTATCTCTCTATCTCTCTATCTATCTATCTATCTATCTATCTATCTATCTATCTATCTATCTATCTATCTATCTATCTATCTATCTATCTATCTATCTATCTATCTATCTATCTATCTATCTATCTATCTATCTATCTATCTATCTATCTATCTATCTATCTATCTATCTATCTATCTATCTATCTATCTATCTATCTATCTATCTATCTATCTATCTATCTATCTATCTATCTATCTATCTATCTATCTGTTTTTTACCCTGAGAACCTCTGTGTGTGTAATATATATAATATACGAATGCAAGGACATGTGGTTGAATGTTGCAGATCAGGTCATCTCCATAATGCGTTGATGTCTTTTCAACCTGTCAATAAACAAGACACTGAACATAAAGGCATCAACTCGATGCATAAACAGTGAATGAAGTGGACGGCATGCTGGGCTTCTTGTCAGGGAGATTACTTCTGTAGCAAAAGGTCAGAGGTCCAGTACCTGCAGTAATAACCGCTGTGTCCATCAACAGTCATGTATCCTGTGAAAGTGACCTTGAGCTAATGCACCAGCTTGTTGTCAGCGTCCCTCAGGAGGGTCGCCAGCTGAATGCCTCACACGTAAATATTGCACGATTAATATGTTTGAACTTCTGCTTGTCTGCCTGTGGAAGTCCAATAAAGCTGCGATAAAGAGTAATATAGGTTAGAAAAACAAAAAAAAGTAAGCTGATCCCTTTGTTGAGGAAGGAGGATGTGACGGAGGTAGAGGTTACAGTTCGAGTGGAATGAACGAGAGCGGCCTCGTCACCAGCGGGATATATGGGGGATCACGCGTATGTGTGCGCTCTCGTTGTGCGGTGACTGACGGCTGGTTTCAAGTGAACAGGAGGGAAACCAGAGACGAGGAGGTCAACAGACACTGGGCTCGCTGGCTCAGGTGGATTGGGTCAGTGTTTCCACTCACACCTCACCGTCCCTAGACGGACCACGCTGCAAAAAAAAAAAAAAAGATTACCCAGGCAAGTTGTTTAATCTTCAGTGTAGAAGAGCTTTCCTTCCAAGAAGTAGCTACTCAGCCAGTTCCAGCTATTGTTTATCTTATCATATCATTATACCTCTATACCGGTCCATACAGGGCTTGCTTACCTTTTCGTGACGCCCGGCTTACTGAAAAAATTCATATAGAAACTGATACCTACACGCCTGCGATGATTACTGTGGATCTTTACAGGGATGCATTCACAAGGATTATGCAAATGTATTCTCACCAAGGATGAGGATACAGAATCCTGAGGAGGAAGTTACTTTAGCTGGGACAAAAAGCCCCGGGCAGCAGCGGTAAACAAACCGAGACGTGATAGTTAGACACACTGAGACACACCCACAGGTCATATCTGTCGCCGCCTATTGCTCCATTTTTCTCTTTTCTTCTTTTTATTGCTTTTATTTATTTTTGGTCTTTACCGATGTTTGTTTTCCTGGAGAGGCTTTAACAGCTCATAAAACATACAAAAATGTTTTTATTAGCTTGAGTCTTGAACGTATTTTCTGATTTCGAATTATTCGTGGTGTTAATAAGTCTGTTCTCAAAATCAGTGCATCACTTTTGTTTCCTCAGAAGAAACAAGAACCCGCTGGATTAGCTGAAAAACTACATCGTCACAAAGCTGCAGACACTGAGTTTGTGATGAAATTTCAGATTTCTGGTTCTCTCAGCACTCACAACCGCCTCCCAAATGTCAAGTAAGCACGAGCACACACACTTTAACACACGTTTGTGTAAAATTAATCCAATGACTGCAGACAATCCTCAATGCTGAGTCACCGCTCGCATACAGAATACAACAAATGGACAAAGGAACAGGAAACAGCAGTGAATACAATATGAAGTGGCAAAAGTAAATAAGCAAAGGATCATAAACAGTGAACATCAAAGAAAGAAATGACATGTCTTATTAGCACTGACACAATGTCCATGTAAAAGTAGCCCTACTCTAAAGATGGATGGTGTTGGAACAGAAATGCGGCATCAGGCACGACAACAGATCATTTTTATTCCGTGTATCAAAGTCTGAAACGTGATGACAGATTTTTTTTTTCATGTTGTATCACAGCCTCCACAACATGTCCTCTTGATGCACTTCACTGTCCTCTTTTTTTTGTCTTTTCCCAACACAAGACAGTCAGTGTCCCACACACTGCTTCGCACCCTTTCATGACATTTCAGGTCATGAAAGACCGTAAGATAACATCCAGTCTGTCATGTGCCTTTGCTGAATCACAGCAACAATTTATGACTCCATAATCTGATCAACCTAATCTGACACATATTGGACAAAATATATCATGTAACATCAATCCAGCATTATATGCCCCAACCTCCCTCTTAGACTCTTCAGCTGATGTTTGACAAACAAAAGGAATATATATTTATTCATGCTAAACACATGTAATGTAAAAAATACATGAATTATTTCCAAGACTTTGTCAGTAATGAATGTAACTAGAGAAGAAATTCTGAAATAAATATGATATATTATTGAGAAAATAAGCAATAGTTTGTAATTAATCTGAAAATAAATCCCTAAAGGTCTCTTTTATTCCTACATTTTTCCATTTCAGCTTGTAATTAGTTCTGTTTTTCTACATTTGTGGAGCGAACCTCATTGCAGAGCCCGACGGGTCACAGGTTGAATTCAGCTCCTTCGATTTTCCTTTAGAAGTAGTGTGTAAAACTGAGCTGACAGCTACACCTGCTACTGATGTTCTCCAGCTGCAGGATCCTGCGCAACCAATCAACACACAGAAACACAAAATAGAAGTATTTCTGGATTTGGGATAGATTACAAACATTTATAAATTTTGTACTTTAGTTATTCATTCATTGATTATTATTATTAGTAATTCTTTGTCTTTCATAAAGAGAATGGTCTCCTTTACTAACCCCTTGCAGAAAAACCACGAGATCACATCACCACATACACGTGAAACACATATTTTGGCCATTGGAAACGTGACTTTGGAACATATTCTTGGTGTAATGTGTGAAGCATATGTAGATTCCCATGTGAAAGCTTTTCCACATATTTTCACCGTGTTATGTTGTAGCGGCCTGGATGATATGTCAGTTTTGACTTTTGTAAATCTCACCGTGTTCATTAAAGTTGTTATCCTACTGTTGTACTGTTGTAATGAATGAGATTTCTAAGCGTCATTGAATGTGTCATGACTCTGTAAACTGTGCCGTCAGTGGCGGAGAGTCGGCGAGGTGATGTGTTGTGTTTCTGCCCAGAGAGTTCAGCGAGCTACCTGTTACCAGTAGCCGTGTGTTCGCGCTGGACACGGCCCACAGACGCCTGTGTATCGTTCCAGATACAGTTACCGTCTGGCCGCTTTGTACAGGAGAGATGCCACAATATGTTGCAACGTGTAAACATGTCATACATGCAGCAAATTATGGTTTTTGGAATAAACTCTGTGATTTCAAATCAACTCATTGTCAACACTTAAAATACGTATTATTGGACAGTGATGGAGATAGAATTACATCACATTGTTCAAGTTTTAGATAGAAATGAATACAAAATAACAATACAATCATAAAAAAATTATATTTAACAAATACAGTTTGTGCAACAACTGATGAACACATGAATACTTAGCATGTGTGACAAGTTACAAGATAGCAAAAGACTTTGAGCAACTGTGATGGGTAAAGTATATCAAGCTACCTAATAACTTCCAGCAACTGTGAGAGGTAAATATCATGTTCCTACATTGTACACTTGTGGTTTTGACTCAGAAAATAAACTCCCAAAATTGAACTTTCACACTGTTTTGTTCACCTCATCATATTCCACTCCAGAAATTTGCTGTGCACGTGTCCCATGTGGAAAACATGTGATGCTTCTCTACATCCCAGTTAGAATGAGGTCAGAGGAGAAAAAAGAAATTCTTTGTACAAATAAAAAACTTTACATGTATACAATGTAGTGAGTGAGGCTGCAAACAACGAGGAAGTAAATAAGATCAAGCTGTGGTGGGATCACTTTGAGACACACTCACACACTCATTTCACACTACGTGACAGGACTGAGTGACTCGACTACATTAACACTTACTGATTCAAAAGGTTCAGCGCTTGCAGGGAAACCGGCTTAATTGCCTCTGTGAGCGTCAGCAAATACACACATATGCATGTATGTGGCCGCGCTCGTCGGTGCACGCGCACGCTCTCACACAAACAAACAGTATCTCATTATCTCAGTGGTGCCCTGCAGCAGGGTGAGTATTTAGACAGTTGTCCAGAGGAGTTTGCAGAGAGTTACCGTGTTAGATTGTGAGCAAATTAGTTTGCACCCCGAGGGCTAAGTTGATGCGCGCCTCGGGGGCTGTGGGAGTGTGTGCGTGCGTGGTTGTTGTGTGTGTGTGTGTGTGTGTGTGTGTGTGTGTGTGTGTGTGTGTGTGTGTGTGTGTGTGTGTGTGTGTGTGTGTGTGTGTGTGTGTGTGTGTGTGTGTGTGTGTGTCTCTCTCTTCGTGCAGAGCTGTGAGCGTAAAGGAGAATGTGGCTGAGTTGGCTGGAGGTGGAGGGCATCACACATGTCCCCGTGTGCCTCTGCCAGTGTCCCAAAATAAATGGGCACTTGTATTGAATTTTTGTTGATGAATTCATCTGGGGGCAAAGGTCACCAATGTGTCAGCAGTGTGTATCACGTTTGTGTGCTTGTGGTTCCTCGTACTCTTCCTCCTTAGCCTTACAGCAACTGTAACACTCTCAGCTCCCCCTCCCCCTCTCACTTCTCTCTCTGTATTCGCTGTGACAGCTGTAGTTGCTCTTTTTAATTTTAGTAGGCCTGTTGGCTGCCGGGTGATTAATTGGGTGGCGGGGCTCAGGTTGTAAATAGATGTTCTATTCTCATGCTTGTTTTTCCCGGGTTAGGAAACCACGCAGCTGATTAGAATAATCACTGAATATGAAACACAGCAGGTGCGAGAAAGCCCAGGGTTAACGCAGGCAACACACACATACGGCTGTCTGTGTTTCCTCTCGTGTGTGGCCTCTGACAGACGAGCGGCATGCGACTCCAAGCCGGATGATGAGATGTGAGCAACGGCCATTGAAGTGTTCTGGCCGCTCCCCACACTGTTACCACATAATGCCGTAACCACGAAGGCCCGAGATGTCGCTCCCGTGTCCCTGAACGGTCGCTACAGTCTCATCGCTACAGGAAAGCACAACGTGATTGTGTCCCTTTTCAGAAAGGACAGGTTACAATAACACAGCCCGCAGCAGATGCAGTCTCAGCGTCCATCAACAAGCAGCCATGTGCTCAGATGACCAGTGAGCCCATAACAACACCCACCAATAGGCTGCGGTGACTGACAGAAGCAGCCAAAAGCATCAGTGGGCTACTGGGCAGAGTAGCTGGTTTCTAGTCAGTAGAAAACACTGGGAACATTTGAACTTGCTTGCAGAATGAGCTGATTTACCTGCTGAATGTATCAGCATATTTCTACCAAGTATAATTATCGGTAGCTTTAGTTCACTGCTAGCAACACACACAAGACAGTTTTAATCAAAGCAATGTTCCAAACCAAAATGCACTTTGGGAGGTAAAGTCAGCTTACAAAACATAATAATGTGATCCAGATCTTTGATGTTAAATTCTCACGTGCTATATAATGATAGATGTTCAAACAACGCTGACCGTGCATGGAGTCAAACATGCTTCCGACAATTTATGTTTAAATACAACTCAATTGTCCTGCGTTTGTCGTCTCCACCAACAGTTCTTCTCTTCTATCTCTATGCTGTTCTTTTCTGTCTCTGCTCTCCTCTCACCCCAACCGGTGGAGGCTCCGCCCACCTCTGAGCCTGGTTCTGTCGGAGGTTTCTTCCTGTTAAGAAGGAGTTTTTCTTCCCTCTGTTGGAGGTTTTTCTCCCTTAAAGAGGAGGTTTTTCCCTCCTAGCTAGAATTGTTGAATTGTTGAATTGTTGGGTTTCTCTGTATAATATTGTAACGTCTTGCTGTAAGGACTTTAATGTGTTAAGTGCCATGAAATAACCTGTTGTGATTTGGGGCTATATAAATAAATTGAATTGAATTGAATTGAGTTACATCAGTAAGAAGTTTGGAAGGAAATTCCCTCATTATGTTATTATATTACATTTCTTGATAACATAATGAGGTAATTAACTAGTAACTGGCATTTTTTTGGCAAGTTGCAATTTGTTCACTGACAACATCTTATTTAACAGATCTTGTAGAGCAATATCCAGTCATTTTTTTATGGTCTTGTTCAGGCACTTACAGCGTTTAGTTGAGGTGTTTACATCACTCAAAATCTCTTCTAAAGTGATTTTGTTGCCTAAATCTAAACAAAATGTTGCCTCTGAATTTAATCCAGCCAGCAATTATATTGAATCTAAAATTAACTTGAAAAAGTGCTCGACGTTAACTTGCACTATGTTGTGAGCATTATGTAAATAAAATAGAAAATGACCAAAGCCCCCCCCCCCCCCCCCCCCCCCCCCCCCCCCCCCCCCCCCCCCCCCCCCCCCCCCCCCCCCCCCCCCCCCCCCCCCCCCCCCCCCCCCCCCCCCCCCCCCCCCCCCCCCCCCCCCCCCCCCCCCCCCCCCCCCCCCCCCCCCCCCCCCCCAAACTGTGCTTAATTTTGAATAATGTAAAGGAAATGTTTTTATCAAACCCTATATTGTATAAATATTATTTTAGTGAGCTACCAAATAGTGTACACGGCTGATTCAATACATAACAACACTTCACTTGAAATGTATAAAATTGCAACACTTACTTAGTTGTCCATCCACCTGCTGCATGTTGTTTAAGTTTCATTGCGCAAGTTTGAGAGATCCGGACCGGATTGATTTATGATCCATGAATTGAATTTTGTTTGTACTCACTTTGTTTCCGAAGAAAAATGCAACATAAAAACTTGGGTCATGTCCTTATAAGGCCAAATCACCTACACTACTCTAGTGATGATTGAGCAGATATTCAGGGCCTATTTATATGAACGGTATGTGCTTGCCACAGTATTGGTGTTGACCTGCTCCTCTGGCTGAATTGCTGTTTCCCGGTGCTGTCATGTTGTCTGTATATCCTGTACATAATCTTGTTTAACAATCTTCTGTAATTTTAGTATAATCTTCTATTTCCGTGTGGTTTTAGAGATGACGTCGGTTTGTGAATAGTTGAGTGCTGAGTCAAAGTTGTTTGGTGTGCAGTTCAATTTCTCTCGTCTCTCCTCTGCCTCCTCCGTCCTGCCAGACACAACACACACCAGCTCCTCTCTGGAGGACTCTCACACTGGAGTCCATTTGAACTTTACTGAGTGTTTGTTGTGAGTGAGACTGAATGCACACACTGGACAGAGCAGAGAGAGGCCGAGGGGCAGCTAACGATCAATGGTGGAAGTCACCTGGAATCACCTCTTAAAACAGAGTTGTGTGGAAGAGTTTGATTGTCCTGACAGGCCACTTATTAAACACAGGGGTGTGTGTGCTCATCTGTGTATTGGTTAGTGTTTGTGATGTTTGTGACAAAAGGGTCTCAGAATACTGTCTTCTGTTTACTATGCTGATGAGCTTCACATCTTTGTGTTAAAGGTGCCCTGTGACTCCCATCGCTCCTCTGAAACAGATAACAACTGCATTTTACAATGAATATAATTATAATTATTTCTATCTATTTAACCCCTGACCTTATGTTTGTATGTATGTATATTATACATTTTTCCTGCAAATATCTTCCACTCAAACTTTGCTGTAACATGCTCTTTCAGTTGTTCCTTGCACTTTAAAAACAGAATTAAAAACTGTCATTGTACCTTGTTTTAGGGTAATTAAATGTTGCTTTTTTTTTCTAATTAAAGATAAATAATCATGTTAAGCATCAAATGTACATTGTTAGATTTGTTTCAAAGTAACTGGTCATGATATTTCTTTGAAAGAGGGAAGAAAAAAAAAATCGATTTATTTTCAGCAAAACCTGACAAGAAACAATTCTGCCTTTTGTTGGTCTTATTTCAAGGTGAAGCAGGTTGTAACAGTGTGTGTGGAGGCCAAATGAGAGTCCCGGTGACACTCGGTCCAGAAAGAGAATTGATGTAATAGGCTGCCTCTGTCTGCTTTAGTCTGCAGTTGTTTATTACTATTCATACAAAGACAAAAGTAAAGAGGAACAAGCCCACTCAAATTTCAACGATTGTCACTGTGTCATTTAATTTGAAACAATAATTTATTTCCAACAGTAACCAACAAAACTAGTTGACTTACAGCAACATTTAACTTTGTAACATCACTGCCTATAAATAGGGTCGTATTTTAAGAACTGCTATCTTATTTCAAGATTTCAGAAAAATGTTTTGTCATCAAGTTTCAACATATGAACTTCTAAAATGAGATAAACTCGTTTCAACAGTTCGTTCTCCTCCCCAGGTGTTAAATACTGCTGTAGTGTTGAAACTGTTGGTGTCGCATTTTGGCATCGGTCAGAGTCGAAGAAGGAGGTCAGGTGACGGAAAGTCAGCGAATCACAGGTCGTTCACCCAGGAAACCAGAATTCAGCCGTTTCAGTGAAAAATGTGAGCCAGTAAACCTACATAACGTATTTAACTAGTTAAACGTACTCAAAATAACGTACATGACTGTACGTATAAATATTTTACAGTAATTTAAACCATGACCAAGTTGTGTTGGTGCCCAATCCTGACCAATATGCAACTGTGTCACTTTAAACCCAAACCATGACCTCTTCCTGAACCTAACCTTATAGTTTTTGGTGTTTAAACTTTAGGCACTTTTTGCATATCTGAGACATTAGAAAACTTTGAAAAGCATCTTTCCTTCCATGTAAGTTTCAAGAAAATTTCATTTTAATGGTAGAATTCTGCTTGAAATGAGCACATTTTTAACAGAATGTTTTGTGGTGACGCTTCTTGGCTCAGGTTGGCTTTGAAAAGACTAACGTTCACACTGTCAGCACTCTCAGTGGTCAAACTATTTCCTCTCTCTCACACACACACACACACACACACACACACACACACACACACACACACACACACACACACACACACACACACACACACACACACACACACACACACACACACACACACACTCACCTATTAATAGACCCGGCCGGTCCGCTGCCTCTCTAACGTCACTGACGTGAGTGGAGATCAGAGCCTGAAGGTACAGAGATGTATGAATTCAAGTCCCAACAAAGAATCTGTGTGTGAATGCGAATAAATCTGTGGATCTCTGACGCCATAAAATTATACTGACCAGAATCTGAAAATTAGCCTGATTACAGTGAAACTGACATTTACTGCATAAACTTTCTTGAACACATGGTTTTACTTGTGACCGGTTGAAAAATTGAAGCATTTCTGGGAAAGCAGATTTGGTTATTGCCGATACTCTAAAATATAAAATCGTACTTTTTTTTTACTTGAGGGTGGCAATGACTTTCATTATCCTTATCCCACTGTGTCATAAAACGCACATGTTGAGAACATTTCCATCATAAAGCTGCAAGTGATCTGTGCAAGTACGGTTGTAAAAATGTGAATAATCGTGATTTGGACGGCCACCATTCATTTTATCATTTAGATCTGTGCTTTTCCATCAGTAACAATGTAATATGTCCACATGTGTCCCCGGAATAAAATCTATTCTTAACATTTGATTGTTAAACTGAATTGATGCTGCACTTTAAATGCACAGAGGCAAATACAACAAAAACATTTTATTCTGGTCTATTTCCTTCATGCAGACAAACCACGCTGCTAAACATGCTGCATGTCAGCTACATGTTGTCAATCACAGCAGTAACAGCTTTATTTGTTTACCGAAACAAATCCCTCAAAATATATTCTGTATTTTATTGACACGCACAGCACTTTTACACACAAACACCCAGGCAGAGACACACACCTGCTGAGCCACAGGCATGCCCACGCTGCGTGTGTGTGTGTGTGTGTGTGTGTGTGTGTGTGTGTGTGTGTGTGTGTGTGTGTGTGTGTGTGTGTGTGTGTGTGTGTGTGTGTGTGTGTGTGTGTGTGTGTGTGTGTGTGTGTGTGTGCGGCATGCAGGAGTGTGTGACGCCGCCGATGCACGTCACCGACTCAGGAGCTAATTCTGTCCTCCGGGAGTGGGCGTCGGTGACGGGAACACAAGCCCAGTTACTCTGCACATCATCCGGACGGAGACATGTGAATGTGTGAAAACCCATCTGAATGTTTATGTGTTCTCTAGCTCGTATTTACCCACATACAGCGCTTCAACTGGACCGACTGCTCACCTCCACAGTCCCCATGAGCGTTTTATGACTGTTCAGCAGTTACGCAGCGAGGCTCTTTAATGCTCAAAGGTACCATAAAACACAAATGTAGTCCCATTTTAATTAAGTTCTGTTTGGAAGTGAAAATCCTACAATCTCAATTTCGCAGCGCAGCAGTTTAGCTTTTACACAAGAAATAGAAGATGTGGCTGGTTTCCACAGGTCAGGGTTGTGAGGAGTTGATCACCATGCTGGAGTAGGAAGTGAAAGGTGTCCCCGTCATGCACCAGCCACCGTCCTCTAATGTCCAATACGACATCCCGACCTACACCTGCCTCTCCATTTTAACCTTCCGATGGCTCTATCACCACATGCAGTATCTGTAAAGATCATAAATCCTAAGTGCTCTCTCACATTGGGAAAGGACAGTCAGACGTACACAACTGTAGAAATAAACACACACACACGCACCTGACACTGCAGTGTAATTGGGATTTCATATAAATCCACTCTTGTGCCAGGAAAAATATTATTTTCAAAGGTTTGAGCTGCACATGAGAAAATATCAGCTGCACTCAGAGCCTCAAGTTAAACCTGTTTTTTTCTGAGCCATGTAATCAAAAACTCCCGAGTTCAAGAGGCACAAGAGTTTAAAAAAAAAAAAAAAAAATTTTTTTTTTTTCATTTGGTTCTCCTGGAAACAGTGTAAGTGACATTCTCACACACACACACACACACACACACACACACACACACACACACACACACACACACACACACACACACACACACACACACACACACACACACACACAGAATCTTAAAGGTCCATTTCTACTGGGCAGCTTTCTCTGCGTCAGGTAGTATCTTGGTCCCATACCTCTAAATCTCTGCACATATCTTTTTAGTAATCAACGAAAAATGAGAATGACCCTTTGATAAAACCTCCAAAGAACAACTGTCCAATCATAACTGTAACTGTTGGACTGAGTGGCTGCTGCTGCCGGCTCCTGAAGTCCACAACAACCTCCTGTTTTTTGCTGATGTTCAGAGAGAAAGTTAGTCTGGTACCAGGTTGCCAACTTCTCCACATCATTAGTGGGTGAGGGCGGTGCGCAGGACGTAAGAGGTGGCGGCGACCATTTTGGACAGAAGGCGAACTGAAGTAAGTCAATAGTGTTGTGGATGGAGGAGCAGATGGCATTTTTAATAAGTCCCTCAAAAAGCCTTCATGACTAATGATGTGGTCAGTGGTCATTGTTCTTGCACAGGTCTTGTTGAAGAGAGAGGTAAGCAGCCCAGTGAGCCTGGTCCACACAGGCCACTTTCCTGGTGTCCACCTTCTTCAGAGACCTCCAATCCTCGACCTCTGAGATGGTAATTGCATGTAATGCAATATAATGTAATTGCATGCCCATCAATAACAGGACTGAGCTCGTCGGCAGGCAAATGCTATTGCGGTTACTCTGTGTTTCAGATTGTCAGCCAGAGAAGAATCAGCATTGTCAATGCGCGTCAGAGAGCATTGCACGCTGCTTTATACTCGCTGGGTCCACTGACATGAGCCTGTCAGCCTGTCGTACCACTTTAAAATACATGTTTCACACAATACTGGAAAGCGTGCACAATTAGCAACAGTAACTGCCGAGGGCGCTCTGATTTCTTTTAGAATCATGATATAAAGGCATCTTTTGCATAATATCATATTTGGCAACACAAACAGTTGTTGGTGTTATTGGCAAAGTGTGAAATGATAAACCGAGCCTGTTTTTAAAATAAATCACAATAATGAGCCGTTCACTGATTTAATGCTTTAAAGAAACTGTTTTGTCTTAACTGACTCCATTTCCTCCTGCATACCAAGTAATAATGAAGTGTGAAATCTGAGCAGGATTAGTATTTATATGTTCTGAAGGAGTCAGGAGATATGTTTTGTTATATAGCAGCACTGCATTATAAACAAGTCATCTACTCACCATTAGTGACCTTTAGCCTCATTAGCTGACCTCTCGTTATCTGGACATAATCAATCCAGGACAGAGTCAAATAGATCAGTTTGAGTTGTCATTTTATGCATAATATTTATAAGAGTTTGTCTGTGACAGTGTTTCTGTACCTAATACTTACCTACAAAATGTCACAATAACTTCTCATATATCTATCTCTATATCACTATCTCATCAGTTTGATAATTGAAGAAGGACTTTTCCTTCCTCTTTATTATATTATATGGTAACATAGCAACTAGTTGAATGATATTGAACCTCATATGTTATCAGTATCTGTCTGTGTTTTATTGTTGATTTTCTCAGCTCTGTTTGAGTGTTTTATGCAAATGAAAGGGAAGAGATGTGTTTGCCATGTGGGTGTCACAGGTGGTGTTGTTCAGTCAGAGCTCACGGCACACCCATACCAGGAACACCAAACCCAACAAGGATGTAAATGTGGTGGGAATTACTCCATTACAAAAAGCAATTGTAGATATGTGGCTTTATTCAAGAGAAGGTGAAGTTTGCAGTTTTTCAACAACAGTAATTTTTGCTCGCTTTCTGTGTTTAGCTGCAGTGGAAGTGTAGGTATAAAAAGAGTGAATTTTACTCTAAAAACACCACAAATGTTTAGCATTTAATATTCGTTTGATTTCAATGGCTGATGCCATATATGAGCCCCACAAAGAATTCAGTGTCAAACAGTTATTTATAAATATTTTATGAATCATTTAAAAGAGATCAAAGCCATTACGCAACGTTAGTTTTGCCCGGCTGTGAAAAAGAGCCAGGCAGAGGTTTCTCTCTTCTTGATGAATGTCTGTTGTTAATTAATACTGGTAATTTATTAATGATTAGATTTTGGTCCAATGAGTCAAATCATTTTTCAAAATTTGTCTCAGCATTGGATTATAAGTGACCTGTAAAGCCTTACTAAATGAATTATTAATTGTCAATACAGTCGTTGTTTCCAACGTCTAAAGGTTTTTAGAAGGAGGACCTGAAATTATCTCCATCTACAGGCACGAGGAGAACGTGCTCGTCACAAATTTTAAATGACCAACAAACTGCGGTCCATCAACAGTTAGCGTCCCCAGTGTGTGTTCGAAGCCCCGGCAGCTGTTAATTGCTCTTCCCTAATCTCCAGCCACACAGCTGTTACAATGACTGTTTTTATTTATGCCCCTTAAAAACACACAGAAATACCAGAAACTATCTCTGCTGAACAGTGAAGAGATTTCTGTGCGTTTGGCAGCCAATAAATGAATTTGAATTTGATCGCTAGCTCGTTTAGCAGAGAGGGATTCTTGCTTAGCTCGGAGACAATTAGAGCCAATCAGCTGTGAACACAGTCTTTCCATAAATCTTATTTTCAGGCTTTGCAGCGCAGAGTCCCACGGCTCATTCCAGTCTTACCCCAAACAAGACCTCCCCCCCTCCCTCTTTCTCCTCCAAGGAATTGAGGGTATTGATTTTCCTGTGCGATAATTATAGCTTTCATTAACAGAGGCTGCAAAACAGAGTGGTCCCCTCTACAAAGTCATTTCACCCAAAGGACATGTTTGTGTATTGTCTCTCCTAAATATGAGCGAGATGACCAATGAATTGATTCGGAGCAGCTGGCCAGAAGTTATCAATAACCAGGTCAACTTATGCTGAACCAACAGTGTATCTGCTGGGTTGGGGGAAAAAATCAGCAATCAGAGGACCTCAGAGAGAGTCTCTCAGAGCAATCACAAGAAGGTTGGATTTAATTGGAAGCCATGAGTAGAAATGAGTGTTACGTGAGACGTTTTATAGGATCAGATCAAAGGCTTTGAGGAAGCGTTCTGTACAACTTATAAGGTCTTACTAAGCCAGGTGAAGTTACACTTAGTCTCATTAGTCACTTTTTGTTAACCTGGGGCACCGGATCACTAATGAGATCATAAGAGGGATATCAGGGGTCACGAGATGATTAATAGGAAAGCCAAAATTACTCTCGGTGTAACATTTTCAGGCCTCTGAAGGGTATCCAAACAAAACCAAAAGAGACTGCAAAATCTTGCTTTGGTTGAACCGGAGATATGAACCAGTGACAAGGGATCAGAAGCAAACTACTTATTGGCTGATTGTTCACCAAGCAGGAACGAGCGGTGACGTCACCCATCGGTTTGTGAACTGCCGTTATGAAGCCTCAAGTTCGGATTTTGGCCGTCGCCATCTTCCTACCTCAGAGCGGTTTGGAGCCCCAAGTGACCATAAGCTAAGGAGGAGCGAGCGCTGGATCTGACTGCATCTGAGTTGACTTAAAACCCGTTGACATTACGTCCCGCTCACCGATAGCGGAAACTTGACTGCGATACCGGCCTGTCAATCAAACTGACACGCCCACAAAAACCCTGTTTTATTTTTTTATGAATGACGAGATTATTTTCAGATGGACCACCAGAAAATGAATAATAAGGAATTTCAGCTAACAACACCATAAGAACTTGTGTACAAAATTGAATGACTTTGTATTTCATGAGAAAATTTGAATGGGAGTCTATGGACCCGAAGGTTTTTTTGGAGCCAACCCCTAGTGGCCCTCGGTGGTATTTCAGTTTATGGCTCTTCCACATTGGCCTCATTTTTCAGAACTAGTAGCTACGTCCACTTTTATATTCAGTCAGTGGTGTACACAAAGCAAACACAGGAGGACTGACTGAAATTGTTGGCACCCTTGAGACAAACGTTTAACTGAGGAGGTATAGTTCTTGATTAAGAGGAATGTAAGGGAATAAACATGCTCGTGTTTGACCGGGTTGATATTTACCATGTTCACCTTCTCATTTAAGCAAGTTAGCATGCTAACTTTTTGCTAAATTCCACTAAATACAAAAGTACAGCTGAGGCTGATTGGAATGCAAAGTTCACATGATGATGGTTCAAAAAGAAAAGTGAGCAACTAATCACTAGAGGCCGCTGCGAACGTCTAAACCAAATCCACTACAATCCATCCAAACCACAAATATCAGCCTCAGTCATTAAGATTCATCATGTGGGAGTCAGGCATGTTTCTACAAACCTTCATCATGACCTAATTGTGTTTGAGATACAAAACTAAAAAGACTAAACAATCATTTAACGGGACACAGTTGCCTCTCCTTAGGCTTTGCAACTAATTAGGCAAAAATGTTTTCAAAGATACACAGACAGGGAAGAAAAAACCTTGAAGGAATAACTGGGCAGGCAGAACCAATGAAAAAAATATAGACAATAAGGAGGAAGATACCAGAAATTCATTTGTTTTTGGTCCGTGAGGCCGGTACCTCTGCCCAGGAAGGAGCTGGCTCAGGAGGAGTATTGGGATTCAGCTCTAGTCCTCTTCCTCTGTTTTCTATTCCGTCTGTGTGAAGCAGTGAGAGCAGGAGAGATAGACTGTTCTCTGTATCAGCACTCCAGGGGCTGCGTGGCAGGCAGAGACAAGTTGCCAACAGTTTCTCCATCACATGGAGAGAGCTTCTCGTCTGCATGTGGGCAATCAAACCAACCTGGTATTCGAGAGTCCGTATTAGCTTTCCCATGTCCTTAATGTACGAGCACGCTGGTGCAATATTGCAAAGTGACACGGCATCTGAGAGCCCGGAGCATTATTGTAGAGGGGGACAAGAAGTTCCTCATGAGAAACATATGTTTCAGTGTGCCACGGCTAACCTTGGCCTGTCAGAGAAGCTGTTTGTTTTGGACGACCTTTTCTCTATTTGTGTGTGTGTGTGTGTGTGTGTGTGTGTGTGTGTGTGTGTGTGTGTGTGTGTGTGTGTGTGTGTGTGTGTGTGTATAATAGTAGGAGGTACATCGTCCCTCCACTTGAGCTGCCCTTGGCTTACTGCAGTATGTCTCTCTCTCTTTGGCCCATTCTGTAGAAACTCTCTCGCACAATCTTTCGAGTAATTGTAATCGACATAAGCATGCATACGTATGCACACGCCACTGGACACACACACACACACACCACACACACACACACACAGGCTCACACCCTCTCAGGGCAGATGTACAGGCTTGAATGACCCGTTGTTTCTGAGTGGTTGCTATAAAAAGCAGCTCTCCCCGCTCCGAGTTGATAGAATTGCATAATGAGGATGATGTCAGCATTGTTCTTCCCACGGTAACAAGTGACGCTGACGGGCAACGGAGGCGAGGAGCAGGGGGGGAGACAGAGGTAGAGATGGGGGAAGAGAAACAGCAGAGAGTGGCAAGAATGTAAAGGAAAGAAAGTCAAAGCTGCAACATGTGACATTTCTATGTCACAACACGCTCATCAAGTTCAATCACAAAGTGACGCTGCAGCAAAAAGGAGCGTACCATTAAGGTCGAACATTTAAACTGCTGGTTGGTATGGAAACTTCTCCTTCCTCCGATGACGCAGAATCAAGAAATTGATACGTCTCATAATAGCGGTCAGTTTGCGGAAGCTGAACTGTGGTAAATATTTGACCTCTCTCATCCCCCTGACATCTGCTGGTATTAAGTGTCACAGACCATAAACAGGAGCAGTTCACTGAGCTATTACTATGTAAAAATACTCAGTTAAAGGTCTGTCAATCAAAATGTTCTAATCTCCTGTTTTACAATACTGGATCATATAATATTGATGTTTTTATGTGTAAGGAGCATTTTAATGTTATCAGCTTGATAAAGATTTATTTTATTATAAGTTCTTTCAACATTCACTACTGGGAATGATCACTTTATCTTTCTGCAATTTCCTTTGTAAATACATTTGTTTGGGACCAGTAACTCACATTCTGAACTAAAATGATAAGGGCCTTTTAGGGTAATACGGCAATTTAGCATCACACTTCCATAAAGTTGATGCCCTCAAAAGAAAAAGATTCCAAAACAAATCATCAAAATTGAAGCAGCAGGAGCCAAAATATCTTACTTTTCAGTCTGTGGCTCAATTTCTTAAAACACAGAATCCTACATTTCCCATAAGGCAACCAGTGGCATCATTGTGATTGACTGTGCTTAGTAAATAATCATTTTAGTCAAAAGCCAACGTTTTTGTTGTTTTGATGTCATCAGGGTTTTAATTGTATCATCAAAATATAATTTATTATACCATCATTATATCCGTTATATACTCACATTGTGCAGGTTCTAGACTTTTGTATGTAATGAAATAACGCACTAAACTGGGTAACACAAGTGGTGAGAAAGAGGAGGAATATTGTGACGAGAGGCCTACAGCTCTCGTTGCTCGGTGGATCCCAAGCAGGTTGGTCCTGACTTTTTGGTTTGATCTATTTTTGAATGTGAAATGACAAGAGATTAGAATTGTAATATAGCTTCATGGGTCCAAGCAGATTGGTGGTTCAGTGGTTAGAGCTGTCACCTCTCAGCAGGATGGTTCAGGGTTTGTGTCCTGCCTGGGGCTTGCTTAGAATCTCAACTGGGTTGGGTGACTTTGATTTCTAATAGCCCATAGATAACAGGTGGATGAAGTTTGGGGAAACTCAAAAATATTTCCCCTGTGAAAAGCAGTGATACACCACAAGTATGTTACCCGAGCACTGAAGCGCTGAAGTCACCTTGCAGAGTTTCTGCATTTTAAAGTTCGCTGCCATTTGAAGCCGCCTACGTGCAAACACAGACAGGGGAGAATAAGTGGAGACGTTTATAACTGCAGCAGTCCTGGCGTCTGTGTTTGTGAGCCTGGCGGCCCGGACACTTTTACAGCTGAATGATAGTGTTGACTTTCTGCTTTGCCAGATTCATTTGCAGTCATGGTGCTTTAGTATCCACTGTTAGCTGAGCTAACTCACTCATTAATTTCAAATAGTTGCTCCTTAGCCTGGCTCTTCACCAACGCAGCCCAGTTGTTCATAAACACATGTCACCCTGGTCTGAAGCCCCCCCCCCCCTTCACCCCACTCACCCTGTTACCAGGGAACACTGCTCTGTCTGTGAGCAGTTGCCATAAAAATAAACAAAGATGCTTTAATGCCATTCAGTGATGTGCTTGACTGATGGAGACAGGAGTTTCAACTTGACTGAAAGTCTTCCTTTTCTCTAATCTCCGACATACAGTGTGGAAGAAATGTGGATTTCTTGGTGAGACGGGGACCTTGTTGTCAGCTGTCACACAGGTTAATGCAAGTTGGAGGAGGTCGAACGTTATTCTGGAGAATAGAACCAAGTGTGTCCGAATTGTTTCGACAGGTCTCAGCTCACATCTAAGTAAAGGCTTTAAAGGAGCAGCGTGCAGGATTAAGTGTCATCTTGTGCTGAGGTTGCAGATTTAAACCGCCACCTCACCTTCTCCTTCCAAGCGAATAAGGTGTCGGCGAAACTTGCGAAAACTGTAAAAAGGCCCTTTTTATAGTCAGTATTTGGTTTGTCCCTTCTGGGCTACAGTAGAAACATGGTGGTGCAACATGGTGCGCTGTGAGGAAGAAGACTCACTCCTTAAATGGGGATACTTCTTAGATATCAAAAACACAACAATTAGACCAGGTTAGAAAACACAAAAGAAAACTTAACTATGAAAACAATATTTTATTTATGCAAATAGATCTCCCTGATTCCGACAAAATGAACCTTTAAAGGTGCATAAATGGATCTTTTGGTAACATGTAGCACAAAGTTCCCTATTTGTACATCCTGCAGACACCAAAAACCATCAGTATTCATTTCGAGTCATGTTTTGCTCGGCCTGACAAATCTTCTCAGCAACTAGTCATTAAGGGTGCGTTCGCATTGGGTACAATTCATTTGTTCAGTGCCCGAGTAGGATTTCCCCGCCTCCCATCTCTTTAATACGCAGTAAAAACGTGGACTGAATCCAACTGACACAACTCTGACATGCTAACTTTAAAACGAAGTACTACGTCACGTTGCTGCTGCTTTTGTTTCGGTTCAACACACTCGCCTGTCTTCAAACCTAATCTGTCATTCAACGAAGTAGATGGAAGTGTTGAGAACTGGTGCAAATGACCACTTTTTTTTTCTTCGTAAATATCCTGAACACTGTCAGACTTCTTAATTTTGGTTCAGCTAGCGTTCACACCTGATGCGTACCGTGTCCAAATACACGGATGTGGACCTGAGTCCTCTTCCTCCAAACAGACATTGGGCTTAAACCTTATTTAGCTCAGTACAGAGTACCAAGTGTACCAAGTATAGTATTTTAGGGTGGCTGTGATTCAGATGGTACAGCAGGTTGCCCACGGTTTGACTCCTGCCTCCTCTTGTTCACATACTGAAGTGTCCTTGGGCAAGACACTGAATCCCAAACTGCTCCCAGCAGCAGGCTTTTGCACTTTGCACGGCAGCTTTGCCTCCGTTGGTGTGTGAGTGGGTGAGTTGTTCAACAATTTGACGTGATGAAACGCTATATAATTTATAACTATAATTTGGCTGAAAACGGGAAATGTTTTTGCTAAAGGTGGAAAAAAAACCTTTGACCATCATTCAAAACTATCAACTGATGCAGCTTTAATACCAATTAAAGCTTATTTCAAACTAGGAATAGTAGAAATAATGAATTCTTCTCAATAGTTAGTTAATGGCTTTTCATCAAGCCAATTAAATAGTGGAGCTTTTTTTCAACCAGAGAAACCTGAACAGAATATCATTGAAAATGCAAAAACACTTTACCAATCATAACAAGAAGACATTATTTTTCGAGTCAGCAGAGAGAACAGTAAAAAATGTGAACAGTTGCTGTTTTTAATTGACCAATAATAACATATGCTTGCATATTATCACAAAAAGATTTCGTCTGAGTCTGTGAAAAGCTGAAGGCAACAGAAGTTGATGTATATGCAACAATAAATACACAGTTATACACTTTACAAAACAAAAGAATGATTTACATGAGAGAGAAAGACATTCAGAGAGAACATAATAGAACATGTCTATATTCAGTAAATACAGCCACCTGTAGACAACACACACTGTTTATCTTTGTATCTGTTAACCTTCCCCTGATATAACAACATATTTAAGATGCCCATCATGGCTGTGCAGCCTGTAGTTGGCAACAATGTGTCCCAGTGATGGCATGTGTGAAATATATCCAACATTATCCTGTCAGAAAAGAGCAATAACATCTGTTCTGTTGTTAATCAATTCCTATAGGACTATTTAAATTTTATAGATTTGCCTTCAGGATTAATTCATCTGATGGAAACACGCCTGATTTCAACGTTGTTTTGTACAGTATTTTTACCAAAGGTGTACTTGTGTCTCTGTGATGAGTTTTTGATTTTTTTTTTTACTTTTCCTATAATTGGTCCAAACATGACGTTAGTTGTATCTTGAGAGCAGCAGAAGCTGGAAATTGGTTTCCCAGCTCTGACACGCTGGCTCTGACTGGTTGATTCGACTGAAACTCCCCCGTTGGCTGAAGGATTTTCCCATCGACACACAGCTTCTCTGTTACCCAGAAGTCGTTTAGTGATTTGAGGAGGAAAACAGTCAGTTCAGTCTGCTTCCTGGAAACTGAGGCACACGTGCTAACAGAGGCTTGGATCTATGTATGACACAAATAAGTCATATTACAAAATATTACAAAGACAATAACATTCAAAGTGAACCCACACTCCCACATGCAGTGCAGTCAGTGCTGCAGTGTTACTTTAGCTCAGCTTCGGCATTCTGCCCGATAGAGTCAAAGTGCAGCATTAATGCAATCACAGCGCAGTGAAAGTGAAAAGGCAGCGCAGACCACAATCTGTTGATACAGTAACTGCCTCTCTGAAGGCAGCTTCAGTTTCTTGGTCAACAGGTTTTAAAGTGAAAGAAACAAACTAATAAAGCGGTCTTTAAAAACACGCACAAACTCACGATGCGTTTCCTCCTGCGGTGCCTCTAAACCCTCGCACAATCATCGTGCTGCGAGGGGAGATCAAAGGGGACAACCTCGCTGTATTTTGGGTCACATTACCAAGGGGCGAGCGTGCTGATTTGGAGAAATAGCCATCTAATTACCGCACAGGATCGCAGAAATAATGAGAGTGAGCGCTGGAACGCAGCAGGAGGGGGAAGTAGACGCCGAGGCCTCGACTGTTCAGAGCTGAGGAGAGTCCGAGTTAACCAACGGTTTAATAAGCTGGAGAAGCTGTTTAAAATGAAATGCTGGCATGTGTTTTCTCCATCCTCGACTTCAGATGCCTTTTGTGTTGAAAAAAATAAATAATTTGTGATTCATTTTGATGTTCCAGACTACTGCCGTTGCTGACTTTAATGTCCCCCTCGTGGTGCAATCAGCATAATCCTTTTTATTGCCTCCAATCAAGCCCGACAGAAGGCACATATCGCCGCTGCCACCCCGCAGACGAAGTCCAAACTTGAAGCGTCATGGCGGACTGTGTAAACATTCCATCACTTGAAGCAGCAGGGGAGAACACCTCTGTGTGCAAACAGGCAGTGTCTCCCCGGCTCTAATGAGTTCGCATTGACGTCACACCATTTACACAATGTGGACAGCAGGAATTGTTCCCAGCTGTTAATGTAATCATTTCCTGGCTGCCCACGCGCACACACACACACACACACACACACACACACACACACACACACACACACACACACACACACACACACACACACACACACACACACACACACACACACACACACACACGAGATGTGTTCCTCCTCTTCCTTGCTTACCACTTTTCACTTTTTAATGTTTAGCTGAAGCCTGGAGATAAGTCCAAATATAGCAGAGGAGGGAGAGGGGGGGTGAGTGAGTCATCACAATCAAGAGAACGTGAGTGTGTGCGTGTTTGTGTTTTCATGTTCAGCATAAACACAGGTATAATGAGAAACATAGGTGGTTTGTTAAATTATTTTTGAGTTACTTTACATGTTGTATTACAGTAATTATCACTGAGAAAGTGTATTTTTTTTTGCTGCAGTTTAATGTAAAATATTACATTATATAGGTAATTTAAAAAAAAAAAGGTCTACTTGATGTTAAAGGATCAGTTCCTCTAGTGGAATCTGTCCCTGCAGATCACATGTCCAGATCTGGAGATATTACATTAACTGTATGTAAAGAAGCTCCAGGGTATGAAAGAAGTCATGATTAAAATAAATTTGACTCAACAAACAAGGACAATGTTTTTCTGACCCATCCATCCACCCCAACCACCTCCCTACAAGATAAAACCTACGTGCTTTTAACAATTTTGTCTCCTCACTTCCTCCTTTTCTTGCATAATAATAATAATAATGATAATGTTAACAACTACAGCCACAACTACAATAAGCTGCTTGGACAAAATGACCTATGGTTCTGAGCAAAGGTCAAAAAGTTTGTTAGGTGTTAGGTGAATGAGACATTGCATGAAAATGGTCCGTCTTCCCCATGACCTAAGCAACCACATGAACAAATGAATTAATATCAGCCAACGGCAATTTATTTACGATATTAACACAGATAAAGTAGTGTAACTTGAGCTAATGGCAAAGCAACAAACAGAACAATTATATATTGATGAAAACATTTTAAATAACCTGAACTAAGATCAATAAAGGAAACAGAAAGTCCTTCTATTGAACAGAAAGAGGGAGAAAAGTGAATGTAAATGTAAACTCCCCCCGACAAACTCCAACAACCAACTCAGGACAAAAGGAGAAGAAAAAAAAGGAAGCCGTGTCGACGTGGCCGGTTGGTCTCTGGTGGAGACGGGAATCCTCTTCCACCGGACCAGCGCCATCTTTGGTCTTTACGAAGCAGCACCATCAGGCAGCAGCCCAATCAGCAGAGAGCCTGGCCCGCCTTTCACCAATCAGCATCACACACCTGCACACTCACCTTCAAATAAACACTCACACCTCACATTCAGTCAGACCAGGGAGGAAGAGACACAGGCTCATCACAGAAAAAAAATTCTACCACAACCACAGTTGTAACATTAAATAAAAGAGAAAATGTGTTGTCTGTAATTTGGAACTAGCCCTTTAAGGACTGAGCAGATCAAATGGAGTAGTGATGAAGAGTAAAATTTTCCACTCCAAACATCCACAGACTCACTGAGTGTACTGAAAGCTGGTCTGCTCAGCGAGCCATCAGCATCAGCTGTAGAGCAGCTGGACTGGATGCACCCGAGATTTTCATTCAGAGTCAGAAGACTTGCAAACAGGAGATCTGCTCGAGGTTAGCTTGAGAAGGGAAACAAACAAATAAAAAGATTCATATTGGCAGCTTCCCTGGAGATGAACCTTAAACCTTGAGATGGCAAGATGAGGAAGGCAATGACTCATCTCATCTCCTTTAACACAGTCTCCATCTGTATTCATGCAGAGCCGTCGTCCTGAGCTCGTCTGTCTGTCTGTCTGTGTGTCTGTGGTCTGTGGATCCACAATGCCACTCCTCGGCGAGTTCACCCAGACCTGTCGGTGCGGAGGCTTTCCCAGTCAAGTGGATGCGCTGTGTCACTGCAAATCTCTAATGGAGCAGATTAGAGGGTTTTTTTTGTTTTTAAACCAGACTCATTTAAGTTTCATCGGGCTGCTCCTTCAGGGCCGGGGGAGGGAGCAGACTCCAGACAGTGGGGGAGAGGGGGGGAGTGGAGGGGGAGAGGGGAGCTGTTGTGGCATCAGCTCAGGCCATGTCTGTCCAGATTTAACAGAGTGGAGCTTCTCTTCTCTTCCCCTCTGCACTGCTCCTCATCACATTAAAACAAGCGTGCAGCGTCGTAGTGCCGTATATCATCGTCCTCCTGCAGATCACACAGCAGGGCCGGAGCAACCTGCTCCGGGTGTCGCGGGGCAAAAGTCACCTTTGGTCCCCGACACTGCCTTCAGTAATATAAACTCCAATATTAAACGTGTTAAAAGTGGATTTTCACAGAAACAGCAGGGCCTCCAGCAGAAGCTACTTTAAAGCTCTCATAATTTCACAAAAACATATTTGACATACAAATCTCAAATTAGTCACTACACCCAAAAGTCACTGCCACAGACAAAGCCAGGGGCCTTTGGGGCTCTGACGGGATCCTTCCACTGGACTGTGGGACTTTTGCATATAAATAAGGGGTCTCCTAAATTTTTTCCTCCAAAGGTTATTTTCCACTGATTCGGTCTCCAACACGGCTACCAGAGTTAATTGGCGTCATTACAGTCGATGCTTCGTATCCCACCGGTTTCGCTGCGGTCCGTCTCACCAGCGTCCCAGAAGCAGCTCGCTGCACTGCTTCGCTAAAGATAGCCAGCGAGTCTATTTTTGACGGAAGCCGCTCGGCAATCGAGAACAGAGCAGATCGGACGGGCAGGAAGTCAGTTGGAGAAAATCTGGTCAATTTACAAAATAAAACACCTATGTGTAAACTCCTGATTGTAAAACACATCACTACATCCCCTTCTGCCCCAGAGGTCGTACAACTTGGAACAGAAATCCATTCTCCTCCCGCTACAGACACGGTATAGTTACACAATAAATAGGAGGATGAATGTTTTTAATAACTAAAACACAGCGTCTTTGTCTTTAGGCCGCAGCACAAAGTAGAAAATGTCAACAAAAACCCCAAAACGGACAAAAAAAGAAGTCGTTTTAACAACGTCTAACCACGACAGAAGCACAGACATCGATGAAACATGAACAAATCAGGAAGCAGGCGAACAAAACGCTTCTGACACGCACCCGTTGGGATATGAAGCCGTGCAGAGGACGGAACCAAATCAGCACGAGCTTCTCTGACAAAATGAAAGCGTCCGAGAGCTACTCGTGTTTAGTAACATTTATTCACGTAGTTGAGCTTCACCCAAACCAGCAGAATAAACTTCTTTTAGGTGAATGATAACAAATCGATATTTAACATACACACTCAACCAGTTCAACTAAGATTTGAGTCCAACCAATACAAGCTACCGGTTGGAGACTCCTGATATAAATGAACATACTTTACATTCAACTGTATGCAGAGTTTTTAAATATGGTGTCTGGTGAGCTCCTGTCACGGGGGAGAGATGCAATGACTGTTTCCAGAGCTGAAGGAGAGGGGGGGGGGGGCAGCAACAGTGGTGACGGCAGCGGCTTATAGTTGTCGGTTCGCGGCAGAGATGATGTTGGGTTGGGGGTGGATCACCTGTAGGCACATTATATTCATGCGCTGTCAACATCGACAGTGTTTTTATAATCACTCTCTCGTCCTTAATGCAGATTTAAGCAGCGCAGCCGCAACCAATCACATCCTTATGTAAGTGTCCCGACTGGACGGAGTCAAAAGGAAAAAGGACGTGTTTGTGCATGACGGCATTTTGCTTCAAATGATATTTTTTAATAACATCAAACAACATTCACACAAAGGAACTCCACACTGTGTGCGCTATGATCTCAGTATTACTCGCTTCTCTCGGTGAATGTAGTCTCTGTAATGTTTGTGGGAATTGGAAGTCATAAACTGCAAACACCGTCAATGCGTCTGTCTGTGGTTCATACATTTATACAGCAGGGGTGGAAGGTATTTTATCAAGGCGGCTCTGTTTGAGTCCAAAGAAGAAATCACCATAAAAAAATCTGACTGACGTCACAAAATAAAAAAAAGTTAATTTGTAAGTTATGTAAATATAGTGGTGTGAAAAAGTGTTTGCCCCTTCCTGATTTCCAATTTTATTGCATGTCTGTCACACTTAAATGTTTCAGATCATCAAACACATTTAAATATCAGTCAAAGATAACACAAGTAAACACGAAATGCAGTTTTTAAATGAAGGTTTTTTATTATTAAGGGAGAAAAGAAATCTAAACTCACATGGCCCTGTGTGAAAAAGTGTTTTCCCCCTCCTGTTAAAACATAACTTAACTGTGGTTTATCACACCTGAGTTCAATTTCTCCAGCCACACCCAGGCCTGATTACTGCCACACCTGTTCTCAATCCAGAAATCACTTCAATAGGACCTGCCTGACAAAGTGAAGTAGACCAAAAGATCCTCAGAAGATAGACATCATGCCGAGATCCAAAGACATTCAGGAACAAATGAGAAAGAAAGTAATTGAGATCTATCAGTCTGGAAAAGGTTCTAAAGCCATTTCTAAAGCTTTGGGACTCCAGAGAACCACAGTGAGAGCCATTATCCACAAATGGAGAAAACATGGAACAGTGGTGAACCTTCCCAGGAGTGGCCGGCCGACCAAAATCACCCCAAGAGAGCAGCGACAACTCATCCGAGAGGTCACAAAAGACCCCACGACAACATCCAAAGAACTGCAGGCCTCACTTGCCTCAGTTAAGGTCAGTGTTCATGACTCCACCATAAGAAAGAGACTCGGCAAAAATGGCTGCATGGCAGAGTTCCAAGACCAAAACCACCGCTGAGCAAAAAGAACATGAAGGCTCGTCTCATTTTTGCCAGAAACCATCTCGATGATCCCCGAGACTTTTGGGAAAATACTTTTGGAAGGTGTGTGTCCTGTTACATCTGGCGTAAAAGTAACACCGCATTTCAGAACAAGAACATCATACCAACAGTAAAATATGGTGGTGGTAGTGTGATGGTCTGGGGCTGTTTTGCTGCTTCAGGACCTGGAAGACTTGCTGTGATAAATGGAACCATGAATTCTACCGTCTACCAAAACATCCTGAAGGAGAACGTCCGGCCGTCTGTTCGTGACCTCAAGCTGAAGCCAATTTGGGTTCTGCAGCAGGACAATGATCCAAAACACACCAGCAAGTCCACCTCTGAATGGATGAAGAGAAACAAAATGAAGACTTTGGAGTGGCCTCGTCAAAGTCCTGACCTGAATCCTATTGAGATGCTGTGGCGTGACCTTAAAAAGGAGGTTGGTGCTGGAAAACCCTCCAATGTGGCTGAATTACAACAACTCTGTAAAGATGAGTGGGCCAACATTCCTCCACAGCTGGAAAAGACTCATCGCAAGTTATCGCAAACGCTTGATTGCAGTTGTTGCTGCTGAGGGTGGTCCAACCAGTTATTAGGTTTAGGGGGAAACACTTTTTCACACAGGGCCATGTGGGTTTGGATTGTTTTTCTCCCTTAATAATAAAAACCTTCATTTAAAAACTGCATTTTGTGTTTAGTTGTGTTATCTTTGACTAATATTGAAATTTGTTTGATGATCTGAAACATTTAAATGTGACAAAAATGCAAAAAAATAAGAAATCAGGAAGGGAGCAAACACTTTTTCACACCACTGTACAGTCGCTGCACTTTGTTTTTCTCTTATTTGGTGATAAAAAAAGTGATTCAGTTACGGACAAAATGACCGGATGAGAAGAACGGTTTTACCTTCTGGCTAAGTTTGTTTGTGTAAACCTCATTTGTCTGTTAAGCAGAAGCAAGTTATAATCTTATTATTCAAATCTATGTATATACACCCTGTATGGATGTGGCCTTTACTGTCACCTGTAACTTACTGTAACCGAACGATTGCAGGCTGGATTTGTTCTGTGGAAATGACTTCACTGATGTAAATAAACAGCAACAAAAAATCTGTCTCAGTCAACAATGAACAGTTTTCATCACAGAATACGATGTTATTTGTCCTGACTGACAAAATGAGGCGGGTTAACACAAGTAAGTAGACGCACACGTCAGCACAAAAAGAAAAAGCAATAAACCTGGTCTGCATGTTCCCGCTGAGGCCTTCTGATTGTAACTTCTCAGAAATAACAACAACAACACAATGCAAAGCTTGTGATTTAGATAATAATAACTTTGTTGACATTTTCGACCATGTACTGTTCCTTTAACAAGAGGTGTCATATGGGAATATTTCCCACTGAGCTAAAATCGAATGCAGCACCAGCCAATCAAATCAGATGATGTTTATGAGCTTTTTACCTGCAGTGTGACTCACTCAGTTAGCAGTTCTGCAGATTACAGTTTACATGAGATAAACAGTTACAGTGTGTGTGTGTGTGTGTGTGTGTGTGTGTGTGTGCGCGTGCGCGCCCGTGTGGCTTAACAGATTGTTTTCTGTGTTTAGGCTGTTATTTATGTCAATATGTCTCAGTAATTCTGGACAAATTTGAGCGTGGGAGTGTTGGTAGTGTGTGTGTGTGTGTGTGTGTGTGTGTGTGTGTGTGTGTGTGTGTGTGTTTGTGCGAGAGAGAGAGAAATGTGTGTGTGTGTGTGTGTGTGTGTGTGTGTGTGTGTGTGTGTGTGAGAGAGAGAAATGGGAGAATGAACACGATGTACCGGGCACAGTTTTCCTGGGCCATGTCCAAGTGAAGGAGACTGCTTGCAGCTATGTACTTTGGGGACACACCTCCTATCACATCCCCCTCCATGTTCCCTGTCTTTGCCCAAACTTGATCTCCCCCTGTGACCTCACATTAGCCCCGCCCCCAAACACCCTCTGCCACTGATACCTATCCGATGCCCTTGACTTACTGTCTCCTTCCCTCTCCCCTTGTACTCCAAACCTCACTTGAGCCCTTTGATGGTTTTTAGCAGCCCCTTAATGGTTTCCACCCCCGCCCCCTCAACCCACCCCTCACACGTGCGCGCGCCACACACACACACACACACACACACACACACACACACACACACACACACACACACACACCACCCACCGGCTCCTCTCTCTCTCCCTCCTTGTAATTCATCCTTCCCTACCTTTCACTTGTCCGCTGTAAGCTTAGTGGAGTAGAGAGTTTGGTCATGTGAGGTGAATGCTGTCTCCCTTGCCAAGCCTGCAGGCTGGCGCCAGTGGCATGAAGACAAAACAGAACCGCTGTCACACACACACACACACACACACACACACACACACACACACACACACACACACACACACACACACACACACACACACACACACACACACACACACATGCGCGCACACTCACACTCTTCTGCGCCACACTCGCACGTGCGTGCACCGAGAATTTAAAGTGGTAATCCTGGAGATCCTCTTGTTTTGAGTTTGGCACTCTGTCTGGTGCTAAGCGCTCATTAGGGTGTTGTTTTGGCTCTGCCAGCGGCACCTTTCTGTTCATGAAGTTGCTGAGAAGAGTTCTTCCTCCATTCGTTTTCCCCCCAAAACAAGCGTTCCTCTGTATTTTTCGCAGGAAGGACGAAGGGGGGAGGGCATGGTGTTCAAAATGGTGTACTTACAGACTAACACTCACTATTTTGACTGCATAAGTGAAGATGGAAACTTGCTGTCCGCTACAAGTACCTGGAAGATGCACTTAAAACAGTCCAAAACATTTGAGTGTGAAACAATGAACACTTTCATCACTCTTGACACATCTTGGCTTCGGAGCGGAACGGGAGGGACCACAGACCAAAGACCTGCCAAATTAAGGCGTCTGAGGAATCTGCAGTTCTTCCTGAACACCACACAAAAAACACCTTTATTTCTGGGTAAAGTAATTAAAGTAGGAGAGATGTTGGCAGGTGATGCATTCAAGTGTGACGGGTATTTTCCGGGAAGTGCCAAACGTCAGTGTGTGGTTTGAGAGAAATTCAATTAAATTCAATTACGCCACACGTAAGAGTCCTTGGATGTAATTACACGTGAGTGTGCTAAGGGAAGTATTTGAAACGCAGCCACAGTCAGCCTTGCTGCCAATTTGTCTCAGTGGTCAAATGTGGTACAACAACAACAACAACAACAACAACAACAACAAATCCCCCGTCTTCAGACAGTTATTGGTCAGATTAACTTTTGAAAGTTTTATGTTCTAAAATACATTTGGAACCAACTCTGTGTGTGTGTGTGTGTGTGTGTGTGTGTGTGTGTGTGTGTGTGTGTGTGTGTGTGTGTGTGTGTGTGTGTGTGTGTGTGTGTGTGTGTGTGTGTGTGTGTGTGTGTGTGTGTGTGTGTGCGTCTTCATGTAATGACCTTACAAAACATTACTGCAACAAGTGTGCTCCAAAATCAGCCTCCGTTGCAAACATTCATGTCGTACTTGTCTCACACCACAACCAGAATGTGTCGAGGATTAATTCAATGTTTTAAATGTTGTTTTCTTCATGTAGTTCAGTGACGGTAGAGTTTTGGCACTTTTTGGCACCTACCCATCGGTTAAAGCTTCTCCAACGACCTGAGGTCTACGCTCAGGAGGCAGCGAGTGGAAACAATTCTGGCGTCTGCCAACACCAAGGAACAGTCAAGGAACCCATTTGTGCAAAAACCAGGCCTAACCCTGCAAAACAGGAGGGTCACGAAGGAGGGTAACCGGAGCAGGTTGACCCACTCGGAATTTTCTTTGGAGAAATTAAACTCAATATTGCTTCCGCAGTGCTTCTCAGTGGGTGACAATTTGAAGGTTCATATCGAAAATATGTATCACAAACATCAAGATGTGCTTTATGCTGGTTATATTGTGTCGCTGTTCCATATCTGATGATATCGCGCTGTTACAAGACGTGTAGCCTTCCCTCCGAAGTGAAATAATCAGGAAAGGTATTCACAGGTGCACCTAAATACTGCTGTAAGAGTGTCAGAGCAGCAGGATTTAAAAAGTAATTCATTATTTCAATCTGCAACAACAACAACAAAAAAGAACAGCAAAACATCAAGTACAATTTTAGAAGTGATTCCATGATGACAGCAGAGAAAATCAGTGTCCATAAATTGGAATAAACAGGACAGATCGAGGTCGATGACTCTACAGATATAAAAAAAAAAAAATCTAAGCTGATTGAAGAAAACATCAAACTAGAGGGTTTTTGTTGGAGACAAGTTTAATTATTTCAAATTGAACTGGCAGAGATTTGAAGCATCAAGACAAGATTAAATTACTTTTTAGTTCTTTTTGTTGTTTTCTTGCAGTTGAAGCTCTTTGGGATAAATACTCTCCCAGATCAAGGAAGAGGGAGGCGGCCCGACAAGATTGAGAAACACTGATACAGAGAGAGAAGAGGAGCGGGTGGATCGGGTGAGAGAGGAGATGAACGAGGGAATGAGGGAAACGACTGGATGAGCAAGGGAAATCTGGGTTTAAGAGCTTTGCTCCGCTTAAACACCAGCAAATTATTCAGAGCCTGCAAACAATGGAGCCAAGAGAGGGAGAGGACTCAGCTCGGAGATCAACACCATGTAGGAATTAATGAAGTTCTTCGCCAGCACGCAGCCGAGAGATTTTACAGTCTGGAGGCTGGAGGCACTCTCCTAATTGTGCTTTGACAAAACAGAAAATGCCTCATTCTCCGTTTTCCAATTAAAACTGCTGCAATTATTAGGAACAGCTGATTTTAGCATGTTGTGGCGAGTTGCCAAGATATCAAGACAAACTTGTGTTTGCACAGACCCCCTCCACCCAACCCCCCATTTATATCAATTTATACTGAATGTTGTATGTTTTACTGGCAACCAGTCCAGGTTGTCCCCGTCTTCACTCATAGTCAGCTGGGATAGGCTGCACCACCCCCTGTTCAGGATGAAGCAAATATTGATGATGGGTGGATGGATGGATGGATGGATGGATGGATGGATGGATGGATGGATGGATGGATGGATGGATGGATGGATGGATGGATAGATAGATAGATAGATAGATAGATAGATAGATAGATAGATAGATAGATAGATAGATAGATAGATAGATAGATAGATAGATAGATAGATAGATAGATAGATAGATAGATAGATAGATAGATAGATAGATAGATAGATAGATGTGTCAGAGCCAACAGAGGTGCATCAAACACTAAAATCCTGCAATAAATACCTGAAGCTGCACTGATCAGTGTTTTTACATAAACAATGGATCAAATGACCACATGTAATATGAACCGGGTTGTTTTTTGGTGACACACACACACAGAATCATCACCCAGTTTGCATAAGATCTACTAAGGTTCTTTAGTGGCTTTCAGCTCATCGTTTTGGTTTTGCAAGCCACAAACTGTTCACATCAACATGAGCGAGGACAAAAAAACAACAACAAAAAAGAACAAGACTAGATCAAAACCTCATGTAGGGTTGTGAGAGGGCTTTACATCTGAAACAAGGGCTTTTCATTTCATTAGGCCGGGACAAGCGGCTGCAGTAATGTGGAGCTGAGCTCGAAGGCAAAGCGCTCTGCTTACTGGTCGATCTACATCCCTACACTCAGCTGTGGTCATGAACTCTGGCTAATGACTGAAAGAATAGGACTGTTCATATGAGCGGCTGAAATACAAATTCTTTGACGGGGTCAGTCTCTGTGATGGCGTGAGGAGTTCAACCATCTGAGAGGAACTCAGAGTCAGCGGCATTCAGCCAACCGATGGTGTAACTTTGAATACTTACTCTCTCCCTCGTAGACAGACACGAGCATTTCTAGGTCCGGCCCACAAAACAACTCTGATAAACTGCACACCACATGCTCAGCATGAGGACACACTACTCAGGATTTTCTGGAGACCAAAAAAGAGCTGAAAGGAAACATGAATAATAGAATAAAGTCACTAAATACAGTCTGAGGTACACTTACAGAAGTAATTTAGCTCTAACTCAAGAACCAGGTGTTGATGTATATTGTGCTGATGTTGCACTCTTGCTGATGCCTTGAAATGTGAGCAGCATTTCATTTCATTTCACAGCTCCAGACAATTTCAGCCTCTTCATACTGTATGTAGCATATTTTTGTCTATAAGAACAAAGCATATTGCATGAATTGATCTAATGTAGTCACATATTTTACATTCATACAACAGATCATAATGTTTGTATGTACTTTTTGTATTTTAATGTGTCATGTGTAAAGCATGCAGATAAATGAACTGCAGTTAGGTACAAAAATAGAATATTTAAAGAGGGAAATATAAAAAGATCACCAGTTTTCTTTGAAATGTTGTAGAGCAGAAATATGAAGTAGAATAACTGGAAATACTTTACAGTTGTTGAGAACAAGTAGTTCAATAACAGTAGTGGAGTGCAGTAAATGTACTTTCCACAATAGATGACCAGTATAAACAATAACTGTTGCTTCAGATTAGCAGTGATTAGAATTGTCCTGTCCTGAAATAACTTTCTCTTTATGCAATTAGCAATGGCAACTTACATCATAAATTATGTCACACAGATTTAGATCGACAATAATAGGCGGTTTGTTTGAGTTTGGTTGAGTTAACCGTCCACTACGGCTCTAATCTGAAGCTAAATCAGACTTCATCCTGATGTTTACACTGTCTTCTAGTAACGAGTGTGTATAACGGCTCAGTGTGTAACATCCCTGATAGATCCTGTATTGATCTCTGTCTGTCACACACAGACAAACACACACACACACACACACACACACACACACACACACACACACACACACACACACACACACACACACACACACACACACACACACACACACACACACACACACACACACACACACACACACACACACACACACACACACACACAGTGCCTTTGTGGTCTGCCAGCACCCTGATTAAACTTCTGAAGCAGATTGCATAATACATGCAACAGAAGCGGGGCAGTGGAGATTTAGAACAGCAGCTTCTCTCTCTCTCTGATGAAGGGATTGCATAAGAAAGGAGAAGGGATGGATTCAGGTCATGGTGGCTCTGGGAGCCAGTGTGAGTGATTAGACCAGACACTCTCAGGCAACTGGAGCTCGCTCAGTGTCTGGAGAGGAGGGATGGAGGGAAGTGAAGGAGAAGCTGAGAGAGACCGGCCTTCCATTCCACTTGGCTGCTGTTCTATTCCTGACCAGCCTGTGTGCTGCTCCAAAAATAAAACCCCATGAAGGAGTGGGCAAGCACCTGCATGTGCAGCAATAACCATCCCCCCCCCCCAACTATAGACACACACATATGTACATATACACACATTTACGACTCACATTAAAACAAGGCAAATGGTTTTGTTTTGTTTTTTTAAATAATTGAGTTGTTTAGGAGGCCCCTGTTGGGTATAAAGATTGAAAAATAAAAATATCCAATTTCTGCTCATTTCTGATTATCTAGGAGGCAGAAAAGGGCCAAAAAAAAAGATGAAGTCGAAAAGATAATAACATTAAAAATGTGTGATTTTAAATATTTCACTTTGGGTATAATATATTTGAAATAGCAAAAAAGTATCATTTTATTTTTCAAATTTTAAATGAATATAATCTAGAATATTTTATCATTTTCTTTCCCAGATTTAGTCAATAAGATACCATACAACTGAGTGTGAAGCACAAACCTGACGTCAGGATGTGTTTAGCCTAAAGACTTGAAACGGGGAAACAAGGTCGCACACGTCGTCAACACGTTCTTCAGAGAGTAACTTTTTCATTTCAGGTTACACAAACATCCTTCATGTTCATTTGGGATGTTTAAAGGTGCTAATATGTGTGTGCATTAGCTGGAGTCACATTTAGCCAAGCAGAACAGATGGAAGTAAAGGGAAACAGCTTGCTTGCTAACTGTAAAAATATTCTTTTTACACATTGTACATAAGTGTCTGACTGTCGGGTGAGTTACATGTTGGAGCTACTTAATGACGAGATGTAAAATTACAGTTGTATAACTAGTTAACTACAGAACTGTTCTCTGCTTTCAGTCTTTATGGTGAACATAACAATAACTCCAGCCGTACTGTACATACAGTAGATATGAATTTCATTTCTTTTCCCACCTAAAAATAAAGTCAGTGTGTTTCCTAAAATGTTCTTTTAAAGCTACTTATGAACTAAGTATTTTGTCACGCTACAAACACTGGAAGCTGATGTCAAACACAAACCAGTGAACTGCAGTTAGACTCTAGCTAATGTTTTCTTCTGCATTAGTTACAGCAGAACAAATGCCCATCTTGGTGTCGGATTTTCTAAAGATGAAGTTCAAATTTGTACTCATCTCCTTAACCACAAACATCCTATTTATTTGTTATCTAAAACATAGGCTACTCTGCCTCACACAAATCTTACACCCTCAGAAGTCAAGCACATCACTCTTCACTCTGATCTGAATGTTTAATATGAAATACAGTCCGCTGTTATGCAATCTCTGCTGATGTTTACTGTTCTGAGGATTTCCATGCCCCGGACTGTGTATCAAAGATCTCATTATGCGTGAAAACAAAACTAATGACACCAATAAAACATTCAGGAGCTTCCAAGGACAGTAATCTGCTTCTGAAAGTGTAGCTGGGTGATCTCGTCACCACATGACATGAAAATAAATGAAGGGAGGATGCACTTTCTCCCCTAGTTTTCCACCAGCCACTCACTGTTTTGCTCCAAGCAGTGAAACTTGCTGAGTCTGCAGTTTGTATGTGTGTGTGTGTGTGTGTACTTGTATTACTCATGTTGTGGGGACATATTTCGACACAGTCACAGTTGTGAGGACCGGCCTGCATTGTGGGGACCAAAAAACAAGACCCCATGAGGTAAATCATGACATTGCAGGTTGAACGCTTGGTTTGAGGTTAGATTAAAGAAGAAGAACGAACATAAGTCAATGTAATGTCCTCTGAAGTGATGGAAACATGACTGTGTGTGTGTGTGTGTGTGTGTGTGTGTGTGTGTGTGTGTGTGTGTGTGTGTGTGTGTGTGTGTGTGTGTGTGTGTGTGTGTGTGTGTGTGTGTGTGTGTGTGTGTGTGTGTGTGTCCTTGCGTGTCGACATCGTTCATTACATAAGGACGGCGGCGGAAGTGACCCCCGGCCCACTTTGCAGTGTGAGGTTGTAAAAACTGTGATCTGGCAGCTGGATGGGCGACAGCAGCCTGCAGTCCATTTGAAAATCTCCCGTTAGTGTCTTCATTACATGCTGCATTATCTGGGCCTTTTAGATAGCTGTACTTTTCCACCAGAGGACGATCCAACTCGAACAGCACCAGGACTACTGTCCCTGCACGTGTTTCTGCATTGCGGGTGATATGACTGTAAAACAAACGGACCGTCGGCCTCTGAAGCTGTCCACATGTGTCTATTGGGACGTGTGTCTATTTCTGTGGGGAAAACACTGAGCTGATGTCAATTCATAGTCCCGTGTCACTGCATCAGTGTGGATGTTGGAGTAACAAATTACACAAGCTTGTGCTCCCCTCTAGTGGATTTAAGTGTCTACTGCGGCCATTGATCACGTGATGCCTGGAAGCTTCTGTAAACTGTAGGGATCTCATTCATCCATTCACAATGATTACTGGTTTCATTTGGGCATCTCATGTAGGGGCACGTATCCCAGAACGCACTGCAAAGCCCTCTGAAAGTGTACATCTATTAAGGCTAACACCAATCGGCTTGATGGGGACATATTCGGAAATAAAGCATCCACCTTAATCAATGTAAAGCACTGTCTTCTTGGACTGTCTTGTTATCAGGGAAGCAGACTTGTGTACAATGTATAATATAAGACGCAAAGAGGGTCACCTGGACTGAAAAGTGTGTATTTCCTACCACTGATTTCAAGTTGCAACATTTCTTACTTTAATTTGATGTGACTTTCTAACACCACTCCACCTCATTATCTGACGGCGTTAGCTACTAGTTACTTTATAAGTTAGGATTTTTGCACACAAAACATATGAAGCCCTTATAACATATGACAGTTTGTTATAAATCAAACTGCGACATATTTGAAATTAAATACAAGTAGAGATGAAACAGTAAGTTGAAACTTAATTGGTAACTCGTTTGAGTTTCGTCATGTAAAGTTACTAAACATTTCAGTTTTCCAGTTGCTTTTCCTTTTTTTTATTTTTCCTATCTTATCTTTATATTGTTATTTTAATTTGACATATTATTAATAACAATTTTGAGGTTTAAATTACTGGTTAGACAAAACAAGCATTTTAAAGGTGTCACTTTGGCTGTTGAATTTTTGCAAGCTCAGCCATCTGATAATTAATCTTGTTTATAATTAGTCGTGTACAATATATAAAAAAATGTGGCTCAAGCACTTGTAGCAGTAAAATCCAGATTTTATACTGATGTGTGACTGATAATTATCAAGTATCACAGGAGCCACTTTCCTCCTTTAAGTACTTTTACTTTAATACATTTTCCTTTTTGTACGAAATTACTTTTACTTACATTTCTTCCTTGAAATGGAGTATTTTTACAGTTTGGTATGATCGCTGGTTGTACGTTGTAAATTGGCAGTAGGTGTGAATGTGAGTGTGGATGATTGTCAGTTTCTTTGTGTTGTCCCCGAGATGAATTGACAACCTGTTGCCCAAAGTGAACTCTTACTGGCTTCAGGAAAATGTCAAATAGAGCCAGAAACAAACATCTAACGATTCAAGGATCTGATCGGGAGATCTGTCCTGTGTGTAGAATATCTGCATTCATATTTCTGCTCAATGAGTCTTTCTAGTTCAGGTTGTGCTGAGTGCTGGCAGCGGAACAAACACCAGAGGATGCTGTGGTTCATGTATCCTCTTTAAAAACAGAACCACGTTACCTGCACTGCATGAACAGAGGCAAACACACTGATCACAGGTTTACTGTGCAAAATGCAAACTTTATATTCAGTCAACCAAAACGTCTTTAATTAGGTAATTTACATGTTTGTACATTTGTGAAAAAAGAGTCAGCTTTGATCATTAGATAGCTATAAACACTCAAAAACATGCAAGTGACCCAAGTATTAAGACCCATAAAAGCATGTAGTATTGAGAGTTGAAGAAATTCTTTGTGACAATGAATATAATGTAAAAATTATAAATAAATGCCAAGTTGACTTTACTTGCTAAAGATGAGTATTGAAACAGTTTTTCTCTTGTTTAGAGATGAAGACTTTGTCCAATGACTTAATCTTTTCCTGGCGTTCACTCTGTCACGCACTGATTGCCTTTTCAGACAACCAAAGAGAGTCCGTCACGTCTGACGAAGACGCTTCTGGAGGTGAAATGCCTTGCTCGAGGGAAGTGACAGAATATCTCAATCATTTCCCCATCCAGAGGTTTGAACCGCCAGCCTCAGACCAGTTGACCACCTTGCAGCTTCAAACCTTTCAGCTGCTGCTGCCACAGGATGATATACAGCCATGGGAGCCTGTTCATCTCCAGTCAAAGCGTGTGAGTGGCTACTGTATCTTTTCAATAGACGTTCCAAATGATATGGCCATAACAGATGCAGGTCATGAATCAAAGGTCTTAAACCACCCGGCTAGCTGATCTGTTCCACAGGTGCTACTATCCGATCTCCTCAGGATACACAACCTGGAGGCGCCACATAGATCTACACACAGAGAGTCTAACAGCTCTTCTGTCCCCCTGTCTGCTCCCCTTCGTGTCCTTTCTCCCTGATGCAGGTCTACAGCTGAGCCTCGCACGGACCACACTGACTTCCTCGGGCTTGTGTGAACTGAGCTCTTGAACGCATTGACCCCATCACATCAACCAAGCTTGCGAGAAAGAAGAGGAAAAAAAAATATGCGAGCAAAAAATTCTGCACAGCATATCAAAGCATAACTCTTGTGCCCTTTTAGTTGGCCCGACTCAAATTAGAAAAGCATAAAAGTCTGTGAGTGCTTGAAAAATAAGGATCACACATGTTTCAAATGTGCTGAATTTTAATTGATAGTAAATTTTGTTTTCGCACATGCCGGACTACGCATTGAAGTGGTTAAAAGTGTTTTTTAATGGACGCAGGTTGGAAGAAAAATAATTGCAGTTGTGTTGGGGGATTTTTTTTTTGTTGGATTTTTGAACTAGTTCCCTCAGCTGAACTGTTGGTCGTACCTGTGAATGTTTGGCTTCAATCCAAGATACTTCAGAGGGACAATAGTGTGCACATACACTGATGAGAAAAACATTATGACCACCCCTGACTAACATGCTGTTGGTTCTTTGTGTGCTAGAAAAAAAAAGCTTCATCACGCCAAGGCATGAGCTCAACAAGGAGGTGAAGGTACCCTGTGGTGGCCTGACAGGAACCAAGACATTAGCAAGAGATCCCTTTTATCAGAAACCAAAGGAGTTAGCAAAAGATCCTTTATTTTTCTAGAACAAAGAAGTTAGTAACAGATTCTTTCTATCTACTTTCTTGCTACCAATAGAAACATATCTTTGTAATGTGGAACCTAGCCGGTAGCAGCATATCCTTATTTTCTGGTAATGCCAGATCCTTTTTATCTGAAACCAACTGGTTAGCAGAAGATCCTTTATTTTTCCGGAACGAAGACGTTAACAACAGAGCATTTTGATCTGGAACCAAAAAAGTGGCAACAGAACCTTTGTTTTTCTGGAACGAAAACGATAGCAGCAAAATGTTCTTCCTGGAACAAAGAAGTTAAATGCACATTTGTTTTTATTTTATTTTTTTATCTTATACCAATAAGATAACATAACCCTGCGATCTGGAACTAAGAAGGGAACAACACAGATCCTTTGTTTTCCTGAAACAAAGAAGTTAGCAGCAGAATGTTTTTTCTTCACCAAATGATGTTAGCAGCAGAAGTGTAAGTTGCAAGTGGATCAGACATTTTCCAACACACCCCTCAACAGCTTGTCGCCAGTTCCTGGTTGCTGCTGATAGAGAGCGCCCAATAAGGCTCCAACCACAACAATCAGTCCATTGTACCATAGGTCTTTAGATGCCCATTTCTCCAACATCCAACACGATGATTCCCAGGACCTGCTGTTCACTTACCGTCTAATGCATCCCCAGAGTTTGACGTTTTTACAAGATCATCAGTGTTCTTTGCTTTATCTGTGAGTGGGTGCAATGTTAGCAAACTCATCTGTGTATGCACCATCCATAACCATAAAGAAACCAAAGGTTTCTCCATGAGTACCAGTCTGGGCTTTAAAAGGGGCCTAATTCAGTGCTTTTGAACCTCTTAAAACGATGTGATGCCCCTGAAGACAGCAACTATAAACCACGATGTCCCGTTGTTGCATCTTTCACCTCCTGTCATTTCTGCTATTTATTTTATAACGATGATTTGGGAGCACAAAAAGATATATTGCACACTGTGACCCCTGATCACACGTCAGTATGTGCACCATCCCATCATCTACTCCTGCCATCTCCAAAAGCATCCCACTTTCCTCTCCAACCCCACTGATGGTCATGAAATGCCAATAATAAGCATTATAGATATAGATGTTCCATGGAAACACATTTCTGCCAAGAACACATTAAGCATGAGAATATCAAAATACTTATATCAAAATAAAATAAGGTCATTTCTAAATTTTTACAGAGTTGGCTAAGACTACAAGCTTGTAAGTCTAATTTACACAAAATGTTGTTCTAAATTACGATGTAGTTCCAAATTTGTACTTTTGGCGATACTATCTATGAATCTTGACTTTCTCAAAGTTTTTGACTCTTTCATAATCTTGATTTGGTGTCTACAAATTCCAATTTACTGTCTTATAATTCTGATTTATTAAATTGTAGTTTTGATGACTATCTATTGATTTTGAATTAGTGTTCACAATATTGACTTACCGTACTTTCCCCAAAGTTTGCCTAATTTTGGCCGACTATTTCATTGTTTTGATTTACACGTATTTTTCTTTTTATGATGCCTCTTTTTTTTTATGTAACTTTTCATTTTGATGTTTTTTTCCAGGCAGAAGTAATCTTTCATGTGTTCACACACACAAACCTAAATACAAAGAGAGATGGACATGCACCAGTATAGCCTGACAGCATGTAAAAAACACATGTAGGTTGGCTGATTAACTAAAAGTAACTTTATGGCAAGGTGCATATGGAGACACAACTACTGTACATATGTATGTATGTATGTATGTGTGTACAAACCAACAGATTATATGTTGATCCTTGTGTTCCTTGTAAGCATTTGTAGGCATTTACTTGTACAGCTTTGGATCACACAACTTTGGGTATCATACGACATCCCCAATGTTTGAATAATCCCAAACCTTAGTTTTATTTTCAATTGTCCAATATAAACCTACATTTAATATCATTGTGTCAAATTCATATCTTTTTAAGAAAATCATTTTGTAAAGTGCTCACAGGCTTATGCTGGCCCACGCTTGGTGATTATGTATAACAATTCAGGAAGAGCTGCAATAATGGATTCAAGACAATCACAAATAAATCTCTCAACAACATTAGACGTATTATTAGTTTATTAAACAAATTACCTACGTGAATGAACCTGTAGACCTGAGATTGTTCTCTGTGATTACTATGAAATATGTATCTTAAAACAATAAAACAGTTGGCACACTAAAAAAGCGTTTTGTGCTGTTGCTGTGAACTGTGTTTCTATCCCTGAGTGATGTGATCCCAGGTGCTGCAGGTCTAATACTTCCCTGCTCCAGAGCCTCAACAGCTGCTGAAGTGCAGGTCTGAGCTCCCCGGTGGTTTTGCCAGTAATGGAACGCCGTACATGGGCCGATCTGGATGGGAGAAACAGAGTCTCATCTGGGAAGCGGAACACCCTCGTCGAAGCCCACCAAGGCTTGTTCCTAGTAACCCAGAGACGCCTGCTGGCACGGCATGAAACACATAACTCTTGTATGGGAGTGGATCTGAAGTTTACAGCTTGGGCTCTTTACCCAATTAGGCTGGACCACGGAGGCAAAGCAAAATAAGGTGAAGTTTTTACAATGCCGCCGGGGTCTTTAGAATGGATGGGTTCTGTGTGGAGGTCTGTAGGGATGGGGCTGGGGGCAGGGCGGGCTGGGGATGTGCTTTTCCCAAGTCTCCTTTATCACAGCCTGTCAGAGGAGCCACACAGGTAGCTGCTCTCGCTCCTCCAACAGGTACGAGGACACCAAAACCAAGCAGAAATGGTAAGTTTGATCACACAGTCAGTGTGATACTATCAGCTCCATAAAACAAAACCATTCAGTCTGTCCTACAATCACAATATAATTCAGGAAAAGCAGTAAAGGAAGACTGAAGAAAAATCCCAAGTGTTTATTTTCTTAGGACGTAACACAAACATTATACAAAATTCCACTTAATTTCAGAGATGTGAGGTACAAAAATAAAGGCAAAGCTTACATGACAATAAATAGCCCAGAAACAAGAGAAAGTAGATACAAAATAAATGTTTGCGAGAAAATGTAGTGGTTAATAAAATATATTACAACATTTATTTGGACAAATCAAATCCACCATAACTGTACGTGCAATATCCTGCACAGGGTGCTGGTGTGAAATACAGAGTAAATGTATGCAGATAAAGTATGTTCCGGTATCTAAAGTGTCAGGTGGAAACGCAGCTGACAAATAAAAGTTAAATTATGCACATAAATATCAAACTCCATCGTGTCTGTTTTGTGCTGCAATGCCAAAGTCTGTGAGCTCAATTTCTGCCGAGGGCAACAGAGGGTACGAGGAGAGACGGAGTCTAAGGGGATTACGATGATCATGATGAATGTCTCCTGTGTTCACATACATGGTATTTCAATTAACAACACCAACGACCGCGCCATAACAAAAAAAAAGCAAACAGACAAAATGTCATGTAACCTGGTTTCTTTTGGGGAACTCCTGAAAACATTTGAAAAACAGAAAGAATTGCATTAAAGTAGCAAGAATGGTCTCTAAAAACCAAAACATCACTGCAGTGAATGTTCAGAAAATAACAGCCTGTAGTTGCAGTAAGTCAGAGTAATTTTCCAACCTCTAAACTGTATGTACAAACCATAACTGGAACCCTACTGAGGGCTGTTAGTGATCGCTTTGAGAATGTCACACGTGTTCTTGGAGATGACCTCTTTCAGCTTCCGTACCCGGCGAGGGCTGGAGGCGCCCACGTAGCTCTCGGGCTGAAGGACGGCCATGCCGTCGTTGACGTTGCCCATGATGATGACCTGGCCCTCTGCGGCGGCGCCCGTGATGTTCGGGCACGGGCAGTTCCAGTCCATGTTCAGAAAGGTGACCTCGAGTGGCTCCTTGCCAAAGAAGCGGAGGCCCATCTTCTCGTCTTTCAGGATGTCTTCCACGGTCACCAGGGCGTGGCCCGAGTCCTTCTCTTCCGTCAGCTCCGTCATGCGACCCAGGATGACGAAGTCGCTCCGGCAGAAGCTCGTCACTATCTTGCCTCTGGGCTTGCAGGCCTTGCAGTGGTGGTTTTTGGGGTAAGGGCACATCTCCTCGCAGGCTTCTCTAGATTCAAAGTTGTTGTCGTTGCCCTCGCAGCCTCCGTAAATGAAGGACTGACACTGGCGCAGGGCGTTGCTGTAGACCCACCGGGGCTCATACGCCTTACAGGGGCCCTGGTGGCTGGGGAGCCCGCAGGGGCCCGACAGCTCCGGACCGCAGCACTGCATGCACTCCTCGTACGTCTCGAAGACCTTCCTGGGCTGCAGGCTGTTGTTGTTTGCGTGGCAGTGTGTGAAGGAGAAGCAGTTGTTGGTCTTCGGTTCGAAGTACCAGCTGACCTTCTCCAGCTCGCTCCCACAATCCTCCGGGCCGTCGGGGGGTTTCAAACACTCCTCGGGCAGGCAGCGCGTCAGGTTCTTGGGCTCGGGGGTCTTCAGCGCCTCGGTGGGCAGCACAGTGAGCGGGTGGTTGGCCTGCACTGACCCCGACGGGTTGTGAGCGGTGCAGGTGTAGACGCCTGAGTCGTGCTGCTGGGCGTTGTAGATGACCAGCTGGCCGATGTTGGTGACCACCATGTTGCCCCGCACGTGATTGGGCCTCATGACCACCCTCTCTGCTCCATCCGGCAGCTGCTTCTCCCAGGTGATCTCAGGCCGGGGGCGACCCGTGACGTCACACAGGAAGCTCGCCGTGTCACCTACGTTCACAGTCTGGTGAGCCGGGCTGTTGGCCAGCACGGGCGGTTGAGGCTCGGTGGGTGGCGGGATGGTCGCTTGAAGGGGAGCGGTGGTGGGGCGAAGAGTGGTCGCCTGGGGCAACGAAGGGCTCGTGTTGGGCCAAGTGAGGTGGAAGCGGCACGTGACCACGGAGAGGGTGATGCCCTTGGAGCAGGCCTCCGCGTCCATGTAGCACTTGTTGTAGTACGTCATGCCGTCAGAGGCGCAGGTGAAGTGCGGCTCCCTCTCGCAGCGGTCCCGACATTTACACACCGGCTGGCCGTCCCAGATGTCACACTTGGACCCCTGCTGGGTGCACATGAAGCTGGTGCAGGTCGCCTCCTTGGGCATCCCCATCGGGCCGCTCCCTCCGTCCATGTAACGGGCTGCCACACAACTCCGGTTCCCACACACATTTTGGCAACACTTCTCGAAGGTCTCACACTCCTGTGAGAGAAGAAGAGGCAAATTACTGAAACAGGATGCTGAATGCATGTGGAGAACATTTTACAAACAGCGAGTGGAAAGAAAGTAGACTGTAACCCAGAGAGAACAACAGTTAACATCACATTTGACATTGAAATGGTTGAAAATGTGTATAAAATATAAAAGTTATTTTAATTACAAAAGGATGAAGTGAGGCTGCACTTCCTCCAACAATGTAAAGCATTCAATGAAATAAGGAGTATTTTCTTCGACTAGTTCTACTCTGTCATTTCAGATTTCAAAGAGCTTCATAACCTTTCAAAATCAAAATACTCCTAGTGGAAATAGACAGGGCAAATCGTTCTGCCCAATATGTATCAACATGCAACAACCTGAAGGACATTGAATGACACAGAACACACCAACAGACATGCATTGATTTACAGTAAATAATAATATCCATCAATCTTAATGTTGTGTAAATAGTCATACTGTTAAAGCATTTGGTTTACTGTCCAAATATTTGGACAAACTGTATTTGGCAAAGTCATTTTTGAAACTTTGATGCCAATAAAGCACCTTTGAATTGACTGAAATAGATGAACCTTAATTGTAAATGTTATTCTAATGTCTTTACCTGATCAGATTCACACTCTCGTGTGCAGGTGCTCATGGCATCCACCCACAGGTTGGGGTTCATGTCATTGGGGCAGATGCCGGCGTGTGAATAGGTGATGTGGGGCAAAACTCCGACATGGAGCTCCAGCCACACCGACACACACGCCAGGAACCAGATCCACCGTGGAAACAGCATCCACCACATCTCCAGCGCGGGACGAAACTCAGCAAGAGGCGAAGATGAAAATATATTTGATATATTTCTGTGATCAAGCAGCAACTCCACTTCTTTCAAAATAAAAGTAGGTGGGAAAACAAGTCAAAAGCGCATCACACGTGTCTGAGTCTGAGAGTCAGCTGATAAATCCAGTTGAGTTGCAGCGATGATGCTCTATTTATACAACCGATCACCGTTAACAGGACCCGCAACATGACAGTTATGAGTTGCTCCTCAGATGTTGGAAGAAGCTTTTTAAAAGTCGGTAAGCTTTGGGTTGGGGCTGGCGGGCCACCTGCCTGTTAAAAGGATTGCCGGTAACCCCGTTTAACCCTTTGCGGGCTCCAGCGGTGCCGCAGGGCATCGCGCACCAGAGACGCGCAGTGAAAAGTCTCAAAGGCAATCTGTTGCTTAAAAAAAGGTATTATTTATTTTTTATGGATTACAAAAATTAAAACCACATGTTCAGTTAACACAGTCTGAATGGTTGAATAAAATGTTGTGAGTTAGTTGGGATAATTAGAAGTGACGCTGGACGCACGTTAATTGTACTTTGGTTTTACACGATGTTACACTCTGGTTTTAATATATAGATCGTTATATTTTTACGTACAGGTTAAAAGAATAGAACGTTTTCAAAACAAAACTTATACAAGGAAAAGTATTTTCCCTGTTCATTGTTTCAATTTGTTTTACTGCAACAAATTTCATACTTCACACCTCAGAGTTTCCAGGACCGTCTTTGATTTTTATAGGCACCTTTTTACTGAGGTGAGAAATTGTATTTAAAGTTTATGAAGCAGAATATGCTCCTGGAAAATACATGTTTTTTATTTTTCTTTAGTTTTTCTTTACAAAACACAACAAAAACTAGAACATAATTATTATTTACACCTAATATACTTTTAAAACAAAATAAATATCAACAATTAACAATGAAAACTGCAGCAAATTTCTGTCAGGTCTGACATGATAACATAAAATTTAAAATCTCAGTTTACCACATACTGTAGACAGCAACAGTAGATTTAATCCAATTCAATCTGACTTTAAATCTGATTGATTTTAAAGAACATGAAATACTGAGAGCTGAACATATTCAGACATCATATGTTCCTCATGTTTAAAGGATCACTGTTATAGACACTTTGCACTGTGTAAAATGGGCTGAATCACTGACTGAAATCAACCTTGTAAAAGCACAATCAGTTTAATACTTGCAATTTTAAAGATGAACAAATACACATTCCTAACTTTTTAATACAGTTTTTTTCCTCTCACAGTAGATACATGTGACAGGTGATACGTGACTGCTCGGAGGACTTTACCTTCACTGTTTACACCCTACAAAGCATGTCTTTGTACACAGGATTAGTTGTGTGACAAGCACTTTGTGTGTGGATTTATTGGAAATGTACAGACTCATTCTCAAGACACACAAATTCCAGACAAAACAGTGTTGGGCTGCTGCGAATGCAGGCAGCAGGACATTAGATTGACAAGAAAACAGCTTAATTGCAGCATTGTAACAGGTTATCACCCAACACTCAAGTACTTATTTATGAGTTTGGCTCCATATCCAGGAATTAAAATAGAAAACACGACGCTTTGTATGCCTTTTCTTTACAAATCAGACTCGTCAGCCAGCAGAGGTTAGATGAGGACAGTACAACTTAAAAAAGAAAAAAGCTTTGAAGATCGGGTGATGTGCTCCACAGTGGGCGTGTGTGGCGCAGGGTTTAATGAATGAAGTTATTATAATTTGCATCGCTCCTTCCTTTCCTGTGTGAACTACTTCCATTGGTTTCCTGCACAGTTCAACTGAGGACAGGGCAGCTATTAGAGGCGCAATAACAGGGACTCACGCTGTGTCAGAGTGTGTGTGCGGGAGATTCTTTGATCTTGTTGCAGAAATGCAGATTTTTTTTTTGTGTGTATGTGAGTGTATCTATTTGTGTGTGTTTGTGCCAATAAATAAAGCCTTGTTTATCTGCAGCCTGCCGAGCTGCAGGTCTCAATCCTGTAAGAAGGATTATATTTTCTCTGTCTGACTGCTAATGACAAACAACTGCACATATTCTGCTTGTATGATTAATGGTATCAGCTTATTTTAATAGCTACTTACTCTGTGTGTGTGTGTGTGTGTGTGTGTGTGTGTGTGTGTGTGTGTGTGTGTGTGTGTGTGTGTGTGTGTGTGTGTGTGTGTGTGTGTGTGTGTGTGTGTGTGTGTGTGTTCAGGTGGGGTGGTATCCATCTTGTTCTCATATCTGGTCATTTTCTGTCCATAAAATCTTGATTATCTGAACATATATTAATCAAACTTGTCACCAGGAACAAAATGTACGTGTTACACAAAAAACCCGTCACCTCCCCGGGACAGGAAGAAGTCTGCCTACTGCAGTCTGAACCTGTCATTTACAAATTAAACGTTTCATACAGAGGCGGAATTAATAAACTCCTGTCAAAGCCGGTGAGGATGGATACATCTCGGGGCTACAAATACAGAGGAAATGATAGACTCCTTCTGTGGATCAAATAAAAGACCCCAGGAGCCGTGAAAAGCATAAAATCATTGCAAAGACCGCCCTCAGGGGAGAGGTTATTTGAGGATTCAAGCTTCAGTAAAAGTAACAGTTTTATTTATCAGACTGGAGAATTAAAGCCAACGTCAGTGAATTTTTATGAGATTTAACCCTTTCATAGAGGTCACTACAGTGGACAGCTACTCAAATGTTGTTTTCTTGTATATGCATGGGTTTTGATGGCATAGTTGCACATCAGCCTCATATGGGATGACGCAATAGCGTTCACCGTAGTGGCTATAATACATAATACATAATATAATAATAAGATATAATACGTACTTCAAGTTTCTACTCTTTAGTCACCAGCTTTGTGAGTCAAACACTGAGGAAGCTCAGCTGACTGACATTCGACTTTTGACGCTTGATAATACATTCACTGTTCCATGTGAACATTTGGAGTTCAGTCATTGGTTTTGTTGTATTCTGTCATAGATATTAAAAAAAAACTAAAAATGCTGAATGAAATGCAACGAATTGGAAAATGCACGTAACACAAACAAGGTTTTATGCTAAAACCTGGAACATGTTACGGGTTAACGAGAGGCCTACAGTCAGAACTCCCCTTATTCACCTGTTGCCATGTGTGTCAGCAAACCATTAGGAATTACAATCTGGATTTTTACAGTGAATAAAACATACAAGGAGGTTTTGCTGAGGTTCAGACCATAATTTTTTAATTAAAGGGACAACCAGTTCAATTATTAGAGTAACAACACAAGCTTAAACCATATATACGGCTGGACCATGTATGAAACACTGGAGGGCTTTTCATTTGAACTTGATACAGGAAGTCTCGGCATTCATCCGACCAATGGTGACTTCATCCGTTTTCTCAAGTGAACTCTGAAGTTCATAAGAAATAGCAGACAGGTTAGGTTGTATGATGTGATTGAATATTTGATGGTGTCATTGAGTCACCAAGTTTCAGAAGACAGACAACACTGTTATAGATAGATAGATAGATAGATAGATAGATAGATAGATAGATAGATAGATAGATAGATAGATAGATAGATAGATAGATAGATAGATAGATAGATAGATAGATAGATAGATAGATAGATAGATAGATAGATACTTTATTAATCCCTCAGAGCATTAAAAAAATGCACATTCTATACAATAAAATAAGATAAATAATATAAGATAAATAATATTAAATAAACTAACCTAAACAAAACCTAAACCTAAACAACAGTGCAATGACTTAGAATAAAGTAACATACAATCAGCAGTGCAAGGGTGTTATTGTTATGTGATGGATTTTGCCAGAGGTGAGTTATTGTACAGTCTTATTGCGGTCGGCAGGAATGATCTCCTGTATCTGTCCTTGTGACAGCAGCTGGAGGAGTCTTTTGGAGAAAGTGCTCCGCTGTCCCTGCAGCAGGTGGTGGAGAGGGTGGACAGGATTACCCAATATGGATAATAGTTTCTTCAGTGTCCTCCTCTCCACCACCTTTTCCAGGCTGTCCAGTTTGCAGCCAATGATGGAGCCAGCCTTCTTAACCAGTTTGTTAAGTCTGTTGGTGTCTCTGGCTCCAATGCTGTACTGGAAGTCAGTTGTGTATAAGGTGAACAGGAAGGGAGACAGAACAGTTCCCTGAGGAGCTCCAGTGCCACTGACCACCGTATCAGACAGCACACTGCCCAGACGGACAAACTGTGGTCTGTCTGTCAGGTAGTCAGTGATCCAGGAGACGGTGGGCGCGTCCACCCCCACCACCCGCAGCTTCTCACTCAGCAGCAGTGGTTGGATGGTGTTGAATGCACTGGAGGAATCAAAGAAAGTGATTCTCACAGAGTCACCGGTTCCATCCAGGTGAGACTGAGCTCGTTGCAGCAGGTAGATGATGGCGTCGTCCACTCCCACACGAGGCTGGTACGCAAATTGCAGAGGGTCCAGAGAAGATTTCACCAGCGGCCTGAGGTGGGCCAAGACCAGCCTCTCCAGCACCTTCATCACATGAGATGTGAGGGCAACCAGTCGGTAGTCGTTGAGGCCAGATGGAGTTGTCTTCTTAGGGACAGGAACGAGGCAGGACGTCTTCCACAGCACCGGGACCTCCTCCTGCTTCAGGCTCAGGTTGAAGAGGTGTTGTAGGACCTCAGCCAGCTGGAAGGCGCAGGTCTTCAGGACCCCGGGGCTGATGCCGTCAGGTCCTGCAGCCTTGCGCTGGTGGATTCTCTCCAGCTGTCTCCTAACCTGGCCAGTCGTCACAGAGTGGTGGTGGTGGTGGTGGTGGTGAAAGCTGGGGAGGGTGATCCACGGCTTGTTGTTGGGGAGGGTACAGTCATGGCATCAATGGCGCTGCACTCTCCTGAGCTGAGTGGATGGTGTCCACTGCTGCCTCTGAATCAGCTGATGGAGGAACGTACACAGCGATAACAATGGCGGACGAGAACTCCCTCGGCAAATAATACGGGCACATCCCCACGGCTAGAAGTTCAATGTCCGGGCTACAGAAACGTTCCTTCACACACACATGGTCGGGATTGCACCACCTCTCGTTCACATAGACTGCAATCCCTCCACCTTTCTTCTTACCGCTCCGAACAGTCCTGAAGCCGGGTACGGCCGCGCTGTGGTCCGGGAGATGTGAGTGCAGCCACGTCTCGGTGAAACACATGATGCTGGTAGTCTCTCCGGGTCTTTACCAGCGCGCCCAGCTCATCAGTTTTATTGGCCAAGGACTTCACGTTCCCCATTAAAATCGCCGGTACCGCTGGTTTGTGTTTCCTCCTCTTCGCCTTCAGTTTAGCTCCAGCTCTGCAACCCCGACGTCTTCTACGAAGTTCCTCCGGGATTTCAGGCTTCACTCCGGGCGGTAGTAGGGGTTTACTCAGCGCAATCAGCTGATCGCGCGAGTAAACAAAGGCACCAGTCCACTGTGCGTGGCTCTCCGTTACAAGGAGGGAAAAAAGTAACAGAAAAGCCACCAAAAAAGAGGTCCATTGCCTGACCGTCACTTAAACAAAACGTTAAGAAAACAAAAACAACTCAGAAGAGAGAAAAAGTGAAAAGTCTTAAAACTAAAACGCACACCAGGAGCCGCTGCAACAGGCTGCCACTAGCACGGTGCCATCTTGCAAATGCATAATTAATAAGATATTCACATACTTAGATATGGCACCAGTATTTCCTGGGGTTAAGAAGAACTGTGGCAGCAGGTGTTAAATTGACGGGCCTGTGATGCAGTCAGGTTTATCGTGGTTGGGATGTAATGTTGTCAGGTCTCCAATCAGATCAAGTCAGATCCCCTGCTTGACACCCCCCACAGCTCATCCAAATATGGTTACTACTGGCTCCAAACTCCAGGCCGTTCACAAACCAATTTGTGTGACAGTGACTTCACTGTTGGTTGCAACTTGGTCAGGGCCTTGAATCATGTACCTTCTTAGTGACCCCTTCCTGAGTTCCAGTTCATGCCAAGTAATGCGAACCAGCTACTGATCGTAGCTTCATATTTAGTGTACAAATATGAAACTGATACTTTGCTCCTTATTAAACTCAGAAAGAAAGCTATAAAAGCATTTCCAAAATGTTGAACTACTCCTTTATTTATTTAGACAACCGTTAGCAGCCCAAATATAGCAGAAGAACATCCTGGTGATCATTTTGGCATCCACAGACGATACATTGAGCAACAATAAAGACAGTGTTGAAAGACAGACGAGGAGCTCTTTGCTTCGTCACTGTTTTGCTTAAAGCTTCATGCGCCGGCAGCACAAACAAATGGGGCAAGTCGGCAGACAACCAGAGCCAAACCTCCCTGCCACTTCATACCCCTTTGCTCATAGGCAGGGATGTTTCATCCCGGGCCATCGGCATCCGTCAGTTTTGGCATTTTTGGCATGAGACAAAGACAGGGTGTGTACACCGTCAGTAATTTGGAAAACAACATTGAGAAACTCAGACTGCAGTGTGTCTGTGTGTGGGGCAAGAGACATCTTGCTGGCAGGGATCTGAGTCCTATCATGGTCCGTGTGTTTGGGGAAAGAGCCAGAGCAGCTGCGGGAGGTGGAGCAGTACCAGCTAGAGATAGTTGGGTTCACCTCCATGCCCAGCACTGGCCCAAGCTCTGGAGAGGGGCTGGACTTTATCCTTTTCTGTAGTTGCCCAGGGTGAGAGGCGCCGGGCGGAAGTGAGGATACTCACGAGCCCCCGGCTGAGCGCCGCCATGTTGGAGTTCTCCCCGGAGAACCAGAGGTTGCGGGGAGGAAGGCTCTGACTGTTGTTTGTGCTAATGGACCGAACAGCAGTTTGGAGTATCTGGCCTTCTTGGAGTCAGTGGGAGGAGTCCTGGAAAGGAGGCCGCCTGCCGACTCCATAGTTCTCCCGGGAGACTTCAACGCTCATGTGGGCAACGACAGAGAAACCTGGCAGGGGGTGATTGGGAGGAACGACCTGCCCGACCTGAACCTGAGCGGTGTTTCGTTATTGGACTTCTGTGCTAGGCACGGTTTGGCCATAATGAACATCATGTTCAAGGTGGATCAATGATCTGCTGACTTGGACGGGGGATATCGTCAGGCGGTGGAAAGAGCACTTTGAGGAACTCCTAAACCTGACCGGCATGCCCCCTGGAGAGGAGGCAGCGTCTGAAGACTTGGGGGGGAGTCGCACCCATATCCTTGGCAGAGGTTTATGAGGTAGTGAGAAAGCTCTACCGGGGGTGGATGAGATCCGCCCTGAGATGCCGAAGGCACTGGACATTGCTGGGCTGTCTTGGCTGACACGCCTCTTCAATGTAGCATGGGGGTCAAAAAAGGGGACCACAGAGTGTGCTCCAACTATCGGGGTATCACACTACTCAGCCTCCCCGGCAAAGCTTATGCCAGGGTGCTGGAAAGGAGGCTCCGACCATTTGTCAAACCTCAGATTCAAGAGGAGCAGTGTGGATTCCGTCCCGGTTGTGGAACAGTGGACCAGATCTTTACCCTCGCAAGACTACTGGAGGGGTCCTGGGAGTTTGCCCATCCAGTCTATGTGTGCTTTGTGGACTTGGCCATCTGGTCTCTATATAACTGCAGTAGAAGCGGTGTTCGTATTCTCGGCAATAAGTCAGACTCGCTGCCAGTGGGTGTTGGCCCCCGCCGGAGCTGTCCTTTGTCATCAATTCTGTTTATGGCCTTCATGGACAGGATATCTAGGCGAAGCCTGGGGGAGGAGAACGTCATTTTCGGAGGTCTCGGGATCGCCTCTCTGCTGTTTGCAGATGATGTGGTCCTGTTGGCCTCTTCAGACCACGACCTCCAGCACTCACTGGGGCGGTTTGCAGTTGAGTGTGACGCGGCGGGGATGAGGGTTAGCACCTCCAAATCTGAGGCCATGGTTCTCTGCCGGAAACCGGTGGATTGCTCCTTCCAGCGAAGGAATTTAAGTATCTGAGGCAGGCCTCAGCCTTAAATATAGGGTAAGGAGCTCGGACATCAGGAGCGAACTCGGAGTAGAGCCGCTACTCCTTCGCGTCGAAAGGAGCTGAGGAGCTGGCAGCAAACCCCGGGGAAGACCCAGAACACGCTGGAGGGATTATATCTCCCAGCTGGCCTGGGAACGCCTCGGGATCCCCAGGATGAGCTGAAAAATGTTGCAGGGGAGAGGGAAGTCTGGGTCAACTTGCTTGGCCTGCTGCCACCGCGACCCGATCCTGGATAAGCGGAAGAAGATGGATGGATGGATGGATAGATAAATGGATGGATGGCTGTTATGGATTTCTACAAAAACAAAAGTATCTTATAAAAATCCTCAAAATGACATTCTTGCACTCATTAAATATCCCCAATCAATTAATATGCAAATATGTGAGCTTGCCAAAGTTTAACTGCTTGGTAAGATGTCTCAAACCGCACCGTTGAGAAAATTCAAGACCAGAATTGACTTAGAAACTATCTGTGATGTCACAGATCATGCTCGTAGACCCGCCCCTTAAGAGTAGATTTTCAATGAGCACAAAGAAACTTTGCCTCATTCAGCAGATGAATGTGAAAACAGACCTTTGGTTTTAAACTCTGCACATCATTCTGCACACTGAAGCTCAAACATTCAACAAAAAATTAGTAGAATGGGGACTTGAATCCAAAATCTGTTCTGACAGCAGGTAATCCAATTTCTAAAGACACACATCCTCCCAAAAGATCCATTGAAAGTCCCTCTATTAAACAGGACCAAACAAGGTGACAATAAAATCTTTACAGTCCTTGAATTAAGTTAACTGTCTGAGATTTGAAATACATTTGTCCTTATTTGATGGTTAGAGTAGTCTTGGGAGTAGCCACCCACTGTGACGTCACCGATGGGTTTATAAGCTGCAGTTCTGAAGCCTCCAGTCTGCCATCCTGGTTGTAGCATCTTGTTTCTTTGGAGACAAAGGTGATCATATTTGGAAGAGCTCAGGAGAAGCGAGGTGTGGATCTGACTCTGACTGACAACCTGAGGACACTACAACCGCCCACCTATACCAGAAAACTGACTGCACCACAGGCCTGTCAATCAAACCAGACACGCCCCAAACATACCTCACTTTGAGGCCTAATAGCTAATGAATTATGGATTTCTGTTTGATCAGAAGATCTGACTCTAGAAAATGAGACCATAAGAACTTGTAAACTGTATTGACTTTTTTGCTCATGAAAAGAGTTGATGTTTTATTGAAACGGAGGTTTTCTGGAGCTAGCCCTTAGTGACTTTTGGCTTTTTAAAATTAAAAAACTCAATTACAATCACTGAAATTTCAGTGGTAAAGTAGGTAGGTAGGTAAATGTGAAGGGGAAATAGGGTCACCTAGACTTCGGGTGGGGGGAGGGGGGAAGGGGGTTGTCTTGCCTAGAAACAGCAGATTCCTGGCAGCCAAGGCCTTGATTACAGGAGGTCTGTGGTGATTGGCGGGGGCGACAGCGGATGACACATGCCTCAGGAGGCACAGGGAGAACGTCTGAAGGAAAAGAGCTGAGTCCCCACCTGACCCAGATCCAGGGGATAACCAAACAACACCTCTGCCACAGAAAGAGGACCAGGCGAGAGACCCTCAGCAATTCGGGGTGGAAAGGCAGGTGGGCAAGCAACTTTAAAATAATATACCTACGTTTGCATTAATAAGAGAATTGGAAGAAACACTACAAAAAGTAAAAACTGCTTTGCTAAGTTGCAAATTATTCTTTTATACAGTAATTGATGAAATAATTCCATCAGTTTTAAAAGAAGTAACTTTAGTCTTCAGTAACATCCAATGTGTATAATATATATTATGTTGTATATGTGTGGTAACCTCCAGTAGCTCTGCAGTAACATTGCAGTATTTCTGCTAATTAGAGGACACAAAAAGTTACTTGGTAGGTTTATAGAAGAGGGATTGCAGTGGATCTGATGCATCGCTGACAGTGAGCACCCTCTAGTGGAAGACTGGAGTAATTACATACTGATTAAAACAGGATCCACATGTCTGCATGTCACAGGTGACAACCGAGCTCACCACGAAGGCAGTCAAATAAAACAATCGGTATACTTAATAAACTACAGACTGAGCATGTTTCATCCCTCTTCATAATTTCATAATTCATCATTTGACCTATAAATAAATAATATTTGATATAATAATATATCATGAGCATAAACTGCATTCAGCCAGTCGTCAGGCCTCGGTCAGATGTCGGGGACTCCGCTGGTCTTTCTGTAAGAGGAGTCATCTGTACTTGACCTCCATTCAGAGCAGAGTTAGAGATAACTTTTACTCCACAGATTGTGTTTATGATCACAACTGTAGCTTTGTACTGTATATTGTAACACATGAAGCTCATAAAACAATATCTCATCTTACTACAAAGCTATAAGTGGGGTAATCATGTTGGAACAATGTGTGGAGGAATTTTCAGTCTGTCATAACCCTGATGACCTCATTTTTTTATACTGAGCCACAGGAGACATCAAATTTGGATTTATGTCTCTGAGGGAGATGTGCTGACTTTATTAAAACCAGTGCTGGTCAGTGACTTCCAGGCCGGAAACATAACATCAACATATCTATATAGGAGCCAGCACAATAATGGAAAATATTAAAGCCATCAGCTAAAAAACAGCAATTTTATCAGGGATTCAACAGCTTGTGACACATTTATTTAACATAGTTTAGAGTACAAATACCACATCAGAACCCGTCACACTCCAGTAGTAGGTCCTTCAAGTAAAAGCAGACATATCTAGAAAATATCATTTTTGAGCACGCAGTCATTTTGTGAAGCTGAAAAATCCCATCAGGAACCACGAGTTAAATAATCAGAAGATTTGATCCCCCACCTCCCATCATGACAGCACACAAATAGTGTTTTTCCTTTTTTTTTTTTTTTTTTTTTTTTTTAATAAAAGCATTATCATATTTCATATTTTGGTGGTACAGAATTCAAGTTTTTATAGATTTGGTTCACAGAAGAATCACATATTTAACTGAGCAAACTTCCCTAGATGAAACAATTCTTTTAAAAAGTAGCTTAAATAATGGTACAGTACAAAAATAAGTGGGTTTATCACAAAAGTAGTTTTTTGTTTCCTTTTGAAGAAGGTACAGTGGCACAGTATTCTTCTCTGTAGAAAAAGTAACATAAAAAAATGTCCTCCGTTGTCGCTTGTTTTGCAGCAGACAGCCCGTTAGAAAATGATACATTCACTGGCGTTCTTTATCCCACTGGCAGAAGGCACTAAAGAGCAGACTTGGGTCAAGCAGCATTTGCACATATGGCTTGTTTTTCCTATTTATATGCCAAACAGAGAGACGGGGGGGGGGGGTGTCAGTCAATACAGTCAGTCAGAAAGTTCACACAGAGCAGCATGTGAATGTCCTGACGTGGCTTCTGACGAACACCACAACTCTGTACAACTGCTGATTGCCCCGAGTCTGCGAAGGAGTTCAGGCTTCATTCAGAGCGAGCAGTAAGTGCCCTGAAAGAATAAAACAAGTGCATGTAAAAAGTCCACTTCAGTTCCACTGCCAGGTGGAAAACAGAGTCGGACTGAAGTGAACGGAGCCGGTCCTCGACCCTGGTTTGGACCACGGGGACGTCGAGGCGGTCCTACTGAGCCAGTCCTGCGTCTTTAGCCATGCCGTAGAAGATCCCTCTCCGAGATAGGAGGTTTGTGGGAGTATCAAACTCTGCTATCTGTCCCTTGTCCAACACCAGCACTCTGCAAGAAGAGAGGGGGGAGGAAGAGGAGAGGAGAGGAGAGGAGAGGAGAGGAGAGGAGAGGAGAGGAGAGGAGAGGAGAGGAGAGGAGAGGAGAGGAGAGGAGAGGAGAGGAGAGGAGAGGAGAGGAGATGTTCACACAGCAGCTTCTAAAACATTGCAGACATGGCAAATATTTTTTTACATCATCAAATTCAGTTTGCAACCAAACTTACCTCTAAGTGTAGTGAGGCAAAGCAGGCATTACATATATATATATTTTTTAATATTAAACAAATATTTAATAATAACCATTATTATTATAATTATTATTATTATGTGTATTTTAGTCCCTCCAGGAAATCTTGAGATTGCAATAATTAATGTTAGTTCACCACAATATTTGCTAAATTCCCACAATTGTTCTGCAAAAACAGCTCAGTTTAAGATATTTGGGCACGAAGTCTGTAAACCCATCAAAACTAAACTCCTTTATTAACAAAATAACTCTTTTATAGTCACTCAAATGACGAGGCGGATGGGAATTGTGGTTTTAGAAATGAGGAATAGTGTATGTTAGATTAGTTTTAAACACACTCCCAGTCAGAGATGACCAAAGTGTTAAATACATATTATTTAAAAAACATTTTAAGCCTTTTTTTTTTGACAGAATATCTCTCTCTCTCTCTCTCTCTCTCTCTAATTTTGTGCCCACGGTTATGCAAGTACTAATAAATGTAAAAATCAGATTACCACTCAAATATTTCTGTGATGTGCAGTATGCTTATAATAATAGGATGTGATTACATAGAACTCATTATTAGATTAGACTTGCAATTTTTGCAAATATCCAGATTTATACAACAAAACAAAAAAAATCCCTTCAAAATTTGAAAATTCAATTTTTTTTTAAATTTTTTTTTATAGAAAAGCTGCTGCAAAATCAAACAAAAAAAAACCAACCTCTGCAACATCCTGCAGGGACTGATATGTATCACAGAGTTATATAATAAACTGCAGGTCACGTGTGATCGTCCTAAATCCAGAAGGCGTACGCAAAATGAAACGATGTTCCGAGACCACAAAGATCTCAGTGACGTTAATGAAGAACAGGCGCAAATTAAAAAGGAAGAAAAGCTGGATCTCTGCTCTTTTCGGCTGCATCAGTGGAACCACGTTTGTTTTGAAGCCTCAAACATCCTGGTCATTGTAAGTGTGACAAGATGTTTCTCATGGAATTATGACGTTATTTAGTCAACTCTGCTTCCTGTTCTGTTCTGTCTGACAGTGGACGCTCGTTTATGCTCGATTCTCAAAAGTCCAAATTTATTTTTGATTTGACAATGATGGATTTTTGACAATAACGTTTGGGAGAGCGTCTCTGAGTGACGCGTGTCTGTGGATGTTTCACTTAACTGTTATCCTCCAGCATGAGAGGAAAACAGACTCATCCCACATGAGAGGAGGTCATATTTAAAATGGGCTCAGTGAAGCTATAAACTTCATGCGTCGGTTTTCCAACTTATGTCACTGAATGAAAAAAAAAAAAGAACAGCTGAGCTACGGCTGCTTTGTTGACCGCTGGTACGAACCCGCGCACACACGCCGTCCTGAGTTCGTGGATGCGGGTGCATTTGCGATCCGATCGCGGACTTTGAGCAGAGAAAACATCACATTTTAGTGTCCAACTCAGGAGTTTTGGAAACGGATGCTTAAATTTAAAAAAAAAAAAAAAAAAAGCCTGCGACGAGGAAGCGCGGAGACGGGTTTGGAGGGACGTTTTGCGTTTCAGACGGGCAGAACATCGTAATCCACGACCGAAGGAGGCGCGTCGGGTCGGGAGGAACCGAGTGCGTTACCTGTAATATTTGGTTTTGCGTCTCTCAGCGTCAGACGGGCAACTCTGAGACGTTCTGAAGCGTCCGAGCGAAAACATTCGCCGTAAGCCACCCGAACGGTGACGCTGACGGCACGTCGCTTCTCCAACATGACGTCACCGACTTCCAGCATTCAACAACATAACCGGAGCGGGCATTTCATGTCAAAGGAGGAATATTTACAGGCCGTCCGCAGCCTCGGAGCCTTTGGCCGGCGTCCGGTGTTTTCTAACCTCGTGTAATCCATGATCGTGTTGAGCCTGTGCGCGATGGTGAAGACGGTGCAGTCTTCAAACTGAGTCCTTATGGTGGACTGGATGAGGTCGTCCGTCTCCAGGTCGATAGCAGCGGTGGCTTCATCCAGGATGAGGATCCTCGTTTTCCTCAGGAGAGCCCGAGCCAAACACACCAGCTGCCTCTGACCCACACTGGAGACACGACAACACACAGGACACATGACATGAACGTTTCCATAGAAACGCCGGCTCGGCGGCGCCTCCTCCCGTCGCGGCGTACCTGAGGTTCTCGCCTCCCTCTGAACACTCCAGCTCCAGTTTTAACGGCTGGTTGCTGACAAACTTGTCGAGGTGAGAATGTTCCAGAGCTTTCCACAGATCTTCGTCGCTGTACTTCTCAAAGGGGTCCAGGTTCATCCTCAGCGTCCCGGAGAACAGCACCGGCTCCTAAGCAGGGACACGGAAACGATGAGCCGGCAGAAACTCGGACGACTCTGAGCAACGCTGTTTTACTGGTGTTGGTGAGAAGTCAAGACTCAAACATTCGTCTGTTAGCAAACAATACATTTAATCATCAATCAACCTGTTGATTCATATCCTGCTGCCCTTTTCCACCTGGACAGACCAGGCTAACTGCACCCCAGGCTGACAGGCTTTGTGCTAAGCTAAGCTAACACTCTACTGCATACAGATATGAGAGCGGCGTCGATCTTCTCATCCGAACTCGAAATAAGTCAAACAACAAACCTTGCAGCACTAAAGTTTTCAATCATTTTTCCATTCGCCTGTCGACGGTGGTTTATTATACTACTTATCACCTCTGTATATATTATTTATGTTTTATATGATATGTCATTTTATTGAACAACTGGCCAGAGAATAGAGGAATATTATCATTTTGGGCCGACAGCCTCATTTACATTTGTTCTTTCTGCTCACCAATGAGCCCCGTTTGTGTCAAAATAACCAAGAAATGAAATTTACACTGTAGAAAACTTATAAAAACTTATTTGCACAACATATTACAACATAAGAATCCAACATACGTCCACGAGGCTCCAGAGGGTATGGTTGTTGTATGGTTGTTGTATGGTTGTTGTATGGTTGTTGTATAGTTGTTGTATGGTTGTTGTATGGTTGTTGTATAGTTGTTGTATGGTTGTTGTATAGTTGTTGTATGGTTGTTGAATGGTTGTTGTATGGTTGTTGTATAGTTGTTGTATGGTTGTTGTATAGTTGTTGTATAGTTGTTGTATGGTTGTTGTATGGTTGTTGTATGGTTGTTGTATAGTTGTTGTATGGTTGTTGTATAGTTGTTGTATAGTTGTTGTATGGTTGTTGTATAGTTGTTGTATGGTTGTTGTATGGTTGTTGTATGGTTGTTGTATGGTTGTTGTATGGTTGTTGTATAGTTGTTGTATGGTTGTTGTATGGTTGTTGTATGGTTGTTGAATAGTTGTTGTATGGTTGTTGAATGGTTGTTGTATAGTTGTTGTATAGTTGTTGTATGGTTGTTGTATGGTTGTTGTATAGTTGTTGTATGGTTGTTGTTGTTGTATATGGTTGTTGTATAGTTGTTGTATGGTTGTTGTATGGTTGTTGTATGGTTGTTGTATGGTTGTTGTATGGTTGTTGTGTTGTTGTATGGTTGTTGTATGGTTGTTGTATGGTTGTTGTATGGTTGTTGTATGGTTGTTGTATGGTTGTTGTATGGTTGTTGTATGGTTGTTGTATAGTTGTTGTATAGTTGTTGTATGGTTGTTGTATGGTTGTTGTATAGTTGTTGTATGGTTGTTGTATGGTTGTTGTATGGTTGTTGTATGGTTGTTGTATGGTTGTTGTATGGTTGTTGTATGGTTGTTGTATGGTTGTTGTATGGTTGTTGAATGGTTGTTGAATGGTTGTTGAATGGTTGTTGTATAGTTGTTGTATGGTTGTTGTATAGTTGTTGTATAGTTGTTGTATGGTTGTTGTATGGTTGTTGTATGGTTGTTGTATGGTTGTTGTATGGTTGTTGTATGGTTGTTGTTGTATGGTTGTGGTGTTGAATGGTTGTTGTTGGTTGTATGGTTGTTGAATGGTTGTTGTATGGTTGTTGTATGGTTGTTGAATGGTTGTTGTATGGTTGTTGTATGGTTGTTGTATGGTTGTTGTATAGTTGTTGTATGGTTGTTGTATGGTTGTTGTATGGTTGTTGTATGGTTGTTGTATGGTTGTTGTATGGTTGTTGTATGGTTGTTGTATAGTTGTTGTATGGTTGTTGTATGGTTGTTGTATGGTTGTTGTATGGTTGTTGTATGGTTGTTGTATGGTTGTTGTATGGTTGTTGTATGGTTGTTGTATGGTTGTTGTATGGTTGTTGTATGGTTGTTGTATAGTTGTTGTATGGTTGTTGTATAGTTGTTGTATGGTTGTTGTATGGTTGTTGTATGGTTGTTGTATGGTTGTTGTATGGTTGTTGTATGGTTGTTGTATGGTTGTTGTATGGTTGTTGTATGGTTGTTGTATGGTTGTTGTATGGTTGTTGTATGGTTGTTGTATGGTTGTTGTATAGTTGTTGTATGGTTGTTGTATGGTTGTTGTATGGTTGTTGAATGGTTGTTGTATAGTTGTTGTATGGTTGTTGTATAGTTGTTGTATGGTTGTTGTATGGTTGTTGTATGGTTGTTGTATGGTTGTTGTATGGTTGTTGAATGCATGTTGTGCGAGGTTTCTTTGTACCTGGGGAATGATGGTGAGTTTGGACCTCAGGTCGTGCAGGCCGATCTCGGATATCTTCACCCCGTCGATGATGATCTCTCCCGCTGCAGCTTCCAGCAGTCTGAAGAGGCAGAGCGTCATGGAGGACTTACCGGCCCCCGTACGACCCACGATACCAATCTGAAACATACACAGAGCTGAACGTGAGCACCCTGCTGACCCATTAGTCCTTAGAGATCAGAACCCCCCCCCCCACCACCACCACCACCACCACCACCCCTCACACCTTCTCTCCTCCCTTCACGGTCAGCGAGATGTTCCTGAGCACGAGGTCCAGTCCCTCTCGGTACCGAACGCTGTAGTCGTGGAACTCCACGTTTCCCTCCACAGGCCATTCGGGAGCGGGCTTCTTGTCCTCCACCTCCCAGGGCGCCTGTGAGCACAAACACAGCTCTTCTGACCAGGAAAACCTTCTGAACAACTCATTAGCCCGCTTGGCTTGTAAATAGACCCGATTTGTTTATCGGAGAGCTGCACGATCAATCAGAGCTGCCAAACATTTACTTCCCCTCGGGGACACGCTGGACGCTCCAAACAAAAGGCTTTCGCTAACAGCTCTACCAGCTACTGTACCGAAGGGGCACGTACTGCGATGGCTGCTGAGAAAGTACACCGTGTACAGTACAAGCGCAGTGTTTATCTTATGCAACAGAAGGGCCCTTGTTGGCAGCAGGTAACGTAACATTTCTGGGTCTAGTTACGGTTTATAGGTCTTGTGTTGTTGGAGTTGAACTGCGGGGAGTTTTTTGTTTTGGAATGTGGGTAAATTCCTGCAGCGCAAAGCCAACGCTACTTAAACAGCCAACACACGCACGGTCCAACTTTTACTCCTGTGGAGCATTAGAAAGGAGCGGAAATGGACACGCAGTGAGTGTGTTCACGTCCACGCTGCCTCCGTACCTCCGTCTTGGTCTCCGAGTACTCCTTCACTCTCTCCACTGCGACGATGTTGCTCTCCAGATCCGAGGACATCCGCACCATCCAGTTCAGAGACATGGTCACCTAATAACACAATAACGGATTTAAAGGGACGCTTCAAAGGTCCTTCATTCTCATATCATGTCCTTCAGTGAGTCACAATGAGAACTACTGTATGCGTACCGGTGTATTTGTATAGCGCCTTTTAACATCATGGCAAAGGATAAATATTGTTACATTTCAAATATTTCTCCATTGAAATCCTGCAGTTACCTAAAAGTAACAGATGCATGTTTGAAAAAAATGATAACGGATAAATATTGTTGCTTTTATCGAACTACTTCAAACATGTCTCCATTAAAAACTCGTGGTTAGCTAAAAGTTGACGAATAAACGTTCAAATAAATGGGAAGAGATGGACACCATTACTTTTAGCTAATTGTTTTAAACATTTCTCCATTGAAATCGTTTGCTGATTGTTATGGATACGTGTTTAAATAGTTATCTTTACATAATGCATAAATGACTGAAATCAAGTATTGGGTGTATAAATGTAATGTAATACATGATGAGTTGGAAGAGTTACCAAAAGGTGTGCAAAGGTGTTAAAATACCTAGAAGTGGGGGATAAATGATTAAAACTAATAAATAATAAAAATTACACGTTAAGTAGTTGAAATAGCTAAAAGTTATCAACATAGTTAAAACAGTTGAACTAAACAGGAATGGCAAAGAAAAAAAATGTAATAAACAAATGTTTACTGGTCAAAACTGTTTATCCATTACTTACTTAAAACACCAAACAGCTTTATTCTTTGGTTTGTTGCTGGTATGATAGTGATAGTGCACAGTGGATTTATTAGAGCTTTTAATGCTTCAAAGAAGATGCCAGTTTGTGGCCGTAAAACCAAAACAATGACCTAAAAGAGGCTAAAAGACTTATTTCATCTATTTGTGATATCAAAATACTGACTGGTGCATCTTTAACTGAGACACTAATTACTGGTAACACACTGAAAAAAGACGCCACGTATTGACCACAGCAGTGAGTTTGCAGTCGTACCTGAAGAGCGTAGGACACCGACAGGCCGACGAGGCCGGGGTTCAGATTCTCCTTTCCGGTCACCGCGAACAGAGCGGCAAACAACACAATGCAGTTCCCAATGAACTCGATGCGCACACCAAGCCACCTGCATGAACACAGGGTCACAGTCATGAGACTTTATGAAGAAACTCCGGTATAAATATGTGAGAGCACAAATATTAAACTAAAGGATAACTTAACACCAACACTACCAGTTTTTTTTTTTTTTGGATGGAAATGAATGTCTCTAACGTTAAAACAAATGGGACACGTATGAGACTCTGTTGCGTTTGTTTTTGGTTTGATCAGGCAAAATATCTGCAGAGAAAAGGTCCATACATGGAAGTATAGTCTGCTGCAATAAATGTGTTGCTGTTTACTGAGTGTACGTATGATGCACCAACACACTACGGCAGGTGAAAATGATATCATTTAGCTGTGAGTATATACGCTGTGTCGGAAGTGGCTAAATGAATGTTTCAGGTTTAATGATTCTGATCTTGATCTGTGAAGTGGAAAGTTTCGACACCGTGTTCAATCTTTTTTTTTTGTTTCACTTTGTGTCTCTCACTCTGTACTCAGCCACCGGGTCTGATGGGACTGGCAAGACCGTCTTTCACATCTCCAACAAGACCCATGTGATGAAGTCTGCGTGCTTCCACAAAGTATTTATTGGACAATTGATCAGTTATTGATGCCAAATCTTTGTAAGTCAGCAAAAAGTGTGTTGGCCTCATCCAAATAACACTCTGGACCTTCGGATGTTACAGCTTCTGCTTTTACCATGAGTGTTAACCTGTTATATATAAATATAATATGAAGTGTTATAGCTGTATAGCTGTCAAATTCTAATCATGCCAGAATCCAAATAAATGCTACGCAGCCATTGTTTTTCATTTTCATTCAACATTTCTGACATAACATGAGCCAGACAAAACCACCAGTGTTGAGAGTGTTGCTTAATCTTTGGTCCTTTCTGCATACGACATAAAAGATTGAAACATTTTTTAAAGGATTAATGCAGCACTTTGTAGAACCTTTTTTGTTTGTTCTCGCAAAGAATCGATGATAAGAGCAATACGTCTACTGTGCTCGAGCAAAAGATAACAACATCTTCCAGTCAGGTAACATGCTAGCGGTGGCATCCTCAGCTGACCACCTCCTCATGACTCCTGGCAAGAAAACAACTTGGCAAATTCCCTATTCAAGTCCTGAATTTTGCAAATATTTTAATTTCATGTTATTTGTAATTAAACTAGAACCCATATAGGATGAATATCTGCTAAAAAAAAAAAAAAAGAAATCTAAAAACTGCAACAACAAAGTGCAAATTAATGTCATTTGAAATTATTATACAAGACTTTTACACAAGCTGGGTGAAAAATGCTTTTGTAAATTTGTATTTGTATTTTAATTACGACCTGATTCTGATGCTCGATCAAAGCTGGTCTAAAGAACAGGTGATTCATCTTTTGATCGATTTCTTTGGTTTGGAATTTGTTTTTCTCTCTTTTTGTTATTATCGTTACAATTATCATAAACTGCATATCGTTGGGGTTTGGTCTATTTGATGGACAAATTAAGACAACTGATGATGTTACCATGGGAATAAGAAATGATCACGGGGCATTTAACGTCATTTTCTGGGCAATTAATCTATTAAATGAAAAAAAGATGAATACATTATGAAAATAATTGTTAGATTGTTAACCCTCTGATGCTTATATCTAATTAATTCTAGAACGTATGAGCCAACAACAGCCTTTATTGAGCACTGATATTAGCATTGATCAAGCTAAAAGGCGATGGAGGGTCTGAGCGGCCTCATCGTGGACACCGGTGGCTGAGCACAGAGCTGCCGTTCTGCTGAGCTGAAACACAACACGTACCTGTTGGACACTATACCAGGGAAGTAACTCTTTTGGTTCTCATCCACTTTCATATCACTCATCAGAACAAAGGCAGAGTGTCTGCTATAGGCTCGGATTACACTAGAGCCCGTGACGGTCTCAGAGAAATGGGAGTATATGGGAGAGCGGCTGACCGACTCCAGACGTTTTAGCTGCCGCGACGTGGCAACGTAAAATCTCTAGAAGCGTTGAAGGGGAGAGAAACAAACACAACATTAAAAACCCAACAAGGCATGCTCAGATATTTCAGAAACAATTATGATGCACACACACACACACACACACACACACACACACACACACACACACACACACACACACACACACACACACACACACACACACACACACACACACACACACACACACACACGCAGAGTAATAAAGGAAGCCTGTATGAACAAAAAACCTGCACGGCTCATTTCATATTTTTACACTTTCAGGTTGTTGATGAGGTGCCAGCTGCAGTTACAAAAGCTCAGCTGAAGCACTGACTTCCAAATCTATGCAAATCAGCTGTCCTGCATTAACCACAGGAATGTTTTACACGCTGCGCTGCAGAGTAAACAGCTTCATCAAGTCGCCAATCATAATAATATCAACTTCATACATGCTACTAAGTGCAGGTGTTTTGTTTTTTCATGACACTTATACCAGCATCCCAATCACATTGATAGTTTAACAAAAACAATTATTCTGAAAGAGTTAGAAGCTCGGCGTTCTGTTTCCCAGTATCATTATATTAATTATGATCATTCAGTCAAACAGAAGCCCCTCCATACAGTTTGAAGAATTAAGACACATGATGCAGCAGAGACAGGCCATGCAGGGTGGATGCCATGAAAAAGCCGTAGGAATTATATGAATTTGTGTTAGGAGGGCTGATTTTAGTCGTTTGGAGGTGCAGTTACTGTGGTGAGCACACCGACTTCCTTTAACGACTCCCTGCACAATCTTATCAACGATTTCTGACAAGTGACCTCAAGTTAGTTTTGAATTCTAACAGTATATTTGGGACATGCTTGAAAGATAGTCTGACTATGTTATATATTATCTTACAAGACTTCACAAACCTTCAATCATTTAACTTAATGTTGGATTGAAAGCTAATCTGGGAAGCTAAACAGCTAACACTGCATCAGGATAAAGGGGAAGTCCAGACGTTGAGGATAAGTGCTTTCGGACCAACCTTTCCCATATCATTTTGTAAAGCCAGGAGTATTTCTTTTCTGTACTTGTCGGTGGCTGCAGGTCTGTGTTGGACTGCTAACTCGTTTAGCAGCCAGGCTGCTAACCTTATAGCATCCTAGCTACGTCCGGCACATCCAGGTAGGGTGCGTTTAGAAAATGCTAATATTGGCGGCCTTTTCTGCACTTTTCAGTTTTGTCCATTGATTGCTCAACTTGAGGCTTTTATTGCATGTTTTTTTTACAGTCACGTAACGTCACCACAGTTCCTATTGTAACGGGGAAAGTACCTGCCGAGGGGGGAGGAGCTAAAAGGTACCACAAATGGAGTTATAGGAGCTTAGAAGGTTCCTGTGCGGACACACACAAAAAGGGGAACTCCCTCCCACTGTTACTGAACTGTGAAATAGTTCCTGCAGTCCAAAAATGCCCAGAAAAATATATTGTGACTTTTGTCCCATAGTATGGATCAACATGTTCAATTTGTAATGCAGGTTTTTTTTTATTAAACATTTTAAAGCTGAAGCTCAACCTTAGATAACCCTGATTACATCTGTTTGTTTGTTCTTTTTTCCAAACCCACAGAGATATTATATAAGTGTTTTTGCAGGATGATTAACTCTCCTTCTGACAGTGAAACTGAACTTTATGTGCTAAAATTGCTGGCGTTCCCCTTTAACCAGATGTAATCGAGCACAAGAGTGAGTTTTGACCACAAACTGATGTTATCAAATCTAAAACAGCCATTAAAATAATTTTGAATGCATTATTAAAGCAAATCTTTTAATGGGACCATCTACACTCTTTTAACCTCAACATGACGCAAAAGAGCCACGACCCAATTGTTGTTAATTTAGTCATAAATAAAAGATCTTCACCACAGTAAAGATTCAAAAATCAGCAAATCACGAGGAACTTCTGTTGCAAATATTAGCGTTGATTTGAAATTTGCCTCGTTTTTGATCAAATTTAAATCAGTCCTGCAGTGATGAACACCAAACACACAAACAACCATAAACGACTGCTGTTTCTCCGGCTCCCACAGTTCACCTGGTTCTGACATCACAACCACTGACAGGTGAGACAGAGCTGCTCCAGCGGCAGAAACACTCTCGTTAATCCCCCGAGAAGTTACTGCAGCTACTTGACATCTATTCAAGGAAGCGTGGTCAGAAAAACACTGAACAAAAAAAGAGCTGACAGAGAGGAGATCTAGTTTTAACCTAGATAATTCACAAGCTCACGTGTCAACGTGGTCGACACGTACAGAGCTTTTTGTACTTCGTCAGCAAATCTGGAGCACATGAAACATAAGTGGATAAGTGGGCCAGATTCCTTTTGACGGTATATTAAACTACTTTTGAGAACGGGCAAACGCACGTTGTCTGATATGTGATCAGGGAAATGATTCCTGCCTCCTGAGCAGCTCTGCCGACAAGAAGTACTTTAATTAAGTGAAAATATTTTAATCCCAATTGGCTACTTACAGCAGAAAACAGATTAAACAGCGATGTTTTGTTGCATTGTAGATTGTTGTTGCCACCAGCTGAACCAACAGGTGCTGCTAACGAAAGGTGCCACAGTCCCGAACTACAGACTGACCGCGGAGGCCGCAGCTGTGCTACGACTACCGGACTACTAGAGAGCAGACCACGCTGCACCTAAAGCACTACAACAGCAATGATCAAACACATGCAGCACTCCAGCAGCACACACACTCTCCACAGCACTCTCAGACATGCGTGTTTTGTATTAATGAGTTAGCAGACTTGTTTCCTATTTACCTGAACCCACCAATAGAACACCATTAACGGGGCTATGACTATGAGGAACATTGGGGTGAGAGCAGAGCATATGAGCAGCACATTCAGTGTGTACCAGAAAGTGCGCATCCATATGTCAATATTGTCTGGGATGTGGGAGTCTATAGCATCCAAGTCTTTGCTGAAGCGGTTTAGTAACCGCCCAATGGGGGTGCTCTCGAAAAAGGCCTGCGGAGCGCGCAGGACCCCCTGAAGCATGTTGTTGTGCATGAGCTTGGCCGCCCGCAGCATACTGTAGGCCCGGCACAACAGGCAGTTAACCAACAACAGCACACCTGCGGGAGGGGGGCAGGGGAGGGGGGCGGGGGGGAGGGAGGGGAGGGGAGGGTCAGGTGTGACAACACAACAACAGCTGCGTTAAATGGATTTCGGACCCGTTCACCGGTGTCTACAGAAACAGCAGCTTCCACAGACTCGGCACTCGACTGCAGCTTTTTAACACGTCCTGAGATTGAAAACAAAACCAAGTTAAACTTTTTATCATCAGGTTTTCTGTTTTTATGGTGCTCCATTTTTTTCTCCCTTTTTGTGTATGCTGCCAACTACAAGTTCCAGGATTGACAGTGTATCAGAAAATAAACTTCTGTCGCCATGCGTTTCATCCCCTGCCTCGACATTTGCACCTTCTGACTCTGCAGCTGACCGATTTAAGGAAATCGATTTGTTTCTTATGAATCACGCAGCTGTAAACATGTCGGGGTAACGGCAATGATAGAAGCAGTGTTCACTGGGATTAACTGTTTTACATTTTCACAAACCTCATTATGCCTCGGCTCAGCGTATCTGCCTACACAGGGTACTAATCCAAGAGGAGGGCCCCATTCGTCTCACATTTTAAATCTGTGGACTTCATTGTAATTAAGTCAAGTCAATTTTATTCAACTGTGTTGTGTCACAATGACAGGATATGTCAGTGCTGGAGAAGTCCTGACAACAGAACTTTACAACATTATACAGATGAACCCAACAATTCCCACCTAAGCTAGGAGGTAAAAATTCCCTTTTAATAGGAAGAAACCTCAGACAGAAGTTTTATGTAAACTAACATTCAGCTGGGGATAAACTGTGACACTCTGCAACCGAAATGAATGCAAGTGATGCAGGAAACACTCTGAAGCAGTCACAGCGTCTCTTACTCATCTGCACCTCGGATATAAGAGAGCAGCATCAGGCATCGCAATTACTGAACTGACTTTAATGAACGATTCCTAATTAAAAAAAAAAAATCTGTGACACAGTAGTGCTGAGCATTTCTTGAAGTATCATAGCTAGATATGGAATAAACTCTACTAAATCTTACCATTATTTATTCACGGTTACTTATGTAGACACTAAGCCACAACATGTGTATTAGTCTTGATCTTTTATACTGTAGCACTAAACCAAGCATTAACCCTTGACTAAAAATCAAATCATAAAATCCAAATGTTGAAACTCTTTGTAGAGATTGGATTGAGGTCAACGTGGAGAACTCACTTTTATCCCATCAACAAGCTCCTGTTATCACACCTGAGAATGCTCGTTTCAATGAACTTTACTAACACAAATGCTGCATGACACCACAGCACTGACTTTATCAGCTCCATAGACATGCCTTTCGTAATCCCTGCAACAAATACACACACCCTGAAAGAAATCACACCTTCCCGCAGTGAGGCCTCAATAAATAAGTTGTATTAACACTAATCCACCACTGGAGGGCAGTTATAGATCACAGAAGACTCACTAGCATCACTTTTGGTTCCTAAATTAAAGATCATGTTCTACATTGAAGTCTGCTTCAGTATATTTTGTGCACATCTGGGTTGTTTTGCTCGACATGACAGTGTGCATGTCTCTGTGAGAGAGAGAGAGAGAGAGAGAGAGAGAGAGAGAGAGAGAGAGAGAGAGAGAGAGTGTGTGTGTGTGTGTGTGTGTGTGTGTGTGTGTGCATGGAGGGTGTGGGAGCAAGCTGCGGGGCAGGACAGGAAGTATTTTGGCTGCGGAGAGAAGAAAAGTGAGGTAAACGCAGCGTAGCAGCAGGTGCTCGTCGTGGACAACATCACAGCCTGCAGATAAACAAAAGCCAAAACTGAAAGGTTATAAAATGCGCCATGCCATTCGAGGAGAGGAGGAGGAAGATTCCCACGTTTAGAAGGAAAAGAGGAAGAGAGAAAACCCCATGGCACGCAAGCAACATCCCCCCCTCCCACCCTGAATACCTGGACAAAGACGTAAATGAAAGCCAGGGGTACTATGACAACGGCGAAAATGGGCGTGGTGGAAATGATAACTATCATGGTGGAGAGAGAAACGAAGAAGGTGCCCAGGAACATGAGCACGGTGGCGGGCAGAGCCTCGTCTATGACGTAGATGTCCTTGGAGAAGCGGTTGATGAGGCGTCCTATTGGGGTGGTGTCAAAGAAAGACTGGGGCGTGTGCAGTTTGTTGGCGAGCAGGGTAAGGTGCAGCTTCCTGGCTGCGCTGATGTTCCCCATGGCTAGTGTGAAGGATGAGCACATGACCAGGATACCTGGGATGGGGTTCAACCAAAGGAGGAGGAGGAGGAGGAGGAGGAGGAGGAGGAGAAGGAGGAGGAGGAGGAAGAGGAGGAGGATATTGGAGAGGAAGGTTTGATTGTGTTATGAGAATGGAATTACTATTAGACACAGGCGCATCCATCCTGAGGGAGAAGAGGTCGAGGTAACTGCTCACTGGGAAAGGAGGAGCAGTAAAACATTATCCGTGCATTCAACCAGCTAAAACCTCCGAACAAAGAAATGCATATTAACTATTAGCTGTAATGCTTCTCCTTTTAAATCTGAGGGCCCAAGTTATTTTTGGTGTCCACAGCGTCTCTCCAGTGAGAGAGAGAAACCCTTTCAAGTGGCTGCAAAGCAAATTCATTTAGATTATTGCAACGAAGTCAGCAATAAGAAGCTGTGAGGGTGGAAGACGCACCAGGTTCAGGTTCAGGAATCATTCCACAACAGTTTGTGTTTTTACAAAAAATATGTAACTTTAAAGTGACTGTGACCTTCAGTGTTTCTTACCTTGTGTGATGCCCAGTGCCGCGTACACCCCCACCCTCATATTAACATTCTCCTTGGTCTGATTCGTCGAGGCGTCGTTGGTCCACTGGCTGAGCCAGATGTTTGCTCCGATGGCGGCGGCGCTCTGACAGCCGTACAGGAAGCAGATGAACACCGACAGCAGCGGTCCCACTGCCCTGGCGTACTCCAGGTACACTTTGGTTTTCACCTGGTTCGGAGGGAGATTACAGTGAACACAGTGCAGTCAAACATTAGCTAAAGTTACTACGATGTCTGTATATGTAGATCATTATATTTTGTGATTTTAGGTCTCTGTAACTTCATAACAATGTGTGATATCGCGATGTGGAGGAGGCGGGGGGAGAAAACACCCATCTTCTGAGGATGTAATGACGAGCAAGTACAGATTTGTTCTTGATGTAATTTGTAATTTGAAGGTGTAAAAAAACTCTCGCATGTATTTGAGACAGCTGCGGCTCAGACGGTAGAACGGATTGCCTACGAATCATAAGGTTGATGGTGGGGGTGTGCCATATCATATCGTTCACGGTAACACCAGTAGAGTTTTTCAGACGATAGAAAATATTTATATAATGAGAAATGCAATTTTATAATCTGTTTCTACGCAACCGTGTCGCATACATCTGCAGCTCATCGGGTGCTGTGTTCTACAGGTTTTCAGCTCAGTGTGAGAGTTCAACCGACGGCTGGGCGGCGCCGCCCCCGAAGCTCCGCAGCAGACGCTCGGGTGAACGAGTCGACTCGCTCCGAAGCCTAAAACCCCGTCATTTATGGGCAAACGTTGACACTAAACCTCAGACAATCAGTCCTAAACATCGCTGAATCTGCTGACAGTGGTGAGGAAGTAATTGGAAGCTCTCCAGCTGATCATAGTCGTCCTGACAGAACAGCAGCTCTCCTGCACCGCTTTTCACTGATTATTTGAAGGCATAATGTTACTTTTATGCTGACATATAAATCTATTACACTTATTTAATTCAAATTGTACGTTATTTAAGTTAATAATGAAATCTTTTTCAGTATTTCTTCATATCGTCAAGAATATCGTTGTCGCAAAAATACCCAGATATATCGTGATATTATTTTAGAGTCATATCTCCCACCCCTAGTTGATCCCAGGCCCCCCTGACTATATGCTGAGGTGTCCTTGAGGTAACCCCAAGTTGCTCCCGATGGCAGGCGGCCACCATGCATGGCAGCTCAACGTGTGTGTGTGTGTGTGTGTGTGTGTGTGTGTGTGTGTGTGTGTGTGTGTGTGTGTGTGTGTGTGTGTGTGTGTGTGTGTGTGTGTGTGTGTGTGTGTGTGTGTGTGTGTGTGTGTCGGTGAACAGGAGACAAACTGTAAAGTGCTTTGAGATCGCTTGAGTGAGAAAGCGCTTTATAAAAAGTTTTATAAATTTACCATTCCTCTTATTCAGTGTAATGTCTCCTGAAATAATTGATATAAGGACGAATCTTTAATTGTCATTAAACCTACATCTGTTTAAACATAATGGAAATGAACCTCTGAAGTAATGACATTATCAGTTAAGTAATTTAATCTGTCAGTACCACATTTCATCTGCGTCAAACTCAACTAGAGAACATATAGTGGGCTTCGACATCAAAATGGACAGAAGAGAGGAGTTTGAAAACACCGACCCTTCCCGTCTCGGTGGTCTCTGCCTGGATCAGTTTCTCCATCTCACGTGGTTTCTTCTTCTCCTCTGAATGTTTCCGTTGGCTGCAGCCGTGTCGTCTCACTGAGCGCGACCTGGGGTTCTCTCCTTCAGAGGAAATGATGCTGATCTGCCTGTGAAAGGGAGAGAGGGCAGTGAACTCATGCAGGGAACAACGGCAGGGAACAAAAGTGGTCGCTGCATCTGTGTGTGGTGGCGGGAACGATGGTTTCCTCAAGTAGTGATCTACCCTTGTTATGTACAGTTACTGTGACAACAGTTATCTTATTTTTTATGTCTTGGGTACAGTCATGTTGTGTCCTGGAGTTTATCAGCAGCTCAACGAAGAGAATTCCTACTCAGGAAATAGCAGAAAGGTGTTGAGTTTTGAATGTTTTATTCAAAACTTCCACCAGAAGAGGATTAAAGAATGTGTGTGAGTGTGTGTAATGGCCAAATTGCTTTTTAGTTAGTTTAGAAGCACAAAATTGCAGTATAACTACCTTTAAGGCTACTCAAATAAACAACATGTTCAAATATTCTCAATACCTTATGAAATTTCTCTTGGCCTCATTGATCACTGGCTCATTGTCCACCATGTCTGTGTGGTTGCTAAGGGCATCGTCAGGGAACATTTCCTCTTCTTCGATCAGGTCATCTGTGAAAAGAAAACAACGGAATGATATTCTGCCGGCAAACGAGCTCAAACATCTGTCATCTGCGCTGGAAGGAAGCGTTGCTCTACCGGTGGCCTCTTCCTCCTCCACGATGTCCTCCAGGGCGTAGTTCCTCAGAAACTCGGCGAAGGCCCCGTTCTGTTTGAGCAGCTCCTGATAGGATCCCATCTCGGACACCCGGCCCTCCACCATCACCATTATGTTGTCCACCTGAGGCAGGAAGCTGATGCCGTGTGTCACCAGAATGCGTGTCTGCGGTCAACCAAAAGAAACCTGTTTCTGTTTTATCTAATAAGCAACAGACAGTACAGTTTAAATATATAGAAATAAAGCTAACCGCCAGACAGACACACCTTTTATTACTTCAGTGACATAGTAAGAGCCCTTTCCCAGCAGCAAGCAGTTACATAAGAACTTAAACAGCTCTTATCAGAAACCGGTGTCATAAATATGAGAAACCAACAAGTAATAAACTTACAACAGCTGATGCAACTTCCTCTCTTGTAGAAAGATAAGACACAACTTACTTTGCTGAAACATGACGACATGCTCAGAGCTCTGTGAGGCTAAATATTAACATCAGTGTGCAAACATGATCACAATAACAATACAAACATGCTGAAGTGAGCAGGCATAATATTCACAATGGTCACCGTCGTAGTTTAACTTTTACCTCCTTGAGGCACAATAGGGACAGTGTGGCGATCCCATGAGTCCTCAGTGGAGCCTAAATGTTTGTACAAAACTTCATGACCATCTATCTGATACTTGTTGGGATATCTAATATTCCATAAGCAGTGGAGAGACCACACCGTGGTGCTGCGAGCGCTGCTAAAACTCGTCCTACTTTGAGCTTCACCAGCCTGAAACGGAGTGATGTTCAGACTCCGAAGGCCACATTTAGGAAACGTTTATGCAAAAGCAGACGTGGTTACTTATAGGCGCGGGACATGATTCTCCAATATTCAAATAGTCGTTAAAATATTTTAAAATCGATTAGTATATGCTTTATTTCCCCCGTTTCCTGGTCCCCGGTTGTAATCCGTTACTCCTGCCAGAGGGTGGCGGTAATGCACCTAGAAGCTGTCTGCCAGCCACCTTTAACGGCATGAGGAGAAGGAAGAGAGGAGAACCGATTTCGGATAATACTTAAGATTCCAGTTCATTGACCTCCACAGTGTTGATTACAGGGGCTTTTTATATGACCAGCTAACTGAAGTTGGGGTTAGACTCTCTCACCTTGCCCTTCAACGCCCCCTCTGGACCGATGAGGTTGTCAAAGATGTGTTTGGCCACGTGGGCGTCCACGGCAGACAGCGGGTCGTCCAACAGGTAGACATCGGTGTCACTGTACAGAGCTCGAGCCAGGCTCACCCTCTGTCTCTGACCCCCGGACAGGTTGATGCCCTGCGGGACCAAAACACGTCGCTTTAATGACAGTGGCTGTTGGCTAATGTACCATGTGAATATATAACAGTGTTCCTCGAAACAAAATCGGAAACCAAAGTTGAGAAAAGCATCCAACAAACTGGAGGGAGACTAGAGAGAATGTCTGGTGCTCGATCTTTGATGATGATCAAGAACTGCTGCGAGGAAACCAGAACTAAAGCAGAAAGTGAAACGAAAAGCGGTGAAGAAGAAGAAAGGAAAATGAAAGGGCTTCTTCTGCTTTTCTACCTTCTCTCCGATCTCCGTCAGGTCTCCGCCCGGCAGCACCTCCAGGTCGGGGGTTAAAGCGCAGGCGTCCAGAACGCAGCGGTACTTCTGCTCATTGTACTGTTTCCCAAACAGGATGTTGTCCCGCAGGGTGGCGTTCTGTATCCAGGCCTGCTGCGGTACGTAAGCCACTGATCCCTGAGGACAGAGGCAGACAACTGTTTCTTCCTCTTTACATGTTTTAATATATCCTATTCTGGGGATGTTTTCCTTTCTCATTTTCCCAAAATGATTCCCTCTGCTTCAAGACTCTCTTTCAGCCTCTTTATGTTTTGTGCCATACTGTCACACTGGCAGGAGTCCAAATGCAACCATTCTGAATTTTTGAGTAATATGATGGCATAATGTCATAAAATATGAAGACCGGAGTTGAGGCACGTTGTCTTGGCATTTATTTGAATTCATCACTTTACTTTAATGACCAGTGTCAGTGGTAATTTAATACTATTTTGTTATGTTATCATTTTCTTAAGATGAGAAGATATCAAGACTACTTGTCACATATGTCCATTAAACACAAAGTAAAAAGCAGCAAGTGATCATCTTAGCTTACCTCAGCAAAAAGATTTAAAGCGGGAAGCAACAACTAGCCAGGACCTGTAAAGCTCACTAACAAGACGTAAATCTGTACAAAAACATTTTTAAAAATCAAGCCAGGCTGGCTGTTTCCACCCGTCTCTAGGCTTTATGCTAAGCTAATCACCAGCTGACTCTTCTCACCTCTGAGCAAATAATAAGAGTACTTTCAAAACGATTCCTCTTACACTGTCAGCAACGACATTAAAACATCAATAACTGAAGTTATCTATGATTATTTTTAAGGGACAATACAATAACTCTTCACAACTGCCAGTACAGTCAATACAAAAGCTGTGACTAGAATGAACCAGAAAAACGTAGGATGCGTTGTCAATACTCTATCTTATTCCTTTGGGAGTATCTAGTTTGTTTTTTCTATCTAATTTGCATCTAGTTGTAAAGCACTTTAAAAAAACCTCAATAAATAAAAAACGTATTTACACGTTTGGCGTCTTTTTTGAATGTGGACTCAATGTAACAAGAGCTGCTGTTCTCACAGGACTTCTCTGGAGGAATAAGGGCATTAAAAATATCTACGTGGGAAACACATCTGTGATCACAGGAGGAGGTGGTGTAGATGTTCTAATATAAAAGCCTCTGGGCGCATTTACTCCTGAGTCAGCGGGAACATTAAATTTGTTGGCAGTAAAACAAGCTAATTTTCATGGCTGTACTGCAGAAAGACAGTACAGTGGATTCATCAGTGCTTTTTCAGTGAAAATAAAGCTGACGAGAGACTGAACCAAAACAGTAAAGTTACAGCCCATAAAACCAAAACAAAGAGCTGAAAGATGATCAAATTCACCATAGAGCTGAAAGGAACCAGAAAGTCAGGGGATGATTATCTGGGCTTATAAGCATAAAAAACCTCTTCCACATTATACAAAGTCATCTGATCCATTTTTAACACAAAATATTGCATAGTGCACCTTTAAATGGGGGAAAAGAAAAGAAAATGACCTGCGGCTTTCTTGAATATTACACAGAACATGAAGCGAAGTCTTACCCGAATAGAAACCTCCCCCTCCAGTTTCTCCATTTCACCCAGCAGTGCAGAGATCAGGGAGGACTTCCCACAGCCGACGTGGCCCACCACAGCCAGCAGGGAGCCCTGAGGCACCATCACGTTAATGCTACAAACACAAAGTCAAACGGTTTCATAAGAAATGCAAACTCACTCAAGCGTCAACATACAGAATGCGGCTTTTAAGGACGTACTTGTGCAGAACTGGAGGATCTTCTTTAGCCCAGGTGAATTTCCCATTGATAACAGTCACTGAAAACTCTGTTGAGCAACAAAATGACACATGAGCTTCTCCTCGGTTGCTTCGAAAGCGGCGCAGATCTGTCAGGACAAAAGACTTAAAAACTATTAATCAATCAAAAGCTCTCCAGGTCTCTGAGTCACTGGGTGAAAGAGCAGTGACTCTGCACTTTTGTATTTCAAGAGCCTATTGAGGTTACACAACGGACCAATGTACATGACAATGCAAGTTTTATCGAGACATTGCAATCATTGACGTCTTATTACAGCATGAAAGGTGACATAAGTAAAGTAAAAACTCACTGAAGCCAGGCAGGATGGTGAAAAAAAAAATCTACAGGTTTTTTTTTTAAACCTTAATGTATGATGAGTGTTTAATTTTACCTGGGTTTGGGTTCTTTCTGTCCACTGAGTTTGGATCCAGCTCATCGTGACTCAGGAAACTTTGGATTCGCTTCAGTGAGACGCTGGCCTGGGATGGAAAATAATCACACAGGCTTTCAACGGAAGCTGCAAAACAAACAGACACAAGTTGAAACGGAAATGAGAAAGCACAGGAGAAGAAGCGCCCACCTGTACGATGCTGCTGATGACTTGGGGAAGCATGTTGAGAGGAAACCTGAGGATGTTAAAGAGTGACAGCGACACAAAGGCCTTCTCCGCATCCAGCACGTTGTTCTCATCCACGGTCACGTACACAGCGAACGTTGTCAAGGCAACCTGGGGACACATGGGTAAACAGGCCACTCAGACAACAAGGTCCATCAGAGGGTTGTTGCACAGCAGCCGGTGCCGTGATGCTGCATTACCGGTGACTCAGCGATAATCTCAACATCAACAGCTGGGGACATTCAGCACATTACAGGTAATAATCACTGATGTAAGCTGGCTGGTAAACCGTGCATTTATCTGATAAATAAAATGCCCACAAAATCAAATGGTTTCATATGACCTTTGACACAGATAACTGCTGTAGACTTCAGCCCAAATGAAGAAAAGAAAAAGCTGGTGCTGAGTCACGCTGCTCCCATGTAATCTCATTGGTCGTCATGGCACATGTAGACAGTTCGCTGCTTTTCTTTAGACAAAACTAACAGACCTCCACCATCCAGTCATGTCTTTCAATAAGTTTAGGAGGCAGTCAGCCGATGTTGCTATGGCATTTTCCCTCGAGCTTGTCCGGCTTTGCTTTGCAGGAACTCGTCTCTGTTGTCAGGAGTTCGACGGGGGGGACGAGTCAGGAGAATATGTAACAGTCTTTTGTGCCAGCAGGTCATCTCGACTGTCTGGAAACAGTCAAATTTTGTTAGGTCTGTTTATTTTTACTTTTATGCTTTTATACAAACCAATGAGCCAAGGTTTTACTTATTACCAAGAAACTACTGATGCACACAGAGTTTATTGATTAAACAATTTAGGGCATTGTCCTACTGTTTCTCACAAGACTTATTTTTGTCTGTCGACTTACACACCAGGTGCACGCTCAAGGAGAACACCATGATTTGGGACATTCGGTGCAGCTCTCTGATAAAGTTGCGACTATCGAACAGATAGGAGGGACCTTGCAGTAGACAGGAGCAACACATGAGACAGTGTCGGGTTTCCTCCCCTTTAGGGCGCTGTTTCCTGTGACCGGTGGAAGCGAAGTGGAGCGACGTGGAAGTGAGACCAGCCTACACACCAATGAAGGGAGAACTGAAGTCTAAACCACGGCCTCCCCATCTTTTTTTATGACCAATCACATTCTCATTTAAAACTCTGTGTAACGCTAAGACAGACACTCTTTTTTGGATAGTTGGCTACAGTTAACTGCTTGCAGTCTGTGGTTTTCTGAACAGAAAAGATCCATGTACATGCTGATTTTGATTCTCTAATGCTTACATAAATTGCTGAACTGAGGAATAACAATTCTCCTGGACTCTCTCTTCGCAAATCAACGAACGCGCTGACAGTTTGAAATATTACAATGAAATTGTAAAGCGTAATCCAAGAATCTGAAGCCAACTGCACCTTGAGACCTGTGACTATAGTATAACCTAAATGCATTTGGTCTACGCTGCAACAGCAGTGAGCCAACACTGATTATGAATCCTGTCCTAAATGTTAAAATCCTGGGGAAAGCACACTTTAAAGACTTAATGGCTGCAAAGGAAACATGAAATTTGGAGTGATGGCCATTACAGATACCCAAGAAAATCTTAACTCTTAAATCTCAAACAAAACCTGTCCACACCTTCCACCCAAGCAACCAGCCATTAGTTTGTGAACGGCCGTGATGAAGCCTCAAGTTCAGATCCCCATCTCACCATTTTTGAGTGGTTTGGAGAAGGAAGTGACCATATTTGGACGGGATGGGGGGGGGGGCGAGCAGTGGATCTGACTCGATCTGATTGGAAACCCGTCAATACTACGTCCTGCCCACCGATAGCCATAACCTGACTGCACCACAGGCCTGTCAATCAAACAGACACGCCCCCAAAAACATGTCTTTTTGAGGGCTAATATCTAATTAATGACGGGATTATTTTCAGATGGACCGCCAGAAAACTAAGAAGAAGAAGCGACTTTAACTAGCAAAACAGAAATAACTTGTGGAAAAAAAATGTTGACTTCGAATTTCATGAAAAGCTGAATGGGAGTCTATGGAGCCGGAGGTGTTTTGGAGCCCCTAGTGGCACTCGGTGGTACTTCAGTTTAGGGCACTTCCACATTAGCCTCATTGTTTAGACCCGGAAGCTACGTCCACTTTGAAATACACTCAATGCTTCCACCTCTAATAGATTCACTTGGACATCATCTCTCCAAGAAAAGACACAACTAATTCTGAGATTAAGAAGCGCTCAATATGCCGATTCCGAGAGGTTTGCTGCTGTTGTTCTAAACTTGTGTAACTTCAAACCCACGGGTGTAACTCCTCTGTATTAGCAAACACATCCCTCCACTGGCATATACTGATGATTACGATACCTCCAATGCTAACTCCCTATATGCTCAATATCTGCTTACAGTTTGCCAACTGTTGCTGTTGCTTTAAAGGGGATCATATCTCAATGTTGAGCTCACAACTTATTTCTGCTGGCCTCAAGTGGACAAAACAAATCTGTTATTCTTTAATGGAAGCTGTTTCCTTTATGAAATTAAACAAATTTAAGTTGCTTAACTAACTTCATTGTGGGCATTTGGCAACTGTTAAAACAGGAAATTATCAAAACATAAATCAAAATAAATAAATGTGATAAACCACACTGTATTTGCAGATCATTTAAAAAGCCTCAGACTAAGGGCTAAAAACTTAACTAGGATAACTAGGTTAATGCCAGCATGTGACTATGTTTTTGACATTCATGCAGCCTGTTTGGACTTTCTCCACATTCAGCATTCTCTTATAACTAAATTGTATGAAAATGGCCCCGGCTGCTCTATCAGATTGACAGCAAAGTCTCTTGCTGACTTATGGGCGGAGCCTACCAGGAAAGGGGCGCTGGTCCAGGCCATGGTGGACAGCGCTCCCAGGTAGGCCGTCTTGCGCAGCACGTTGAGCTCCTTCTGCCGAATGGCCAGGACCTTTTCTTTGAAGGAATTCTCCCAGGCGTACAGCTTGAGGACTTTGATGCCGTTCAGGATCTCATTCATCAGCTTGATACGAGAGTCCTTGTACTGCATCTGCTCCACCTGAGGATGACAAGAAGACAAGCCGTTCTTTATTTGTAAATGAATAGTCTTGAAAATGACTACATATTCAATTTAAATGTACACAACGAATCCTGGAAACGGCCTGTCACAGCCGTTGCAATTAAAGTACATGTTGCAAATTTATCACTGCATTCACGCTTGTACAAAACAAAACAATACAAGTCAGAGTTTGAACCTGGGCGGCCGGATATGTCCTGATGCTGATACTGAAATATTAAAACACCTTCTCTTGTTTGAGATAATAATATATATGGAACATTTCTCCAAATAGAACATCCAAACTGATGGATCATGAATGAATTGTATATATGATATATAAAACAAAAGCATTAGCAACTCAAACTGCTTAAAACAATTCATAAAAGTAAATCTAAACAAAACTAAAGTTTGTGAAGGCATAAGCATATAGTGATATGTTTTGACTGTTCATACCTGGTAGGTTCGAGTCTTCATGGCAATGACAGCATTAAAAGGGATCAGCATGACCATGACGGCCACGCCGGCGAGCACAGAGGGACCGAGGTTCTGTGAAGTGCAGCGCAGGCAGCGAATCAGGGAAGACGTAGTTCAAGAACGAATATGTGTACATGTAAAGACAATAATATGGCAGCTCACGCTCACTGAAAGTTGGAAGGTTCATTAACATTAAAATGTTCATATATAATTCATCAGCAATGAAAAGCATCAATGTCCAGATGCTAATTTGACTTCAAACTAAATGCAACATGCATGACGGTGACGTATATTCTCTATAACTTTTGTATATTGCTCAACAAATTTAATATGGGTGAACCTTTCTTCTACAAATCTTAGAAGGAGAATCAAATTCTTTCTAAAAGAAGGAAACAAATGACTACGTCATAACCCTGTAGTGTAGGGTTGACCAAGTGAGAGACCCACGGCTCCTTAAACGGGAAGAAACCTGGTCGTAACTATTTACAGTTTGTTTATGACTTAGTTCTACAAAAATGACTCATCATGACGCTTCCTGTAACTCATGCATAATGTGTTCATGTACCTGCCAGAGGAAATACAGAGCCAGCATGATCTGAAGAGGAGCCGACCACAGCATGTTGAGGAAGGTGGTGAGATCCATGAACCTCTGAGCGTCCACAGACATCAGATTTACGACCTCTCCCACCGTGGAGGAACGTTTGGCAGCGTTAGTTATCACCAGCGCCTGCAGACCAAAGATGAGCGGAAACAAAACAACACTTAACATTTATTCTCTGTAAACCATATCATATGTCCTCTAAAGCAAGATGTACCACATGAATGAGATTCTGCTTAGTGGTTGTAAGAACGGACACTTTGCGGTCTCTTTTAGAGTGAGAGTGAGCGACTGAGCTGTGAGTGGTTCTTGCGTACCTTCCTGTAAATGGCTCCGATGAGAGCGGTGCGTACATTCATGCCGGTGACGAAACAGTACTGAAAGTGATGGTGGAGGATGAGCGTCTGCAGCAAGGCTGTGAAGAACATGAGGACGGCCAGCGTGTAACCCCACCAGTCAGGGACGCCTTTCTGTTTCGTGAACGAGATCAGCATACTGGAAAAGTAAAGACGGGGAAAAGTGTTCGGATTAAAGCGCATAAAGATGATCTAGCATGTTAATAAAGGCACATAGTTAACTTCTTGTTATCCCTTCAGCCCCTTCACCTATTGCTACTATCTGTCCATCTACGACCAATAACCTGGTGTTTATGGAAATTCTGCCATTACAACGATTTCACTGTTTTGGCACCAGTGCTGTACAGAAACAGTGAAGTCATGATCATTTTGAGATGTAGAATAACAAGAAGTTAGAAAACCATTTAGTAACTTTAGAATTGAACTTGATATTATATTTCCTTACTTCCCTGAAAAAAAACCAAGTCTTGTTGTGAAATATTTGATAGGCAGACATTTTTCACACTAAATTACTCCCCGATGATCTTTTCTTGACACTAAAACGTTACTTCTGACTGAGACACAATGTTTTGGCCTCCGCGCACTCTGCTGACCCCCAATAACAACGTTGAAAAATAAAACATACAATAGAAAAATAGAGGACAGATGACTTATTCGAAGTTGATCACACTGGTGAGAAGCCGTGCTGCTCTTCTGCTGTTGGACATTCAGCACAGCTCCATTTACATGAGATTTGAATCTCTTCTGTGACTCCACTGGAACAAGCTGATTGCTATCAAAATCAAATACACTACATGTTTTCAATGTTTGTCCTCCAGCACGTAACAACATGTTGGCACCGTTCTGATAACGCAAATATTACAGCCTGGAAACTGAACACGCCTTCTGACAAACAATCATCTGATGGTCCTGTGTGAGTAACGCCAGCACAGCCTTTCTGCAAGACTCAACGTTCGTTCCAAATGTTATTGTTATTACTAAAAGGTTAAATGGTTTGGGAAACTAATTTACAAGATGTAAAATATGAAAAGCATTCCTGGAAAAAAAATTCTGGTTTACAATGATTTAAAACGGATATAAAAGGGAACCAATCGTAAACCAATGGTTGGACTTCCCATTGACATTGTAGTAGATGAAAGGTTGTTAGGTTGTAAAGCTTCTCTTTTCTTAATTTCCTTCCTAATTTTGTCATATTAGACCACACTGTTCTTTAAATGGCTCAAATGAATTGTTTCTTTCAATGTGCAGTAAAGCAGTGAAGCAAATCATGAGAACCGTTTCTCAATAGAGGAGAAGCAGTGTTGCATGAGCCAGCCTTAAACCACAGTATCACACCAGGCTAAGGAGAAAAGGTAAATTTGCGTGACACGGCTTTAATATGGCAAAACATTTAAAAGAAAATTATCTGAAAGATAGCTGTCATTTAAAAGAACAGAAAATCTGGAATTAAAATTAAGATTAAGTTTGACACCACTTCATTTTAATTAAATTTAATTTCTATATCGCGAAATTATAACGCAAGTTATTTCAGGGTACCTAACATAGCAAAGTCCTTGCAACAGAATTTCACAACTATACAGAGAGGAACACAACAATTCAACAGGAAAAAACGTCCCTTTAAGAGGAAGAGAAACCTCGGAAAGAAGGAAGGAAAAACTCCCCTTTAACAGGAAGAAACCTCCGACAGAATCGGGGTCAGAAATCTGCCTCGACCGAGGGGAGAGCAGAGAGAGAAAAGGACAGCATGGCGATCCAAGAACACCAGGGACAAAGATTGGATGTCAGTATTAATGTAATCTTCAACACATGACCATAAAGAAATATTTACATACATGCTGGAAAATGTGGTCAGCCACCTCTGATATTTTATTTCACTCATACTTACACAGAGATAAGGCTTCCACACAACAGCTGCTATCACTACGTTTCCACCATTTGATGCATAAAGAGGAAACATATTTCTCTATTGACTTTGCATCCCAAACAAAGACAGTATGTATTTTAAATATAAACGGCTACCACATTTTGGATAAAGATATGCAAAAACACATTCTGACAACAGTATCTGATAAAGGAAGTTTGTGGTGGCAGAGAGAGCGCACGGTAGTAAAGTGTGATCTTCCTGGTTACCGGAGTAGCTGAGGGTTGACGAAGGTGATGGCATCCTGCAAAAGCTTGTAGGCCGAGCCGATGAGGAAGTAGGGTCCGAAAGCTTTGATGAGTGCGCGTAGGAAGGACGGCTGGTGAGTAGCTGCTTTCTGATTGGACAGCAGTACCTCCACTTCCTCTGGGCTGGTTTCACCTCCTCCTCCCGCGATGTGGTTGGTGGTTGACGGTGGCGGTTTGGAGTACACTGCCAGGCTGGACAGAGTCTGCTCGCTGTGGACAGAGCATTTGGGCGTTACGAGAAATTCAAAGAGTCGAGAGAAGGAGAGATTATCATCATCATCATAATAATAATAATAATAATACAGCAAAGAACTCACGGTCTGGGCCAGCTTTAGTTTCTCGACTGATCATTTCTTATTACCCATTTGAGAGAACTGTAGTATTGTTGCCTTCTTACCATCAGGAATGTGTTGCCACATTATTGGTTCATCTCTATTTACACTATAAATAACAAAATCCTTCCTGCTCAGATCTTCCCGGCGTATTTCATTACAAATGACAAAATCTTATCTATCTATATAACATTTGGTTGGACCTCAGCCTGTCAGCATTCCTTTCTATCCAATCATCACTTCTGCAGATCAGTTTTAAAGTGCATGAGACACGACATGGTACGTTGTACTTTTTAATATCAATACTTGGTAGGACAAATTCATAGGTTGATAAAAAAAAAAAAAAGATTCCTGATTTGGATCCGCTCCAAAATTGAAAGGTTTCTTCCCTGGCCCATCTTACACCCTCCTACCAAGTGGTTTTTCAGTAACCCCGCTGACAAACAGACAAACAAACCACACTGAAGAACATAACCTCTAGCACAAAACAGCTGATAGACAAAGACTCAACAGAGAATTTAGCAGCAAAAGTACCAAATATTGTAGATGTTATATTGCAAGATTTATTGGAGCTCAAAGCAGAGCAATAGTGAAGGTACAAATGAAGGCTAATACTGTAAGGTAAAGTGCAATAAAATCAATGATCATCTCTTCTAATAGGCTGACTCTTCTCTGAATGGAATGACACTACCAGGAGATGAATTGCAGTACAACCATTTTCATCTATTGATGAAATGACTAATTGTTTTATCTCTATATCTTATCATATCAAACACACGTCAGTAACCTCTTTGTCAAAATCAGATCCTTCCGGTAGCGAGTAACAACATAAACAGTTGGAAAAACAACTGGGAGCATTAAATGCTGTCGCACTTCCCTTTTTGACTGCTTGTGTCTGCATCTGTTTAACCAGTAAATGAATTATTCTCATATAATAGCAGCTAAAAGAAAAGGATTCGAGCGCTGAGCTGACTGCAGTTCAACTATGACAGAATTCAGCTCAACACCAAACAGGTTTGCTGACCGTGAGTTAAAAGGCTGATTCGAGCTGTTCCATATCATTTTACAAGTTGCTCTCGGTGTAGAAAAAACAGTGAAACTGACAGGAAAACTGCGGCACAGAAAGAGGAAGCAGCCTTGATGAAGGTCAGAGTTCCTCAGACTTGTCGAACGTGTTTATTGTGCTGAAGTGTTGCAGTATGTGAAGAGCTGTTCCCAGTGACTGCGCTGCTAAACCAACTTCTCCAGTATCTCGCTGAACACACTTGAACTGTGGAATGTAATCTTATAGACATAAGAAAAGTTATTAATTTCGCAGAGCAACGGGAGACGGATTTAATCCTTTTTCTGGCTCTCACAAAAAAAAAAAACCCACACAAGACATTGTAGCAACAACGCCGTAAAAGAAGCCTTTTATATCTTTTTCTGACGTCTGCAGACGCTCTTTGGATGAATTGTTGCTGCAGTCTATATTATTTAGTTGTTCTCTTCTGCCAGTTCCCCACAGCTCTTTAAAGCAGTTTCATATATAAGAGGGCGCGATCCTGCTGATAGGGTTACAAAAATAACAGAGTTTCACGTTCAGAAAGGAGTGAACATACTACACACACACACACACACACACACACACACACACACACACACACACACACACACACACACACACACACACACACACACACACACACACACACACACACACACACACACACACACACAGAGCCCAGCCCTCTAACACAACATCCTCTCCTTTCTCTGTTCTGAAAAGATATAAAAGGAAGGGCAGCTTCATAAAAAAAAAAAAAAAAAAAAGAAGAGTTTGAGCCAAAAAGTTGAATCCATGACAGAATCCAGACCTTTTTTTTCATGTTATACTGTAGATGTCTCTGAGAATCAGAATGAGCTTACAAACCTCAAGACTCATTCAGTTGTGTCATATCTACTGGTAACCTGTTCAGACTCGACTGTCTGCATAAAGCGGATGCTTAAACATCGTAAAAATGAGAAACCTGATTAACACAGCTGGAATTTTGTTGCCCATTTATCACTTTACGGACAGCTCTGGTCACACTTTGTATTTTTTATGGTCAAAAACCAACAATGAATTAATTCTTCTTTACTAACAAGCATTGTGAGTGTATTCAACACCTCCGTATCTTAATCCTGTGTGTAAAAGAGCTGCACTGGTCAAACTGTTGGAAGATCGATGAGCCACACTTCACCCCTGGTGACATATTCCTTTATTACCCTGAACACACTTGTTTACTTTAACTCAGTCCTGTAAACAACATCCTGCTGCCCTAAATACTCAATAAATGATGTGTATTGATCCATGGCAGAAAATAGAAGAAAATAATGCATTTGTTTTGGACTATTTTCCACCATGGATTTTTGTTAAAAAACAACAGCGCTCAGCTGTTTCAGGATTTTTTTTTTTTTTTTTTTTAAATGTTCAGCCTCAGTAGAAACAAAGAAGCTGACAAAATGATCTCTGTTGCAGGAGTCTTGTTTTATCTTTGTTGTTTTCATACATCTTTTACTTTGTTCTGCTGCAGAACTGATGAGTCGTCAACTCAATTTCGTTGTATTTTTTTTACAATGATAATAAACTGCCTTATGCCTGATGCTTATGCCTTATGAGTGTTGAGAGATAAGAAGAAACATAATTCCCTTTTCCCTATCCAAGAAAATATCAATACAATTCTGACAAAGATGAAACTGAAACATATGCATAAATGCATAAACCCAGAAACCTTCACAACACAAAGGAAAAGCTGTGCGCTCCCACGAGGACGTCCCTGGGGTTCTCGGAGCATCATATGTCAGTAATAGACTTACAATGAGCCTTCCTTGGTTCAAAAGTCTGGCAGCGAATAGAAATGAGTATTGACCAGCTGTGCATTTCATACAGTATACAGGTTACAGCAGTTCTCTGGTTTCCAGCTTTAACCTGATTTCCCGCAATAAACTGCAGTCTTAGTTTGCAAACACAACATCTGTTCCAATTTCATACACTGTGATACCAAGAAGAGCATTTATATGAGAGGCAGACGTACTGGGAAACATTTAGCCTGTACAATTTACAGTAAATCAGAAACCACTCGTCCCCTCCCTGCTCCACAGACGTACCTCTTGGCCTTGGCCTGCTCCTTCTCCCACTCTTTGAGCAGATTGGGCACCATCACCTTGGAGCTGTCGCGCTGGTTCAGAGACCACAGGTCTTTGACCTGCAGGGGTGTTTTGTAGCCTTTAATGGCCATCCTGAGAGAGAGAGAGGTGTCATTCAACTCGGTAAATGAATCAATTCAACATTAACAAGTGGATTTACTTCCAAATGAAACATTACCTAAATGGTTATTTATTTTGAATCTTTTTAGGAGGATTTCTTCTATCCTCTCTGTGTTTCATTCATTGATTCATTGACCACACTACGATCCGAAAACTAAAATCCTCTATCTCGGAGCCAGCTTAGTGAAAGTTGCTCTCCACAAAAACACTTAACTGAGTTTTCTGGATTTGCTAATCATCATCATTATCATCATCATCATCATCATCATGTACTATGGGATTGGATTTCACCGGAAATTGGCTTGATGTATTTTCCGGTACAAAGAGGCAGATTGGTTTACAGTACAAAACAGAAAGAAGATGCTGTGCTTCCATCAGAAAAAAGGAATATCCTCTTTGTTGCAGGAATGAACAGCAATTAAAACAAATAATACCAGAACTGCTGATGTTAGAAAACAATTATCAATCATCCCAAACATAGTTTCACTTGTTTACAGTAACTGGCAAGGCAATAATCCACAATTAATCTACATGTTTATGGTGAAAACTGTAATTTGTGATGTATGTGGAGCCCCACAGTCTTTAATACCAGTAAACAAAAATACAGTATGCAATACATGATCCCATGAATAAACAGTATAGGATAAATTACCAATAAATTCCAAAATAGTTTAAGGTCCCAATATCTTATGAAATGTGCTATCATCACTCATTTTCACACTTAAAATATTTTACCTGAATATATTATTCTTTAAATGAAAATACCCTTTTTCATGTCACTTTTTACGTTGTACCGTTACTTTATTTCATTATCTCAATTTCACAGCTGTCGTCACCGGTCACCGCCCCCTCTCTGTTCGGCCAATCACATGCTCCCAGTGAGCTAAACGACCTCTACTTAATACAGGAAGTTAGCTCCCGTGAGCTAAGAAAAGGACAATGCTAAAGTAATTATGAATCAAGCAACTGGAGGCCGCTGCTGTAAACACATACAGTAGCTATCCCCTCTTTTATGGAGCTTAACAAGGCTGCCCGCGCTACCGAGCCGGATAACTAGTTTGGCCATAGATTATAAGCACAGAGAGTTATCGGCTCAACGTTCACGTATGTCTGCTCGGACAGGAGGTCAACACACAAATAAAACCAGCACTACCCACAAAATGTTCAACCCATTTTCCAGCTGTTTCGGTCGTCCGTGTCAGATATGTGTGAGTGATGCAGCATACACGACTAAACAAATGTACTTACTGTTACACTGTGTGTCAAATTCAACAAGGCTACCACCTGTTGGTTCATTATTTTGGGCTTTCTTCTTGTTCGAGCTAACGAGAGCTAAGTGGCTACATTTGGTAGCCATGTTTGCGTCAGAGGTAGAAGGCATGATCACCGGACCAGTGATCACCGGACCAGTGATCACCGGACCAGTGATCACCGGACCAGTGATCACCGGACCAGTGATCACCGGACCAGTGATCACCGGACCAGTGACGGGTGAAATGACCCACGACTACACCACTGTGACATCACAAAACGTGACATAAAATCACATGACTTTATGAAAAGTGACATCAAAAAGGACATTGTGAAAAAAAAAAAAAAAAAGAAACATTCACATCATTGGGCACTTCAATTCTTTAAGAAGCTTTCTTTAAAGCTCGCATGCAAAAGTGATTAACATGCTCTGTAATAGCTTCTTTATAAATTAATTGTAGTCATAAAATCAAATAAACACGTGAAGAACAAACTGTTGTGTGCTGAGAGCAGCTTGAGCCCACCTCGTGAACCACCAAAACGTCATGGTGGAGAGAAAACCTGCTGTGGTTTCAGGGCACGGATTCTGAGGAGAAATTGAAAAATGTGCAGAAAAAAAATAGGCCAGCGAGGTTAAACAAGGATAAGGAGGACATACTTCTGTAAGCAGCCAGGAACAACTGAACTCTGTGTGTGTGTGTGTGTGTGTGTGTGTGTGTGTGTGTGTGTGTGTGTGTGTGTGTGTGTGTGTGTGTGTGTGTGTGTGTGTGTGTGTGTGTGTGTGTGTGTGTGTGTGTGTGTGTGTGACCTGCTTTAACAAGCATGGAGCTGCTCCCCCCGAGAACACTCAACCCGCTACGAACACTGAATGCACAATGTCAGCAGGGATCGAAGATGTTCGGACGCTCGGCGACACACAAACGTGACTGGTGGATTGTGGGTGTGAGTGGACGGTGCGGGGGGAGGGGGGTTGGGGACTCACGGGGTCGGTGACGATGTCGGAGAAGAGAGGAGGTTTCTCATTGAAGCAGCAGAGGATCAGCTCACAGACCACCAGGCCGAAGTAGAAGTAGAAGGTGGTGAATCGCAGCTTGTCCGGGACTTCGCTCTGAAATGTCAAACGAGGACGCAGCCGGATGCAGGAAGTTAAATTCAGACAGTTCAAATGGTGTGTTGACATGCAGTGAAAGTAGGCATGGTGGGTCACGTACAGGAATGTGTCTTTTAACGCTAGAAATGGTATTTTCTTGATTCCTGTCGTTCTGGGTTTTGTACCCTCGTGGTTGAAATGCACTTATTGTAAGTCGCTTTGGATAAAAGCGTCAGCTGAATGAAATGTCATGTCATGTAAAAAATGCTTCTCTTGTGCCAAAATGGAAATCTTTTTCCAAAGTACAGGAAGAATGATGGTACAATTAAAAAAAAAAGGCATTATGACTGAAGAAGAAACGCACGGTGGCTCAGAGAGCGCAGACAGCAAAACTTCTCGTGTGTAAAGGCCCGTTTCCAATGCAGGAACTCTTCCCGGGGAAAATGGTTCTCCTACCTGTCGTTTCATCACGAGTTCTAGCGAGTTTTAAAAACTGGTGGGTCGTACTTTCTGAAGGTTGAGCTGTAACAATAACGATCAGCGCGGAGCAGCCCAAGAGATCTTGTGACTGACGGACCGACGACGAAGTCCAGACGCTGTTTTCTGTTTTTGCAGAGGACAGTTTTTAGAAAGATGTGTTTCGGATACATCAGCAGATTCATTTGCTGAATCTTCCTGGAAGCTTTGGCTCCGGGGAAATTCTCTGGACTTTGGTTCTTGGTAGGCCATATAAAATCTTTCACAATAATATGAATACAATTTTTGATAAAATCCAAAATTTACTTCTTTTTTTTTTGTGGATCAATTTGTTTTATTAAATGATAAAAACATTAATTTTGTGATGATCGAAGTATTCCGACTTCCGTCGTAATGATGTCATAACATTACGTATGTCACCTGAGCAACTCACACAGCAAAAACAATCACGGCTGAAAGAGTCGGTTACATCGTTCGGTCAAATACGGGAGCAACTTCAGCGGTGTGGAAGTGATTTGGATACAAGGGATCAGATGTTCAAGAAAACAACACTTTGTATTGATTATTTGATATCAAACTGTTACACTTATTCTTACATATAAACCTATAACACTTATTTTGTTGCAATTGCATGTTCTTGAGATGAATAATAAAATATTTTTCATTATTTTATCATATTGTCAAGAATATTGTTATCATAGAAATACCGTGTCTGCCGCGGCGCTGCCGCTGCCAGAGCTTTCTACACCTGAGCTTCCCTTTGATAACGGCCATCAGTGATCGAATGTTTGAGGTCCGACAAGTGAAATGTTATAACCAAAAAGCAGTCACGCGATTTACTCACACACACACACACACACACACACACACACACACACACACACACACACACACACACACACACACACACACACACACACACACACACACACACACACACACACACACACACACAAGCGAGCTTACATTGAATTCTGATATAGTTCACGTGATCACAGAAGACAGACGCCTATTTTCTAGATGAGGCGCCACAGCTGCGAAGCGTGACACGTCTCACACGGGCCATGCACACACTGAAATGAAAATCAAGATGTCCTGAGACCGCCACACACACACACACACACACACACACACACACACACACACACACACACACACACACACACACACACACACACACACACACACACACACACAACATAAGTGTGCCCCAGGTCTAAGAGGAATGGTCAAGCAGTGAGTTTTGTGAACTCTCAGTTGGTCGTATATTTCCATGTGCAAACTCACGGAGGTCGACCTCCATTCATTCGTTAGAGTTCTCAGTACAACACAGACAGCCAAGTCACTCCCTTTTCATCACACGATCAGTTGAAGACAACTGTGAATAGATGCGTCACCTTCAGCGTAAAATGTCATACTTGATGGTGAGCTGATTCTCTGGATGGACCAGATGAAATCAGCTCAGGGTGGATCTCTCTGCCTGCCTGCACGACGGTCTGCGTGGGTTTTTACTTTTGTCACCACGGCAGCCAACAAACAATCGACTTCCAAACACGAACTCTAAGAAAACCTGCAGGTATTCTTGCATTAAATGGGAAAACAGTAAACATTGATGGCTGATCCCATCCATTGTGTCTCACAAAGAGAGTGTAACACTAAAACAAGTCATCTGTGACAACAGTCAGTCACACCTTTTGCACTCTGACACACCTGCAGGTCGATTAGGTGCTGTCTGCTGTGGCCTTACACAAAAGATATGAACAAAGCTCTTTATCTGTCTGGGGTAAATGGTGCTGTAACGATGACTTGAATTCTCATACTGGCGCGGTGGAAATGTACTAATCACTGGAAAAGCATCTTTTCAATGCTCCGCTACGTCGTAGCCACCATAACACGACAGCCAATGCTGGCGCAAAAGGTCAGAGACAACCTCAGCGGTCACAGTGGGACGCTTTTTATTAATAAATCTGATTTTCTCCACACAAAAAAAACGTGAATATAAACCAATCTTAATCGGGTTAAGACTTCCTCTGGTTACAGACCATAATCCAATAAAGCCTCTGAACTTTTCTCTGCAAAGAAACGCCATCCCAATATTTGGACTAACTGTGTTTTTGTTTTTTTTAACCTTTCATGCCAATAAAGCCACTTTGAATCGAACTGACAGGCGAGTACGCCGATTAGAGCAGTGGACCAACATGTACTTTAATTCTACCACAAATCACGGCACAAAATATCAAAGCTGCATTAACCAATAAAGTTAGCTGAAGTTAAGTAAAGCAGAGAAAGCTGCCAACACAGCATTTAATTGTTGTAAGCGAATAACTCCAATATTAACTTTGCATTGTTCTCCACCGTGTTGGGAAACAATATTTCTCCAGCTAATGGCGGACGTTGTCTGTCTGCTGGTTGGACCTGACGTACGCTGGGTTAAAAAATACAAAATGCAAAATGATAATATACCTGTAGCTTTATTTACTAAAAGAAACCTCTTTTGCATTTGATCGCTAGTAAATATAAAAAGTACTATTCTGTGCAGCAAATACATAACAGTTCTCTAAAACATCATCCCAGCTGTTGCAACAAATGGCACCATTCCTCCTCCCATACATTATGGTCTAATCATTTCTTCGAAATTTGCAATTTGGAATCTTTAGATCAATTATTAGATCAAAGTCTACAGTGTATTTTCTTTGTGTCATATAACCAGAAAGACAGAAAAGAACCGAGCACGCCTGCCGTACTGCATGATCCAAATCTTCGTTAAATTTAACATTTTCAACTCAGAGGCTTATTGTTTCCCGCAGCAACAAGGATTTTGAAACTGGAATCACGCTGGCGGCGGAAGGGGAGGAGAACGACAACTGAAATAGTTGACCGGCCTGGTTTTGGTCTTTAATTTCTCCGATGATGACAACTGTTCAGGGCTGAACATTGTTACAGCTCACCGGTTTAATTTGAATAAAGGCTTAAAGTCGTGCATTATTAAGCTGCTTTGAGGGACAGGCGAGCGCCGTCACAGTCAACTAACTGCCAACAGGATTCAGACAAACAGACAGAGACTCTCCATCATGCAAGTGTCAGCAACAGGGCTTCATTCAACCTGCTTAAGCGTCACCCACACACCACCTCTACGCCCATTTCTGGACAAAAAACGGACAAAACGGCGACAGTCAGAGTCACATATACAGAGCCTTGAATTTTAGATAAGCTTTTTCAGTTTTTTCTGATGAAAGGTGAGACTTTTCAGCTTTTGTAGTAGATGTGTTTGATAGGTCACTAACTTCTTTTCTCCAATCTGCAAAGAGGAGAGTTTTGAAATTCCTGTAGAATAAAATTCTACAAATCTGAAAGCCAGAATTTTTGCCACTTATCCAAGTAATCACCTGAGTCAGTGGTGTTTATCAACAACTGCACTCGATCAATCCCCAGACACATGTTTGGATGACGTTGGGCTGCAGGCCTGCTTCTGATGCGTACTTCTTGCATGTTTTTCCTGAGCTTCGTGTCTCTGCGTGTTTATTTCCCATCATGGAGCGCCTTGTTCTGCTGCCTGCAGGGTTTGTTTGCTGTGTGCCGCAGGCTGTCGGTGAGCTGCGCACACCGGAGGTGGGAGAAGTCTGCTAGGAACAACAGGCCTACTATTCCCTCTCTGCTCTCTGCTTAGCGGTGCCCCGGTCTGACCCCTTCACAACATCCACCCGCTGTAATCTCCAAACCGACTTCTCAGACAGCATGGCGGGGGAAGGGCTCAGTAAAGTTGGCTGATCGAGGAGCCTTAAACTGCAAGAGTGCTGAGGGGTGAAGAAAATGGCGAGGAAACAGCAGAAAAGGCAACACGGAGAGGCGAAGAGACGGCGATCCGGGGGAGATGTTGACGGCCGGAGGTGGAAGGGCAGCGGAGATGATGACAGACATGCGAGAGGCGTTCTCACCTGGCTGGAGGCCTGAAGGATCTTGGAGCGGAAAGGCACGATGGCACACACCACAGACAGGAACCAGAAGATGAAGAGGACCCCTGAGGACTGGACCCCGCGTAACCTCTCAAACTGGATCAGAAACGTGGCCAACAGCTGAGAGGGAAGGGAGGGGGATATTACACAGAGAGAGGAAAAAGAGAGACGCTGAGTGAGATTAACTGAGACAGAGTGACTGAGGGCACGTAAGGTAAACCACGGCCCGACTGGGTCAGCCTTTCATGCCGGCTGTTTGAGCGCCACGTCAGACGAGCTGCTCCAGGAGTTCCGGGGAAATTACACATGCTCTCTTCGAGTAAACTTCCCTTTTCAGCCGTGCTTGTGATCTGCTGCGGCTACATCAGGTCACCAGAACACACGTTTCTCTCACAGGAAATGGTGACAGTCTCCATTGACTTTGATATAAACGAGACAAACAGGGAGCCGTGCTACAAAAATAATGCAAGGCAGGTTTTGAGTATGAATTAAATGTGAGAAAATGAATTGTACCATTTCTGACTGGGCCGTCAATAGACACTGTTGTCCCACAATGCAATGCAAAAGGCATTCCTAAAGATTCATTAGCAGCAAGTTTGATTGACATCTGACACCACAAAAACGGTATCTTGTTAGCATAAAAGATGAAGTAGTATGTGGAGTTTTTGCTTCACTAATAAAGTATACAGTGTATTTGGTCAATCGATATACACAATAGAATTACTACATGGTGTGGATTTTTGAGCTTTGAGCTAAAGGATCATGTCTGCTTGCTCACATGCACCCAATCACAGGGCTAACACACCGATGTATGATCGTTGCCATGGTCACAGTCTAACGTTTAGAGGGACAGCATGCAATTATCAAAAAATGATCATGAGATGTAAAGTGACCAAAGTCATTAAGGTGCATCTTATAGGAACCATGAATATCTGTACCAACATTTTTGAGCTGATCAGACTAATACCTGAGGATATCTTACTCCTGGAGGTAAATGAAAACCTGAAGGGAAAATGAGAGCATCCTAAAAGTCATCATGATTCCTCCTCTAGAGACCGAGAAAAGCTTTTTAATGGCAATATAATGCTTTTTTAGAAAAGTATTTCTGATGTACTGCAAATGAGTATTCATGTCTGCTCACACTCAGTCCACCTCGCCAGCTCGCTACACAATATTCAGCATTTAAAAGGAGTTTTTCTATTTTAAGGATATTTTCAAAGCCAGTCCAGAGTTCTTGATGGGCTCAAAGACTTTGATTTAAAAGATTCTTCGATGTTTTCAGTCCACTTTGAGACTAGCTATATTCCCCCCAAAACCTTTGCCTTTTTAGTTGCTGCAGTGACCTTTTTCATTTCAAAGTTCTCTTTCCAGCTTTTGATTTTGCTCACACTGCGGTCTGCAAATCTGTTTCTACTCTGGCGGTCACGAGGCATTTTATTTCTTCACTTTTTTTATTTAAAAGAAAACCACTAATGATGTTATTGTAACGTTCACGTGCTAATTTCTAAACGTGCTGTCAGATGGCCCTCACATTGAATCCTCCAGCAGGTTGACAGAACAGTAATAACTGGCCAAAGACAACAAACCAAGTGAGAAAAACATTCCATTGCTGTAAAGGAGAAAATAAATTCCTGTGTGACAGGATCATGATAAAATAGTTGTATTTCCGCAGCCTCTGCTTAAGTCTGCAGAATTAGTCTTCATAACAGATTTGTTTGAAAGATTTGCTTTAACTGCATTTGAAATAACGAGTAAGAACTGTTTGTTCATGACACACAGCTGAGGCAGACATGTTTGTAACATGGTGATAACGATCTCCCAGATGCTTAAGAAGCACTCGCGTATTCAGTGTAACAGGAGCCTTAGGAGCAGGCTGTGGTTAAAATATCCTTCGGCAACAAAACCCTGAAACAAAAATTGTTAAAGGTTTTGTTAACTGCTCAGGCTAAAGGGCTGTTCAAGTGCAGACCATTGAGCATTTAAAATGTCCCCCGTGTTCTGCGTTCAAGAGCACTTGCGAAGTGGGAACGTTTCGAGTGTGAGAGATGAATGCCCGTCGACATACAAACATCTCACGTACATGGTTGCATCATCAGCGCAACAAGGACTCATATGGGGAAACTGCTCGATGAATATTTTTCAAGTTTTGATCTGTTAACTGAACAAAACAAGACATTAGATCTACTAATTACACAACTTTTAGAGCTTTCAAAAAAACCCAGCAGAATATTGGATCAATCAAAAACAACTTAATCAGGTGATGCAGACTCAGTGTATTCAGGTGTGAGTTGTTTTGATGATTGTACTTCATAAAGCACTCAAATCCCTTCAACCTCCCTTCCCCAGTCCGGGTCTCATTTTGTGGCTCAAATACAAGCACTGCTGTAGTATTGATTTAAATAAACTGAAACAATTTTGGTGAAACTTGATGTTGTTTACCGTCAGTTTGGATAATGAGACGGATGTTGCTCTGATCGCGTTCTTTCTCCTTCGATCTTTCTGTTCTGTGCTGGTGAACAGACCTTTCATACAATAACTGAGTATGAAGCACTGGGCACCAAACTTGGATACGTTATTTGGCACCGAGCCGAATGGTTCGGTAGTATCTACCTTAAAAAAACGGGCCTTTCCTAACAGTGGTACTTGTCAAATAAGATCGTTTTAGCATACGGATTAGCGTTAGCAAACACTGCAACGGACGGCTGTGTTTGCGTTGGGGACATGATTTTCTGATGTCTCTTCTTCTTTTCCTTCGGGCGTGCACTCAGCTTACTCTGTGACATGATTCAAATGTTTATGAGGCTTCCTTCTGCTCTGTGTTGTGTTTACTGAGGGGTGGCCATGAGACCGACAGACTATTTCTTCAGTACCAGCTCTCCCCGGTCTGCACTCCTGAGGCTTCTGTTTCTCCGACACTGGGCTGATTTTCGTCGTCTTGATTGTACTTCATGGTTGAGTCACATTAGTTAAAGCTGCTCGCTGGGAGGGAGCATGCCTGTGTGTGCATGTCAACATGAAGATCAGATCACACGTCAACTGACCATGACTGGGTACTTGGTCAATAAGATAGGCTGTGATTTGTTATTCATGCTGAAGGCAAGTAAAGGAAGCTCCTGCGAATGAACGGTACGCTCACCGCTCATGTGACGAAACTATTTTATCCAACACACCAACATGAATGAAATTGTGTTGTTAGAAAGTCATGATGTCGATTCATTTACTCCTTAATTCAATTACCTGCCCTGGAACTGCTGTGTTTGCATTTGACAACAATGTAGGCAGCAACTGCTCGCTGTCCTTTTTTTTTTTTTACAGCGCAGCCTCATTATCTTCCTCAGATAGCATCTCCTCACTGCCTGTATTTTCACGTACGCATATAATTCCACAATAAAATCGACATATTTAATCGATGTTGTTTTCAAGCCGCGACTTGTTCGGGACAGATTTGTAAAGGTGCGTCCTCCTCACCATGGTCATGCCGAGCACCAGCGGGGTGATGAAGTAGATGGGCGGCTGGCTGTGACTCTGCCGCAGCTCGTGGAATGAGTAGAAGAGGTCTGTCCAACACACGATCCACAAAAACAAGCCAAACGCCTGAGAGCACACGGAGACGGGGAGGGAGAGAAAAAAAAACACATCAAATACTATAAAAACAAAGGAAAGTAGGAGAAATGACAAGTTGGGAGGACGGGAGAGTGTTGTGAGTATTTATTGATACTGACAGACTTTTATAGGTCATGACATACTGCTCTTAAAGGTAGAGCCCTATGCGTAAGAGGAACAGTTCACAAATAGTTATGCAGTTATTAAGATAACATGTACAGTTTACGAGGTAGTCAACTTGAATATATGAAACCTCAAGATTTTATTTTATACAGAAATAAATAATAATTTAACCGTGTAGTGAAGTGTCAATAATATTCGTTAGTTTGTTTGCAGATGATACATGTGCTCGAAATATTTTGAATGTAATTATACAACATACACACAACAGGATCAATTATTGCTCAGTAAGAGGAGGCTACAAATAGCAGCAATTTATGACAAACCTGAACACAGACATGATACATGATGATTATTTCTAATGTCCTTCATAAATATATCAAGACAAAAGAAAAAGCTTAAGAATCATCTTGTTTTTATGTTTTTTAAAGTAACAAATTAATCCAGTGAAAGTACAACCAATAAAGAATAGGAACTAATTCAGCATGCTTAATCTTCATCAATGTAAATATGTGCAAGCTCACAGAGTAAGTCACTGAATACATGGCAGCATTTTACTATTACATCTGATTATGTAAGTGAAGACTATTAATGTAACATTAGTCCAAAGATTCATGAATATTCCTTAAAAAAATAACCCATCACCCCGAGGAAAATGTAAAACTGGATTACACGTAAAATATTTCAAGGAAGAAACAGCAGATTTTCAGAGAATGTTTATGTTGATGTTGTATGTGATGAGGATGAGAGAGTGGCAGCTGGGACTGGGCAATATGGATCAAAAATCATATCTGAATACACTTTAGCTAAAAGGCAGTAGTACACTATATATATGTGTAGGTATTTTCTACAAAGTGTGCTAAATGTTTATTTGGCAAGTATGCGTGTGTTTTAATACATTTACGTTACGTTACATAAATATATGTTTAATACATGTCTTTTGAGGTTGTTAAAAATATTGGCTATATTTATTATTTCTTTATTGTGAGTAGAGGGCAGGAATTATAATATCTATCTGCTGCTTTTTATCATTGAGTGTGTATTTTAAACAAGATGTGAATGAATGAATGAATGAATGGATGGATGAATGGATGGATGGATAAATAAATAAATGGATGAATGGATGGATGGATGAATGGATAAATAAATAAATGGATGAATGGATGGGTGAATGAATGGATGAATGAACGGATGGATGAAAGGATGGATGAAGGGCCCTCTCACCGTTTTGAACCTGTTCATAATGGACATCATGATATATCCTCTGTTGTTCTTCTTCAGATAGAAGAGGTAGATGGGGCTGACTGCCCACAGGTAGATGCACGGCAGCCATGACAAGACCGAGAGCTGAAAACACTCTGGGAGGTCGGGCCGGTCTGTGTGAAGCGTCTGATTGGCTACCTGTAGAGACACGGGAGATGGGGAACAGCGTTAGTTTACAGACGTGCATCTCCAATCACAAAAGACTGCGTTATGTAGACCTCCGCAAACACTAACAGAAATCAGAACCGTTACCCTAAAAGGTGCTGGTCCGCCCACAGAAACAAACACCACAAGGTCGTTCCTACACGACGAGTCGCTGTGATCAGGGGCAGGAAACATGACGCGACGCCTTGCAAGAACATTACATCAATCAATCATAACATCTAACAGAGAAACTGCCAAGAACCGGGTCGAAGGTCCTGCCACAACAGCAGGGCAGCTGTGACTCAGATGGGAGAGCGGGTTGCCCACGCATCAGAAGGTTGGTGGTTCAATCCCTGGCTCCACCTGCCTAAGTGTCCTTGGGCAAAACATTAAACCCCCAGTCAGTGTGTGAATGTAATCCTGATGGCGAGCACCTCGCATGGTAGTTCAGCCTCATTAGTGTGTGAATGTAGAAGTGTTTGAGGTGATAAAGCCTGATACAAGTACAGACCATTATTTACAACAGCCTTCCTACAACCAGATTATTTAATCAACAGTATGTTTTTTAAAATGAAAAACAAAAATGTTTGGGTAAATATTGGCTTTTTGGCTTTTTAGTCAACAGCAATGAGAACACATGACACGGATTTTGTCGATGAAAGTCGACATGTTTGCAGCCATGTACCTCATGAGATACGTCTGACTGTATCTTTAACTGATTCATTAGTGGAATATAAGTAAGGATAGATTACTGTTAAGAGTTCTGAAATGGGATTTCCGATAATATTTATGTCCGATAATATGGAGCACACTGTGGACTAAAAGCCTGTTTTGAGTGGTAATTTGTGCCTCTCTCTCTCTCTCTCTCTCTCTCTCTCTCGATGCCGAACACTCTCTGAACATCATTGTCTAAATATTATTCTTCATATTGTTTGTATTTGTGAGATTGTTATTATTTGTTATTGTCATTTGCTCAAAAATGGAATATCGGAGAATTTTTATCCAGAACCAGAGACCATTTTTTGGCCCTGAATAGAAATCTCTTAATGGCAACACTACAGACTGTTTATAAAAGTGGACGCAGCTTCCGGCTCTGAAAAATGAGGCCGACGCAGAAGCGCCTTAAGCAGCGTCCCGAGTGCTGCTAGAGGTCGGCTCCAAAAAGCCTCCAGTTCCATGGAAACCCACTCAACTGGGCTCATAAAATTCTCAGTCGATAAAATTTCAGTTTTGGTAGCTAAAATCCCTCCTTCTTATTAGTTTCCTGGCGATCCATCTAAAAATAATCCCATAATTATTTACAAAATAAGCTTAAAAAAAAAAAAAAAATTGTGTTTTGGGGGCGTGTCTGTCTGATTGACAGGCCATTGGTGCAGCCAGGTTACGGCTATCGGTGGGCGGGACGTGGTATGGTCGGGGTTTCCAATCAGATCGAGTCAGCTCCTCCTCAGCACGCCCAAATATGGTCACTTCCGGCTCCAAACCGTTCGGGACTAACAATATGGCGGCGGCCAAATTCCAAACTCGAGGCTTCTTTACGGCCGTTCACTAACCGATGCGTGACGTCACTGTTGGTTGGCGTTTGGGCAACACATTGAAATGTCCGTGGTCACCGGCTCCACTAACCTACCCAGTGTTTATGGGTTTTGGTTCCTTCCTCTCTCTGCTCTCTCCTCACCTCAAGGTAGACAGCTCTGAAATGACTTCTGTTGTGATTTGGAGCTTCATAAATAAAACTGAACTGAAATGTTACTGACCTCGAAGCCCTTCAGACTGTGTGAGCCTCGGTGTGGGTAAAGGTTAAGGAACTTGTAAAAGACGAGCTCCGTATGTGATAATAAGTTCACGTCAAAACCTTCGTGACTTTGTATGAAAGAAGGAGGATTTGTTTATTTTGTGGGCGAAGAGCAATAACTCAGGGATCTGGAGGACATCCAGGGAAGAAAGGTGAAGTAAACATGAATCATAGTGAGACGCAACCGTGACTCAGGCGTTGCCGTGCTCCCGTGGACAAAAACATCTGAAGGGCCACCCACAGATAGAATAAATATGAACACAGCTGCCGGCCGCCGAACGCTCTCCATACGTCACCGCACCCGTCTGCTGGAGCGTGTGTGTACGGCTGAATGTGTGTGAATGTGTTGCAGTGGAAGGAGGTGATGGGATATCTGCTCATGCTGGTGTGTGTGTGTGTGTGTGTGTGTGTGTGTGTGTGTGTGTGTGTGTGTGTGTGTGTGTGTGTGTGTGTGTGTGTGTGTGTGTGTGTGTGTGTGTGTGAGGCAGCTGTAAAATGTCCTTCCCTTCTTCAGATGGTCTTCACATATTTTGGCTCATGAGTGAGCAGTGAACCAGCGTTTTCATAACTCTTCCTGACAGCTAAGATTTACAAGACCACGAGTAAAAAAACAAACAAACGTTTTTTTAACCCCAAGTTCAAGGTCTTCCAACATCATGCGTTGACGACTCAACAGAAGAAAAAAAACCTCAGATTAAACCTAAACGTAATGTTCAATTGGATGTTTCCTTTCCAGCGAGGCTGAAATCCAAATGAAACTGTGCTGTTTGAAGTCTACAACAAAGGCTCTGATGGTGCAGGTGAACAAACGCTCGTCCAACTGCTCACCAAAGTGATGAAGAGGAAACACACAGAGAAAATACTACATCTAATAACGAAGTTTCTAAAACAGAAATACAAATTAAATAAAGGTTTTGTTTTATTTTGAAAGAATAGTTTGTCATATTCACGTTCTTGCCGATAGTTCGATCTGAACTTTGGTCGCCACTCTCTGTAGTACTTATAGCGGCTGGTTAGCTTAGCTTAGCTTAAAGGCTGGAAACGGGGGGGACAGCTAGCCTCGCTCCGCTTCCAGGGTAACAAAATCCACCCGTCAGCTCCTCTGAAGCGCTCTGATTAACATCGTAACTCACCAGGTCAGTCAATTCTTAAAACCAAAGTGTACAAAAAACATCGGTTTGTGGTTTGATGGGGAGATTTTCTTCATATGTACTTTTTGACGGGTGCACCGGGTGCCTGGGAACCTCGACGGGACGACGAGGTGGCAGCGGTTACTCCTCAATTCCCGGCCAAGTGATCGTTAAGTGTTTACTGTGTTAAGATTTACACTCAATTTAAACTGGTCTCAGCATACAAACTACTTCTTATGTGGAGACGAGTTGTTACTGAATATTTACACCCAGAAGCCGTCAGGTTGTTAAGCTTGCCAACATAATGAGTGAGGAGTGGAAAAGCTAACACGAGTGATAGTTGACAAAATGCTTTTATACTGAAGTAACAATATCAAGATATTGTATTTTATTATAACAACAGTAATAATTAGAATACATACAATAACATGTTGTCCATGGTGCCACACTGTTCATTTGAAACTTCATGCATTGAGCTACATGTTTGATTACTTTTGAGTGGACAGCACTGAAGATGTTCCCCGAGAACAGATTTACACGCGTCCGTCTTACCGCAGACATTCCCGACATTGAAATCATGCTCCACATGTTGGTAAAGTTCGATAGTTTGATAGTTTGATAGCGACCAGATACTAAGAACCCCTGGAAGTACCAATGGTACAAACTTGAAGAGTTTGCATTTAGGACCCCTGGAGGTCAGTGCACCCAGCCCAAAAAATGACTTCTCATAGAAGTCCATGGGAAAAAAAATCACCCGAGAGTGGTATCAATCTTCTCATCTAGCTTTTAGCCAGAAAGCTGACGAGACGGTTTCCCATAATGCCGCGCTATTCCTCTGAAGTGATGCCCCACGCGACCCCCCCACGACCCCCACCCCGAGCAAAACAATCAGAGAAGCAGCACAATGAAAAATTGAATTATTCCCAAATCGAACAAACCCGTTGAGGTGATCGTGAGACAGCGCTGGAGGTGGACGGGACGCACTCAGACCTCCTTCTTATCTCCTACGTTTGCCTCGATGTATTTCGATAGATTTAGACTTTTTTTTTATTTTAGACTTTATTAATCCCACAGTGGGGAAATTTAGTCGTCACAGCAGCATAGAGACACAAAAAAGGTGCACACGCACGTAGACTATAGACTCAAATCAAATCAAATCAAATCAAATCAAATCAAATCAAATCAAATCAAATCAAATCAAACAAAAATAAATAAACCCAGCCTGGATATCTTGATGGATGGGAAAGTGTCAGGTGCTATGAAATGAAATGAACAGTGTTCACGCCAGACGTTGCACACCTCGCCGTCTCACTCGGCACGCAGCTGCCAGGGAACCTAAATGTCATATTTAAAAGCGTTCAGACATCTGCGCTGCACAAATGGGGAGAACGGCGTGAGTAAATACCGGGTTTAATGACCGACCATACCGCACAAAGGATTTCTCTTTACACACACACACACACACACGTATATGTCTTATCACCGTCACAAAGGCCCTGAATGTGCAGCGTTCATGTGAGCAAATAAGACGACGGGGGGGGGACGTTGTCACAAACATTTCTTCATGGATGTGAAGACTTTTGTGTTCTACTGAAAGTAAAAACCTACAGAAAGAGAAACAGTTTTCATGGATGCAAAGAGAAAATAAAGGCGTCGGTTTGTACATGCTTTGGTTGCTATGTAAGAATGTTCTTGAATAAACTCGCTCCGGTTCTGTTCTCGACCGCTGCGTATCAGGGAGTGTGTTCCCTGGCACAATCTGAAGATGCATAATTTATGATTCTATAAGCACTTGTGGAGGTTTGAAAGTTTCATGATCCACATCTATTTTGTACCAGAGTGGTAATGAAATACACTTTAAAACTCAAACACTTTTAATTTTAGAAGCCTTGATTTTCAAGTATTGATCACGCAGGAGCTTCTCACAAGAACATTAAAGGTACGCTTCGAAAGGTTTCTATTTAAAATAATTACAAATTAAAACCATTACATAAGAACATCTATTTTTGCTGCTAACCATTTTTTTTTTATTTGATTTTATTCACTTTATTAATCCCCGAGGGGAAATGTCTTCACTACAGCAGGGGGGCTCTCAGGGGGAGATGCTGCAGCAGGCTGCCACTAGTGCGGCACCAGGTAACCTGACCTGAGGTGCATGTTTTTGGATGATGGGAGGAAGCCGGAGAACCAGGAGAGAACCCACGCAAGCACAGGGAGAACATGCAAACTCTGCACAGAAAGGCCCAGGACCGGATTTGAACCCAGAACCTTTTTGCTGTGAGGTGACGGTGCGAACCACTGCACCACCGTGCCGCCCAATCATAAAGAAATAGCTGCAGCTCTCACTAAACACCGAAGGTCGAGCCTTTATTTCACTTCACAGGCCTTAGAGGCGATTTTCAGCACACTTAAGACCTGAAACCCGAAACTTGAACAAACCGAGAGATGAAAAGGGGTGACGCACTTTGTAGTAACAGCCAGCCAGCGGAGAGCCGGCCCAAAAAACAAAAAGAGATCACTTCGCTTAACCTGGTGAAAACCGCGCAGTAAAAAGAGCGGGGAGTCTGAAACACAGGAGCTCTGAGGTGAAGCAGACGGACATTTCTCCGTCCCTGTGAGTCTCATCACTCGGTGGGATTGTTGCATAGCACCGAGTCATTAACGCAGGATGGTGTCAGAGCCGTGAGGGATCTAATGGCAACATCTGACTCGATGAACACGGTTACATCATTGTGTGGTAGAAATCATTGATTTCTTTAGAAGCTGCACTCGATCTCATCAGGAAAGTTGTCGCTGTGTCAGTTTTATACTCGGTTTACGAGCGGATTTTAAAGCCAGAGAAGCAAACTGCTGTCTCACCGCGTGTGGTTCAGTTGTGCAACACCTTTCAACGGCAGCGGAAACCTTTGATTGATGAGAGGATGAATCATCTACTCACTCGGAGCGTGTGAAACTCCTCCACGAGGCCGATTGTCTTCAACCACGTGCGAATCTGCAACCACAACCGCAGCGTGTCTGGATGCATTTCAAAAACGACGATGATGAGGCCTCACATCTCAGCCGCTGCACCGGCTGAAGTTCTTCTCTATGAAACCAGTCCTCAGGTGCTCCGTCAGACCTGGTTGCTGCAGGACGTTTGTGGGTCAACCTGAATTGTCTCCTGGAGCCCGAGAGGCTGCGAATGAGAGCTGCACTTCCAAACTCCTCCAGCGTCGCTTCCAGCGCGACAAAAAGACGCCATCTTTTTTTACAAGTACCATTTTCCTTAAAGGAGGAGGAGGAAAAACTAAACACCTGACGCACTGAGCAGCAGACAGAAGGAGAAGCATTTGCCCGAATGTTTTGTACGTTGTTTGGTTTCACATTTCCCAGTAAAAAACAGTTCGGTTACACAGAAACCGTCATCTTTAAAAAAAAATATTTTTAAAAAACCCCACTATTATACATTTTATAATAAAAAAAACTATTTCTAGATCTCCAAATGAGCTTTTAACAAAACAATTCATCTTACATATGTTAGCATGTCATATTTGATTTGCCAGCTACCGTTGTTGTTCAGTTCATTTCAAAATTATATTCAAATTTTCCGATGTTGTATTAGCAGTCTTGATCTCCATGAGAACATCGTTTTGTGGTTTTATGAACCAAAAACCATCTCATATACAGTAGCGGTACGTTACTTTCTTAATCTGCTTCTTTTCTAAGTAACACAGAAAAGAGGCCAACCGAGGGTTCCTTGGGTCGTGCAGCTTGTTCGCTCCGTAACGGAACGACAGCTCAGCATTAAAGATTGGAGAGTCTCATATATGACGTAGGACTGAGTTTCTGACATCACAAACATATGGACGTCCAAACAGCTTGTCCATGCAGCAAAGTTGCATTTTGAAACCTTTTTGTAGAACCTCGACCAACGTTATCATAAAATGGAAATCAATGCACAATATATGGGATCTTAAAAATAACATCTACTCTTTTTCCCCTCAACAAAACTCCAAAATCTATGAATATGCAACAAATATTTTATCTGTAAATTTGAACTGCTGGATCCAAGATGTCTGTCTTCACCGTGAAGTCCATCCCCAGTGTGAGTATTGAGGGTTTCAAGTTGGCAACAAGAAGGACCAACAGACTTCAGCACTCGTGTCCCGGCCATTAGCTTTTTTTATAACTCTGTGATCTTCATGCTGTATGTTTGTCCTTTTGTTATTGTCTATACCGTACAATAAAATTCCCCCCAGAAATAATAAATATATCCGTGAGCCTTTAAATTCCCGCATACTTTATTTACATATAGAGATTAAATTGGACCAGAATTGACGTCAGAATTATTTGTGATGTCGCAAACTATGCGGCGATTTATAACAAGATTCATAACAAGATTTATAACAAGATTCATAACAAGATTTATAACAAGATTTTCAATTAGCACCGAGAAACTTTGCACTTCCAGCAGATTAACGTAAAAAAAAAAAAAAAGCCTTTGAGTTTTAAACCCAGCACATTATTCTTTTGAGTAAAGCTCAAACATTGAACTATAAAGTAAGAAAGAAAACCGATTTTTAAGTGGTGGGGAACTTGAATAAAAACAGCTTCCGGGTGCAGAGAAAGATCAGACATGCAGGAGCCTCCAACTTCAACCCTCCAAATCATCCATTCAATGAGGCAAATCGGTGTCAGAGAAGTTCTCTGGGTCGCTGTGACACACTTTCCAAATATGTAAAAACGTGGTGTAACATTTGTTACGTGATCTGACCTTACGAGATGACTCACATAATACAATGAGACTTCAATCACTCTGCTCTCTGCTCCCGTCTGTCCCACTTTCTGCTTCTAACGATGACACCACCCACTGATTTGCATTGAATCTGACTTGATGCCTAAATTATGTCTTTATGGACGGTGCCATCTTTTCCAGTTGGGGCGAGGACCCTCCACATCCGGGACATCTGCGACCTGATTGGAGCTCGTGGCTGACGCAGACAGCGTCATCAGAGTGACCACAAACTGGCAGGGTGTAAATATACGCATTATTCTTCACGCCAAAATTGCATATAAAGTGCATTCAAATTGGAAACCATTAAGAGAATAAACAAACATTTCAAACTGGAAATCAGAATCTCTCGAGGTTTCGTTAGAACAATCGAACAAAGAAGAAGCATTAATCTCAAGTGAATCAGAACAATGAGCATGTGCCTCGAGTTCAAGGTGAACTGGCCCGCTTCATCCAAACTGCTTCAGTCATAACCCTTAAACATACCTCTTATTAAAGCCTAATATCTACTGAACTATGGAATTATTTTCATCTGTAAGCGACCTACACTTTAAGGTGCCTCCAAATTACATTCAGTTTCCAGCCGGGTTGTTGCCGCTCCATCTGCACACCATGTGTCTGTTACTGTCACAGTAGCAGTGTGTATCAGTCACGTTAGTAATATAGTTGCCCTGCAGCTGGTTACAGGTTCAGCTCGGAGTTACAGGTTTAGCTGGCAGTCGTATTTCCTTTTGATACCGGAGAGTTTTGATGACAACAGCTGAACGAATGAAGCTCCGAGGCTAGAGGTAGAGACACATGAGACAAAGACATGTCACCACTTCAAAAAGTTGATGGATTCTGCATGTTTTTGTTTCTCCAAAGTTAGAATGACTTCAGCTTAAAACCATCCACAAAAACAACAGAAGCCTTTGCACAATAACTGTGTCACAATATCCCCGAGCTCTGGATCATCCATAAACTATTCATGAAAAATGCCATAAATGAATAGATATTCTGTACAACCATTGGATTTGTGGGTTTATCATCAATGCCGCGTTTAAACAGTCTCAAGGAAACAAAAACTGATTTGCTCAATCAATGGAACTGACTTCCAGCCGGGAGGAAGACTGTGACTCACTGTGTTTTATCTGGAGGCGACTATTGACCCATCAGTAAACCAGTAAACCACCTGGATGTGTGTCATCAAAAAAACAGAACGGAAGAGTTTAATGTCGCCACACATCCGTGTTGAGGATCCTGGATAAAATCCAAAGCATGTGCACTGAACCTGTTTCCACTGATGGATAACCTGTACTGCAAGTGGGCAATATGGAATGTAATTGGCTGATATAGAATCGGTGGTAAAAGCATTGATAGCAATCTGGTGCCAGGTCAGAAACTTAATTTGAAAGGATTCATTTACAACACAGAGAATTTTTGTAGGGCTTAAGTCAGGAAATATCAACTGATCCTATACTAACGCAGTGAGAAATCATTAAAACGTCAATGTCAAATATGAATATCACTGGAGATGCAGACTGCAGTCAGACTGCCTACAGCACGTTTCATATAGTCCGATGCAGTGAAACACATCACATGGCAACAAACTGCTCCGGCCAATTAAAACGTGAAAGCACACAGCCGGTCGCTGGGAGATTAATATGTAAACTCAACAGCGCGGTTTTATTTGTCTAAAAACCATTGATTCAAATGACTAAGTTATATCCTGTGAGGTATTACAGCGTCTTCTAATCAATATCAACATGCCAAACCCACATCCTTTTCAATACAGCATATTTTCCTGAACACCACATCAATCAGATCACAAGAAGCGCCTTCTTTCCCCTTAAAATCCCCCCCCCCCTTCACTCTGCTTCTTGCTGACGAAACTCTGATCCACCAGTTCATCACATCCAGACTCGACGATTGCACATCCAGGACTTTCCTGCTCGCCTGCTCACACTCGCTCCCGTGACCACATCACTCCCGTCCTCCAGAACCTCCACCGGTGAGTCCCTCCCTCACCAGATCCCCTCCTACCGCCACGACAACCTCCCTGGCCCTGCAGCATCAGACCCGTTTCCATAGCTACCTCGTCCCTCATGAAAACACACCGTTTTAGAGCTGCGTTTAATCTGTGATTCATCTTGACTTTACTTTTATTATCTGCTTTTATTGTGCGACTAATATTGTGCGATTTATGCTTTAACTGTGTTGATTTGATCATTTTAACCTGTAAAGCATCTTGGAGTGTCTTGATAAGCGCGATATAAACATAATGCGTTAAGAATATGATGATGATGATGATGATGATGATTATTATTATTATTATTATTATTATTGGTCAGCTCTGTCGACTTATCTTTCTGTGAAGAAGCCGATTAAATGCAGATGAGAGTGAGACAAATACCGATCAAACAGAAGAAGGGAGTGCAACGGTCTCCAGACACTTTGAATGTGCAGCAGCAGCAGCAGGAAGCGCTCCGTCACTTCACGTTACCAAACAAAGGTGGAGAAGCAGCTCAGAAAACAGGAGCCTGAAACCTGCTTGAGAAGGAACAGACACTTCCTAAAACTAAACATGGAAAAACGTTTAAAAGTGGTGTTCTCCTGAGAGCGTAACGCCACATCACCTCCATCTGACGGAGGAAAGTGCTTCAACTTTTGAGGAAGAGGAGCAGAAACATCCGCGGCGCTGCTAACTGGACATTAAAGGGGCAATTTGGCATTTTGGAAAGTCCGCTTAGTCTGAGGAGTGAGGTGAGAAGGTGGTTAATATCACTCCCTCAGTCGGAGAGTCAAACCGCCGCCAGCAGCCAGTCAGCCGAGGTCAGCAGAAAGAATAGAAACGGGCCGGGCTGCTGGTTCTGTCGTATCAGCGTTATTTAGACGCATTTAGGCGGCGCTGGTGTTAACTAGCAGAGTGAGAGAGTGAGAGAGGGAGAGAGGGAGATATGGAGAGAGGGAGAGATGGAGAGAGAGTGAGAGAGGGAGAGAGGGAGAGAGGGAGAGAGTGAGAGAGTGAGAGAGGGAGAGAGTGAGAGGAGCAGAAACATCCACAAAGAGAGAGTGAGAGAGTGAGAGAGTGAGAGAGGGAGAGAGTGAGAGATGGAGAGAGAGAGTGAGAGAGTGAGAGATGGAGAGAGGGAGAGACGGATAGAGTGGGGAGAGAGAGAGAGAGAGAGAGAGAGAGAGAGAGAGAGAGAGTGCGAGAGAGAGAGAGAGAGAGAGAGAGAGAGAGAGAGAGAGAGAGAGAGAGTGCGAGACGGAGAGAGAGAGAGAGAGAGAGAGTGAGAGACGGAGAGAGAGAGAGAGAGAGAGGGAGAGAGAGACACTGACTGACTGAAGGAGACGCTAACTGAAGGACACACTGACTGAAGGACAGACTGACTGAAGGACACACTGACTGAAGGAGACACTGACTGAAGGGGACACTGACTGAAGGACACGCTGACTGAAGGACACACTGACTGAAGGAGACACTGACTGAAGGACACACTGACTGAAGGAGACACTGACTGAAGGAGACACTGACCACTGTTGTTGCAGCAGAAGTGAAACGTGACTGAAAACCTCATTAGAAGTCAAAAGTCTTCTCGGTTCACCGACACGTCGTCGTCTGCCGATTGGACGGACGATGTCCCAAACCTCACGCAGCACTGCAGCTAATCTGGAGTCATTTATTTTACTGTTGTTGTTTTTGTATATATAGTTTGTGTGTGTATTTATTTATTTTATTAGGTTTTTTTTATATATAGTTTGTGTGTATTTATTTATTCATTGCTTTTATTTTTCTCTCAAATAATATTTTTTCTCTCTCGTATTTGTACATTTTGTCGTATTGTGTGCGTCTTTTTGTTTTTGGGTGTTTCTTTGCTGCTGTAACAACTGAATTCCCCCCGATGTGTGTGTGTGTGTGTGTGTGTGTGTGTGTGTGTGTGTGTGTGTGTGTGTGTGTGTGTGTGTGTGTGTGTGTGTGTGTGTGTGTGTGTGTGTGTGGAGGGGGGGGGGTAAAAGGGGAAGGGGGGGGAGTGCAGGCCTGCCGTCAGTCGCTCCATCTGTTCTCCGTTAGCGGAGTCGTGGTCGGGGATCACTGCCGGCTGGGTGTACTTCCGCCGCAACGTGGAAAACATTACAGATGTTGTTCGTGGATCTGAGCTCGTCATTCCTCAAACGCAGATTATGGGATGGACATTCCTCTCCGTAGCGGGGAGGGAAAAAAGTAGGAGGAGGAGATTTCCTGCTTAACTTGGGAGATGGAAACCAATAAAAAAAAAAATGTTTTTAAAAAGCAACAACGCGTACAACCAGAAATAAATCCCTCTATGAGACGTGAATAACACGACAGGCAACTAAACACTAATGTCACGTATTTTTAAAAGGAAGTCATTTTTTCCCCCTCCAGCTATAAATGACACTTCTGAACGGCTAAACTCTGACACCGCACACAGCTACACCGTTTCAGCAACGTCTTTCTCACAAGTCTGTCACTACTCTCGGTTCCTGTTTTTTTTTGCTGGGTCAGCAGTTTTCTGTTTCAGGAAAAAGACACCGCATTTGAGGGATTTTTATGTGAAAATATAAACTGCAACCGTCATGCTGATGCAGACTGAAACGGGTTTCACTCAGTAGTACTTCTACACCTAACGGGGGACGATAATAAATACTGTGAAAACATTGGAAAACATGAATACATACTCAACATGTGCCAGGAATGCAATAATTAACAGCTCAAGAGAGTGTAATGAGACTATTTGCACTGCTTTGTGTGGACTGTGATTTCACGGATTACGTTGTTGGTAACAGGATGTCCTGAGCTGTGATTTGCTGGATTACATCGTTGGAATAAATCGATGTGCTGTTTGGTGCTTTATGACAGAGGATCCCTGCTGTTGAGCGTTCACGTCGCTCATGAGTTCCTGCAGGATTTCATTTCATCGGTAGATAGTTACAACTTCTGTGTTGAATGTTTGGAAGAGCGAACATTCAATTTGTAAGAGCCGGTTTCAATAGTTGGTTAAAAAGTCCCATCAGAGAAATCGATTAATCACCTTCTGAACAAGTGGAAGAGAATTTCTCCGATTTCTATTACAGTCGGGATTTGTTCAAGTTACAAAGTTGACCTTGTGTGTAAACTGATGTATTTCTGCCTTGTGGACTCAGTGCTTTAAATTCAGCCATTATTAATATTACTGAAGAGGCTTTGACCTCGTTGCTGCACCACCATGTTTCAATCTCCACCACAAAATGGATCTTAATAAGTTTAAAACTGCTGCAGAGGATTCGACTTTCCCGCCCAACGTTCTCTCGGAGAACACCTCGTCGTGTGTGTGTGTGTATGTGCGTGTGTGTGTATGCGCGTGTGTGTGTGTGTGTGTGTGTGTGTGTGTGTGTGTGTGTGTGTGTGTGTGTGTGTGTGTGTGTGCGCGTGTGCGTGCGCGTGTTTTAACCTTATATCTTATATAAAAGTCATCACGGGCCGAACGACACGATGAAGGAATTGCTGGAATTGAAACTTCTTCCGTTTCAGTGCAACCGGTGAGCTGCAAGCTGTCAGGAGTCTATTTCTGTCTCCAAACGTGCTCTCCTGGAACAAAACCTCTCGAGTGCAAAGTGCAGCCGGAACGTTCCTCCAGCCAGCCGGCCGGCCGGCGGGATTAGTCTCGACGAGCGGGCGGACGGTGGCTCGGTTCTGTCTAACGTGTACAATGAAGAGGCTCACACGGCACGTTCTGAGCTTTAATCGGCCTTCCTGCAAAGCCGTCGGCTCGGCTGCACCGGCCGCCGCTCACGACCGACAGCTCGGGTCGTGGTTAACCGCTTTAGGCCGGACCAATCAGCGACGGGTGTCGATGGTTAACCGCGTTTGTCCCCGCCCCTCCTTCACTGCGATTGGACGGCCGGTGACGGCAACAAGCGCAGATGGCCGTGTCCTCGGTTTTTGACAAAAAGAGAGAAAGGCAGCGATCCTTTGTTCATCTTTTAAAGCTGAAATATGTTGCACTCGTCTTAAAGGACCATTTTTAAGTTATTTATTTCATACTTGAGAGTAAACAAGTCAGGAACTTTTCTTATTGACGGTAAGCAGCATTATTAATTTACAGTAAAGGTTTATGGCCAATTAGGTACGTTTACATTTTTGGAAACAAATGAAAAAAAAAAAAAGAAGACGTGCATTTAAAAACGAACCGTGACTCCAAACTGTGAGTTTTGTGAACCGTTACACTAACATTCAATAATTATCTTTACATGTAGTAGATTTTAATTCTCATTGGCAGTCGGTCGTTCCTGCAGCGCTGCCTGCAGAGACAACAGGGAGACGCAGGAATAATGCAGCATATGAATCATAATGTCATCTCACTGATATCAGCCTCACGGTCCGCAAACTCCGACAGTCAAGACTATTTTCAACATCTGAGACTTCTGCTTTCAGCTGGAAAAATGCACGGTATTGTGTCACAGCCACAGGATACACAACACGCAGTAATTTAAACATGCATCTACAAAACAACAAGTCATTTTCAGTATTCCGACATCACCAGCTCTTTTTCTTCTTTTTTTTTTTTTCATTGTTGCCACAGTGAGCCGATGATGAGGAGTTGCAGGTGGCAGCTAATTACTGGTGTCCAGTGCCAAGAACAAACTTTCAATCTCAACTTTGAGATGAACGCTGAAGTCCTTAAAATGCTCAGAAGAATGTAATATTCATCTGCACAGGAAGAGTGTGTGAGACAGTGGAAAGCTCCCAAAAATCAGCTTTGGGGTGAGCTTGTTCTGCCAAGATTTTGGACTTTGAGCAGACACAGTAAAACAAGAAACACTTCTCACACAACCTGCTAATCGCTTTAAAAGTGTAACATATCTACATCACATGTCCCCCAATTTGGGTTTTAAATGAGGGAATGCATCTCCGTTGCCAGGAGACACAGTGTGACATTATTCCAAGAATAATACAAACAAATGATTGTGACACACTTGTTAATTGGTCGACTTAGCGTTTCATCTAACTCGCAAAAAGCTGGAATTCATAAAAGCAATAAGGCATGAAGAAAAACACGACAGGAAGTATTTAAGTAGCTACAGGCAGTTGACAAATACGACTGTTGTGTTGATGACTGTTGGCACTGTTTTTGTGACATGAATATCGACGCAGAGGAAAACTGGTACAAACTGTGTCACTCTTTACATCTGAATTTAAACGAAGGTGAAAAAATACATTACGAAATATCTTCATTTCGTTAGAGCTGAATAAATTACGTTGAGTTGTTTGATTACTCGATAGGCTGAAAATAAATCAGAAAGAATTTAAACAATCATTTAAAGAAAAAAATGCCAGAAATTCACTGGTTGCAGCTTCTTAAATGTGTGAATATTAAAGTATCTTTGCATAGTAAGACACAAAAAAACAACAATGTAAATATTTGACTTTAGGCTTTGGGAACATTTCTGATACACATTTTTGACTACTGCAGACATTTTATAGGCCAGATGGTTCACTGATAAAACAATCTGCTGAGTTATCATTAAGAAAATCCGGCGTGTGGTAAAATTCGAAGGCTGGATTCTAGTTTAATTTCATCACACGTAAATCAATCTGTTCATCTCTCTGATCTTTATAAACAATTAGACACAAACTGAAACCAGAGGACCCTGCATGTTGTCTCGACTGATTTACCACAGCAACAGCACTATAAGCAGACGTAGCTACACCGACACAAATGACAAATGAAAGGACTCATCTCGTGGATTTGATACACTTTGGAATAAAAGCAAACAGACTTGATCCTGTCAAGATGAAATATGAAAGCACAAAGCTTTCCCTGTGCAGAACTTCCAAACTCCCTTTACATTAAGATTGTGTTCAGGCTATTCACTCAAAGGCTGAGACAAAGATATGAGCAGTACGAGTGCACATTTTACAGATGTAAACCGTGTTCAAACTGTCGGGTAGAGATAAAGAAGAAGCGCGTTCCATTTAGCACCCTTTAAAAACAATCAGATTGAAATTAAAGCCGTTGACCAGATCTTAGTATTTAACCTAACCTGCACTCGGCATGCTGCTAAGTGCCAGAGGATTACAACTGCCTCCAGTTTGTTTGAAGCGGATGTAAACAGCAGCAACTAGTTCAGGCTACCTCAGATGGCCTCCAAAACAAGCCTCAGTGTCAGATCCAGCCGGAGGCCAATCAGATGCAGTTTGGTGCAACGTTGGGCTTCATCATCGCGGTGTTCATCAGCGTGCTCGTGTTCTCAGGACTCGTCGTAACGTATGTAAAGAGCCACTCGTGCGTATTTGCATATGAACCACAGGTTAAAGACGACCTTTAATGGAAAGAGTGACAAAGACACAGAGCATCGATTCTCCGCAACATTTAACATATTTAAGTGGCAAAGTTACCAAGTAGCTGAAGATCATGGAGCAGTTCGGTGCTAACTAGTCCGATATTTGTCTGGAGAGTTGGTGGAGACCAAAGCAGAGCTAAGAGCAGAGTGAATATCAGACAGAAACCCCAATATTGCTGTAATTGCTATTCAATACTTCATGATATGGCTGCAGAATATAAACCACATGGATTTCTACAAAAAGCACATTACAAATGGCCGAGACATTTAAATAACCATAACACGAGTCTTCCGACCTCTAGGAAGCTGTCAAAAGCCAGACAGCATGAAGCAACAAAGGCTTTGACTGTGAAGCAGATGCACATATATAGCATGCTGCCAAGTGCAGTGTTAGTGACTGAGCATGGCTTATTATTGGTGCTTTCAAACACAATAATAACTCAGTCCACCACGATAAATACTAGGGATCGGTCTTGATTTTTTTTTTTACTTTCATAGTAGTCAACAAAACATATTTAAAAATTAAAATAGTTTATTTTGACTGTCGTCTCAATTCCCTTGTTTTTACCGACACCGGGTAGCAGCGCTACTAGTGGCAGAAGTTCACCGAGAAGCAGTTTGCCAACCAAATATTTAATAAGAAAAGAAGGAGAAGAAGAACACGTCACCACCAGGCTCTGGTCAAACAAGTGAGCAACTGTGAGATTAGATGCTTCGCTGCAGCACAAACAACAGAAACACGCAAACAGCCGTCAAAAGTTTCACGTGGAACCGGCCCAAAACATTTTGAAGGAAAAACGAGAGGCAGCACAAACACTGGCAGATGAAACCCAACACAAGCACTGTTTGCACAGTCGTTTGAGCAGGTAGCTTTGTCACTCAACAAATTATCACACAGCAAAGTTTTGATATTAGAACAAATAGCAGTTCTCATCTGAAAGACGAAGCTAAAGACACGCTTCTCGTCGGGTCTGTCAGTGAAGGTTTTGGAGTTTGATGGCATTTATTGAGCCTGACATTACAGCATGAATGAATGCATCTCTCTTTGTGTGTGTGTGTGTGTGTGTGTGTGTGTGTGTGTGTGTGTGTGTGTGTGTGTGTGTGTGTGTGTGTGTGTGTGTGTGTGTGTGTGTGTGTGTGTGTGTGTGTGTGTGCGGTTTGAACAAACACTGAACATTACAGCCTTCATTCAGATTCACCGTAGGTCTGTTCTATGGTTTAACTCAGCGTGCCTAATAAACTGGCCGTGTATATCGAGCCTGCATGTTTGTTGACAATGTTGCACGTTTACATCCGCTGTTTATTTGTGAAAAAAGGAAACTGTTCTTCACACTGTTTCTCATCTCCACCACAACAATTTCACATCACATACTTTCTCGACATCACCCACAGCCACTGACTTACCACAGCGACGCGTCTCTAAACAAACTTCTTCATGCTCACGCCGGCATGTATATCAAACAATCATAAAATACCTACTCGATTACAAGTATTGGAGCCGACTGGGATCAGTTCACAGAACGCTTACAACTGTTTCTATTTTCTGTATAAAACCAGGAGGATGAAACTGACAGGAATGTTAAAGTGCATTGTTTATTTTGATTCTTGGTACCTGTCATTGTCAGTAATTTCTTTGTATAATTCAGTAATATACTTTATATAATCAAGTTGTTATTAATGTCATTTCTGCCCTGTGCAATTTTTCTTTATAAAGCTTAAAGGGGACACAGAATTTTGTTATTTATATATATTTTATAGCTTAATGCCATTCAATGGCTCTTCTTCTTCATACGGTGTTTTAGTAAACTATGACGAGGCTTATACAATAATAGTGGGGGAAAAATGAACAGAAGAAGACAATTATATCATGAATCTTGTCAATTAAGATGTCCTAGTTAACAGTATAAAGTACATGACATTCAAAACTTACATACAAGTTAGTTCCAAAAAGGTGAGCTATTGAAGTGTTATGAAAGAAACAAATCCCAGTATTATGTTAGTTTTAACTGACTAGTCAAAGAGGAACTGTTATGTTAATCCTCACATGTAAAACGATAACAGGTATTATGTGGTAGTTGTACGTTCTTGAAATAAGCAATGAAATCGTTTTCAGTATTTTGTCATTTCATTTGGAATATCACGTCGTGATATCCATATCTCCTATAATATACTGGTTATTAATATTAAAAGGATGTCTGCGGTGGTAAAGTGAAGTTTACTATATGATGTGACAGAATAATCCCCAGTGGGACTATAGAGTGACTTTAACAGGCTGTTCATTAGCTCCTTCCTACTCCCGGTATTGTTATCTGCCCTGTAATGTTCCTGGAGGGACCGAGCTGCTGCATCCGGACTGAGCGGTAAGTTCCTCCAACCACACCGACGTGGAGCTCAACGTGTCTGGTGATGATCTTGAAGAAGTGTTCGTCCCCCCCGAGAAAAGAACAATGCTTCGGGAGCCTCTTCTCGCCGCAAACCGAAAGCACGCAGTTCCCCCCTGACGTTAATTGACAGCTTGTTAACACGCTCGATGGTATTAAGTGGAGTATTTTTAGTCAGCTACCGCACTTCTGAATGGCTGCCGGGAGAGAAGGGAAAACAAACCAGCTGGTGACATAACACGGTGCAACCTCGTCAGGTAGAGCGCGGAGTGGAGTGTCCACTCGGGTGTTTGGTGACACGCACACGCACACGGCGGTCGTGACAAACCGCTGGGGCTGACACCGGGGCGACGGGGGAAACGCACTCACCCAGAAGGGACGCTCCGGACCGCACAGCCGCTCCATCACCGTCGCGGCAGGAGACCGAGATCCGCCGGAGAGCTCCTTCTCCCCTCTACAGGTCGAGCCCGGTCTTTCCCGACGAGCTTTCTCCTTCCTTTTGCGGAACAAGACGCTCGCGAACTGTCACATGCCACACGGACAGGTACGTGCGGAGCTGAGGGCGCCTCTGCTTTCCGCGCCTCTGTTTTCCGCGCCTCTGTTTTCCGCGTCTCGCTCCCCTTTTCCTGGCAGCGAGGACCGAGCGGCGTCAGGAAATGCAGCGCTCCTTCCGCTGCGCTGCGAGAACAGAAAGAAAAGTCCCCCGCAGTCAGCCAAGACAGATTTCTATGGGAGGTTGTCGCGATGGCAAAGGCGGGGCGTCTGCTTACGAGGCCCCGCCCCCTCCACCTCGCTCTCTCTCTCTCTCTCTCTCTTACAAACAGACATGCGTATGCACAACGTGACTCAACAAGTTGTGATTTGTTGCTGAGTCATGTCATCTGGGTTTAAGGAGGATTTATATATATATATATATATATATATATATATATATATAAAGGCAATTTCTTGGTGCTTATGAATTCATTCATTCATTCTGGACAACAGAAGAAGGCTGTGATATCTATCATTTATTTAAGATATTTTTTGTTTTTTTTTGGTAAAGAGGTTTTTTTGGGCACTTGAGATGTTCAGATATTTGTCACACAGCGACATTAGGGGGGCATCTGATGCAGCAGGACAACCAGCCCAAACATATCATCACGTAGTCCTGCAACAGATGGCATCGCAGAGTCAATCTGGGGCTACGTGAGGAGACGGGAGACGCTGACACAGACTGAGACACTTCTTCTGTGGCAAGTTCTCCAAGATGCTTGGAGCAATCAGCCTTCAAAAAACTGTGTAGCAACTGATTACTTTTATTTTTGTGTCATTACTGAAACCTTAAATTAAGTCAATTTACAAATATAAGCTATTTAAGACATAACTTTCTTCACCATATTTGCCCAATGATCTCTCAGCCTGTGTTTTTGATCCAATCAGTTTATCATCCCTGTTCTTTAAATATCATCGTAATTCTGTCGTACTGCCTTCCAGAGCTCCTGATGCACCCCCCCCTCCTCCTCCTCCTCAACATCACCATCTCATTCATCTGTCGGAGGTTTCTTCCTGTTAAAGGTTTTTCTGGGCCTTTTTCTTCCTGTTAAAGGTTTTTTTTTCCTTCTCACTGTTGGAGGATTTTCTTCCCGTAAAAAAGAGGGTTTTTTTTTTCCCCCCAGCTGTCGCTCATGTGGGATTTATTAAGTTCCTTCAGTGCCCTGAGATGTCGTATGTTATAATTTAGTGACACATAAACACAAATTTCCAAATCCATATACTCCGCTCCACCACCTGTCCTGTCCGATCTCCTACATCCATCTGGGACGTCGCTCCAGGAAGCGACCTCTCATCATCGGCGTCTAACCGCCAAAATGTATAAGTCTAACTGTCATCACTTCAACAAATAGTTTTCCACTTCTAATGAGCTCTCCTTTCTGACTTGTATTTGGAAGACAGATTGATGTGGACTTCATTGTCCTTCCGTGCCATCGGGCTTTTGTAATAAATCTTTAGGTTCTGCATCCTGAACCAAGTCAAAGACAATGCAGAAGCTATTAGGTATTAAGATATTGGATCACAGCCAATACAACATGCAGCATATTTCATATATTTTTCCCTTTACAATTTGACCATTTAATGAATGGTTAGTAAATGCAGCAATGCACAGCAACATTTCAGTATGCAAAGTGCATCCTACTGCATCCTTTGACATATTTAGGCTAAAATGTAATAACCCCCATGTGCACTTTCATATCAGATCAAGTTAGTCACGGCCAAGTCAGAAAAAATATTTTTAGTAAAAGCAGCACTGCGGCTGCAGAAAGCCCAGGGCCGTCTTATCCTCATTTCACCTCAGCGTCTCTTTTTAAATTCTCGTAGTAAGCCTCCAGTCAAATATCACTCTGAAGCAGCATCTCCACAGATGTATTTTTGAATCATCTGTCTCAACAGCGTTTGATAACGGCTCACATTTGATTGCGCTATAGACCCTGAAGCTGTGTTTACACTGTGAGTCCATTTCACTGCACATAACTGTGTGCTGTTACCTCCGGACCTCCAGATATTAACCGGCGCCTGGTTGGAGATACAGACTGAGCTGCTGCTGCTGCTCATCTGCTGGCATGCTGATCGCACTATCATCTCTGAATAGAAACAGAAATAGTGTGAAAATCCCTGTTAAGACCTGCTGCTTTACAAGTGCACTGTCTGGTAAAATGACCAACTGACACTGATAAAACAATGAAATATGCACCAGTTCCTTATTTGTGTCTTTGCAAATCTTCCTTATCTAAAACCAAATAACAGAGGAGCACCTCAGAAGCCATGTTTCCTGTCTGCCTTTTTACTTGACTGTCCAATAAAGGCAAAAATCAAATCTAAAACACATCGTAGAGGACATCAGAATCCACGTGCTGAAAAAACAGAGTCCTTCTTCTGGTTCATTTGAGGCTGCTCTATGTGTTTAGAGGTGTGAGGCCATATCAGATACTGACCTTTAAAGTCCTCAGTAATCTTTGAGTTGTAGTTGGGGGGGGGGGATGCTGAGATAAATCAGTTTGAACAAAAACAGAAGATACAAATAATGAAAATAATGAGGTCATGCTCTGCATTTCAAGGAAGTCAGTGCAGGTCAGGGCTTTACTTGATCTTAGTTTCTAATGTGTTTTGTCTGGTGTTGGTGGGAGATATCAGTGGAGAAAGGCAGCTTTGCATTGAGGAAATATTTTGTTCTGAATCGTTCTGCCAACTTTTGATTTCAAACTCAGCTGCAGTGGAGTCCATTGTGTGGATTGTGTGGATTGTGTGCTGCGGGCAACAAAGGCACCCAGAAGTGCAGCTTTGTTACGTCTGCGGGCCTCCTGCTGCAGGTGTCTCCTCCTCGTCCAACAGGGGATCTGATTACCAGACGTTAAGCCCTTCTGTTCTCCTCCTTACGTTCCATAAAGACCTGTCCTTGGCCTGCAGGCGGAGAGTCCTCTGTGCCCGTGATTAGATTGATATCCTCTGGTTAATGAAGACACCCGACCAGAGGGCCTGCACAGTGTGAACCCACCGTGACATGCGAGGGAACCCCAGTGTTGTATTTACACTGCAGGAGCTGTCACAAGTCCTCAGGTATCAGAGGTGTCACGTTATGTAAGTAGGGCCTATACAGAGGGTATGTAAGCCCATTTATCTCTCCATGCAAGCCAGGAGGGATTTCCCTCCGGCTCGCTGGCTGCTGTTTCATTTGCACACGAGATCCAAAACTGCTTTAGATTTATTCTTAAAAATAAGAATAGAAGAAAAAGAATGAATGAAAGTTGGAAACCAACTTCGTCAGAAATACTTATTTTTATAAACAAAATCCACAAAAGGCTGCATCTACACTACATGGCTGTAATCCAACTTAATGTACTATTTAACACTGATTTTAACCTGATTTGACATTTGAATGGCTTGAGTTTTGTTGTAGCTTCTTGTAAACCAGGAGGGCATGGAAGGATCTCCTGCTGTAAACCTTCAGACCGTAAACAGGGAAGAGCACACCATCTAGTGGTCAACTGCGGGAACTGTGACACACTTCCAAATGTCACGACGACTATGATTCTTGTTATCATTGGCAGTAAGACACAAAACGTTTTTAGTAGTCGGTAGGAGGAGAATTATTGAGCCTAACATTAACATTAGTAATATTTCCTTTTGTAGCCTGGTGAGCCTGGTAGCAGAATATGTATCATACATCCTTCACTTAAATAAAAGAAAGTACCTTAACTCTGTTAAAATCAAAGGTTAATACAGATTTTGATTTAAAACCCTTTAGCCTGGACATACAGGTTAGTGTAGTGAGTACTACTGAGAGAAGTTGTATTTAGAATATCTCCTGTCAAGCCAAATGTACCCTGATGATATTATCGTTCGCCATCTCGGTTCAGGCTGCAGTTCAGAACAGAAAGCTTGTGTTTCAAACTGGGCCAAGAAGTTTAAAGGATTTACTAGGCAGGGTGTGATAAAAGTTTCTACTGGTTGCATTATGGGAAATGTAGTCGTCCTATTCTGTAAAATTATAGGCCAGAATGAGGCCTGGCTGCATCGGTTCCGACTATTCTTTTGTTTCTTTTGTTTCTTTGTTTCTTTGTTTCTTTGGGGTTTTTTTACCTGTTTTTTTTTCCAGTAAAATCTCTAAAGGGAAGACTTTAATCTACAGTACTGGAAATCTACAGTACTGGAAATCTTCTGTAACTAGTCAAACTATAGTCCACGTTTAACTAAGATTATTTTCTGTTTGGAGGTTATTATCTGTCCATACAATTAGTGAACAATCACCTGCATGTTCTGTAATCCAGCTCATAAAGCTCTCTCATAATAAACAGCCCTAATCTCAGTTGTGCTCTGTGCGCAGCCAGAAGATGGAGTCGTGGACGCAGTGAAGTTTGAGTTACTTTTATTCAGGGTTTATGGTTTACAGGAGGCCCGTTACTCTCTCTCTGTTTGTACGATGTACGTTGAAGTTCCATCTCAGTCCTCCTCAGCAAGAGGAAGGTCGACAACTGGACACGGAAACGCGCTTTTCGGGGGGTTTTATTTTGAAAGGAGTAATATGGGAGGGCGGGTGTGCGCTCTTGGCACGTCCAAACAGTTGCGCTGTCACACACATCTGGAGAGCGGGTTCGTCATGAATTTGAAACAAACTGGCTCCTTTGGCAGCACGCGGAACAACTCACAAAGGTAGTGGTCAGATTTGTCATCGCCAGGATCCACTTTCCTCCTCTCATATGTCTGCGTTCCGCTCAGCGCGAGGTGACGTTGGAACTCGAGCCGTCGTCGTTGGACAGCTCTAACAGCTGGATGAGGGCTGGAAACATCTGTAGCGGCTGTTCCGGAGTGCATAAAATGAAGCAATAGTTGAAAGGCTGTGCTGCTTGTCCTGGATGGGTCATCTCAGTAATGAAGCAAAGCAATTTGCATCACAAGCTGCTCTCCGGTGGGACATTTCAGGAAGTCTTTCTCTCTCTAAAAACAGTTTAAATTGAGCAGGAATACCGAAGTGGATCAGACGGGAATGAATCAGATTCAGAATTCCTCTGAGGAGTTGAGCTCTCTTCCACCGAGACCGCCGGCAGCTTCCCCAAAGAGACGGTTTGTCCGGCTGGGGAGGAAGACCAGTAATGTCTGTCAGCAGTGAGTATGAACGAAACACAAATACATTCGGAGAGAGTTATAATGACTGCAAGCCAATGCACACGTTTTTATTTTTTCATTTTGAAAGTTTTTTTGAATGTGCTTCAGAAAACCAAACTCACACAATACCTCTGTAATTGTTTATATTCTTTAAATAAACTAACAGAACTGAAAGTAGGTCTCATTTTAAAACTATATGTTCCACATGGCTTTTTGTCCCAGACTCTCACCAGTGCCATTAATATTATTAATCAGAAATAGTTTTTACACCAAGTGGTGGCAAAACTGCAGAGAACCTTTGAACCCACAGTTATAAGAAGCTTACAGGCTTGGTCAGAGGCAAACAACACTTCATTATTTCATTAATGTCCTGAGAGAACTGAGGGAGGCATGGTTAAGGAGAATGGAGTGCACTGTGTTGGGGACAGACATGTATGTATATGCTGCACTGTAGCATGGTGATATAGGAGCTCCTTCTAATATATTAGAATACTTAAGACATAAATTTGTCTGCAATGATCTTTGACCAACCTATTAAGATACCCTTTCAGCTCTTTCCTTCTTTTAATAACTCAGCTCCCTCATTAATTTCTCCTCATATCTCTCTATCCTCCTCTAATGTGACAGCTTTATATTACTTGACTTTATCCCTCCGTCCTTCTTTCTCATTTGTCAGATCAGCTCCATCCAGTGGCCATTCATCCACCTGCGTGTCAGCCGAGGGCGTGGTCATCAGAAATGCAAGCAAGGGCCGCATCGGTCGCCATACCAACAGCCTCTCAGGTGTCTTCCTACGCGGCCCCGCCTCCAGCTACGTTTCCATGCCGCTGACCACAGTTCTTAAGTCATCACTGTCAATCCAACCCAAGAAGGAAAGCAGTACGTCACACCGACTTGTTTGAGATTATGTTGTATGAAGATTTTTAATATTTTATAAATCACTTACTTTGAATGAGCCACTGGTTTCACACAGTTTACTGGTCACAGGGAGGAGTCTGTGGAAACAGTTAAATGTTTTCTTTTGTGTGGCTCTGAGGTCAGTGATAAAGTGGAATATAATTACCCTGATGATGTCATCAGAGTTTTCTCAGTTTAGGCTTTGAGGCTACATATTTAGAAAAAAAAAAAAAGCATTTGAAAGACATGGGCTTTTAACTGGCAGGTAGGGTCTACCAAAAAGATACTAATGGTGGCATCATGGTAAACAGAGGATGCAGCATTTTTGTAAACTCGAACCATTCCAGCCTATAAAAGCTAAAATATCTCTGCTTCTGTTTTTTCCATTTTTACCACTTAAAACAATTTATCAAAACTTTATGTGAATGCAGCACTTAACTGCTTTAATTTGGAAGAACAAATAACACTGCGACAATTTTCTGTATCTATAGCATTTACTCTGAGGTGTTATCTGTACCATTGATTCATTCTGTACAGTAACTGTCATCATAGTTTGACTACATTTTCCTTTCATCCTGGGAAACTGACAAGACAAAATATATACACAAATGCCAATATCATAGGTATTAATATATACTATCTGTATTAAAGTCGACGTAGATTCTAGGTCTAAAAAAATGAGGCCGATGCGGAAGTGCCTTAAGCTGCAGTACCACCAAGTGCCTCCAGGGGTTGCCTCCATAAAGCCTCCGTCTCAGACTCCCATTCAACTTCTCTCATGAAATATGAAGTCAATAAATTTTGTCCGCTAGTCATTTTGGTGTTGTTAGCTAAAGTCCCTCCTTCTTATTCGTTTTGTGGCCGCCCATCTGAAAATAATCCCAACATTAATTAGAAAATAGGCTTTAAAAAGTGGTGTTTTTTGGGGTTTGTCTGTTTGATTGACAGGTCTGTAGTGCAGTCAGGTTTCCGCTATCGTTGGGCGGGACGTAGTATCGTCAGGTTTCCAATCAGATTGAGTCAGATCCACCGCCTGCTCCCCCCCAGCTTGTCCAAATATGGTCACTTCTGAACTCCGAACTAGCAAGATGGCAACCGCCAAAATCACATTTTAAGGCCTCATAAACCAATGGGTGACGTCATTGTTGCTTGCCACGTGGCCATTATAAATTATCAAATTGCTTGATTTTTTTTTATGTGGGTTTTGAAAGGCACTTCTGAACAGAAATCTAGAAACCAGTTTAAATTACCTCAGTCGGAGAATTTCTTGTATTATTTCCGGTCAGTAAAATCGCCCACTGCAAAACTAATGCTTAGTGATGGAGGTCTTGTGTCAGTACTAATGAACCACAGCTGAGGCCGAGCATTGAAACTCTTTTCCTTGTCTGGTCTTGGTCCACAGTGATCTCTGCAGATGCTCTGATAGCCGAGGACCCCTCTGAGCTGTCCAATCAGATAACTGCCCCGGGAATCCTGAAGATCTTTGGAAATGAAATCTGTGAAGGGGCTCACTACAAGAGCGTCCTGGCCACCACACACTCCAGTGCAAAAGAGCTGGTCAAGGAGGCCGTGGAACGGTGAGACCATGTGTTATCCGGTGCCTGGGTGCGTCTGTGTGCCATATGTTTCTGCTTTGTATGTGCGTCCTTGTGTGTCTACGGGGTGAGTTATGTCCATCCACATGCTTCCTGGGCTGCAGTTTGACTCTGTGCTACATCATTTGTATATCAAAGCAGTCACAACTGTTTTTTATGCCTGACGCTTTGGTGGTTGATGAAAGGTCAACACGTTCATGTTGTTGTGCATCGAAGATTTCAGATGAACAGAATCAAATTGAGCCATTGTCCCTTTTATTATTGTAATTGCAGTACAGTGCACACAGTATGCGTGTGTGTGCCAAAGAGTTTATTTAGTACTTGTGAACAGGTCCAGAACAAACCACAGACTTATGTGAAAGACAGCCAGTGTCGGCATGGCCTCTCCAGAGAGTCAGGCTCTGTCAGTCTCTGCTTATGTTTCAGCCAAAAACATAATGGAATGATTAATGCAAGTGGTATTCAGCTTGTAGAGGAAAGACTAAATCATTTTTCTTCCCTCAGTGAAAAATGTATACTGTAGTAGTGACATTTAGCTGTGTCATCATTACTACAACGGTTTAACATTGAGCACATAACAACATTAGGACTCTTGATAAGTTAATTTCTGGGCTGCAAGTTAAAAGGAATATCCATTAAATTTAGCTTTGATTGGTTAAAAGAAACACATAAAATCAGGGTTTCTTTCTTCTGGAACATCAGTGTTAAAGCTGATCAGTATCTTTATATTCATAGTGGGTCATATCACTACGTGTAATGTGATGAGTGTTGCACAGATTGAGGAACCGTGCAGACTCATCACCTGACTCTGAAGCTGCTCTTAAAGCATTTTAGCCTCTTGAAGCTCATTGTTTTAGTTTTATGACCTGCAGCTTTTCGGTTTCAGTTCACTCCACACAACCCTACTATTATTAAAACCCCTCTGTACACCACGTACCTGACACCAAACAGAAGACAGACAAAGATAGAAATGAATTGGTGAACATAGCGTAGCACTTAGCATGTATAAAGACAGGTATGTCCCTGGTGGAGCTGGTGAAAACCTAAAACAGACCTAAAAGGAGATTGAATGTTTGATTTACATTTATTAGGCAGACAGAAAAAAAGCAAACTCCAAGTGAATGCTGATGTTGCTCTGAGTCTGCTGGATGGGAACTGTTTGCTAACAAGTACCAGGGGCAATTAGAAAGTTCAGAGACTGCTCCTGTTGTGCATGAACAGAGTGCAGGGGGAAACTTTAACCTTTGTGAGTAAGTATTTCAAGTTACAGTGCTTTATCCAAATCAGAATTACACAGGTTTTGGAAAGCAGCGGTTCCGGTGTATTCATGATTTTACCATGAACTTGAAGAGAGCGTGCATATCAAATTGAGTGTGAAACTCTGGAAATCAGCAACAAAGACCCTTTAAATGCTTCAGAAAGACTTTGGCTGCAATGAGCCAGGGGGAAATGTTTGGAGTGGCTCGCCAAGACCAAAGTAGGCGAGTCAGAGTAGGTGAAACCAGGTGGGTTTTCTTTGACATTTGTGCACTGTGAATTCATCCCCCAGGATCCGACTGTCAACGTCGAGTTCTACTGTGACATCCTGAAGAGTCTGAGGGAAAATATTCGCTGCAAACAACCTGAGCTGTGGCGCGATGGCACTTTGGTTTTCCAACATGAAAACCTTTCTCAGCCACAACAACACAATTGTAACTCCCCACAACCCTTACTCAAAAGATTTGGCTCCTTCAGCGACTTCTTTATATTTCCCAAAAATTTGACATAAACTTTGATGTGCGCTCCCTGCTCAAGTTTCAGGTCCATGGGGAAATGGCAAATGTGCACATGCCACTGCTCACAAAAGCTAATGTAACTCAGGTGCTGATTTTGATTAAGTGATGTAAATTGAATTAGTCATTCATGAAGGTTATAGCTTACCCCCGCTCCGTCTACATTATGGTGCTGCGCTCCGTGGTGTGTTTAGCTTGTTATGCTACCTTGAAGTGAACAAAACAATAGACAAATACAGGTTTAAAGTCTTTCTGTGTTACCTGAGAATATTTGCCAACATTAGCTAATATCATTAGTTTCTGAATTTAACTTCCAATAATTGAATAATGTCAATGGGAATAACCTTTATGCTAACTGTGACCCAGGTATGGCCAGAGCAAGGAGGAGGCCAAGTACTACGTTCTCTGTGACACCATTGGCTCTGTCGCCAATCATCAGTGGAGGACAGAAGGGTTCAGAGTGGTGGGCGACCACGAGAAGCCCCTCCTCCTGCAGTCGCTATGGAAACCCAGAGAGGGTTTGGCAAGACGGTTCGAAATCCAGAAGAGAAGCTTAGTAGAGGAGAAGACGTCCAAAGAGAAGGACACCATCACTGCTGGTACGCTGCAGCCTCGGGGCCTTTATAAGGAGCGATACCACATCCTGAATCAGGGTGTTTGCTTGCTTGTCTTTACCATTAAATGAAGAACTGTCAGTATTAAATCCAGTTTTAGGGTTCTCAGTAAAAATGTGGTTTGTTGGCACGTTGTTTTTCCAGTGAGAATCAGCCAAGCCACACAGACCAAACTATATTTTAATAGGTCTAGTATTCCTTTTTCTCCTTTCTTTCAATTTCTGTTACAAATTTGGATGTGTATTTCACTCTCACTGCTGTTAAATGTTCTTTAAAACTTTACATTTATTGAATGTTGCAGACACAGTTGGTGATTCAATTAAACAGTCCTCCAGTGACACCCTTTGTTTAATACTTTACTGTAAGCAGTAAAAAGCTCGAAAGGCTCTGCAGTGCTAATGATCAGATTCACTTATATCTATAAAGCACGATGTGACACAAAAATACCCAGAACTTTCCACAGAGGCTTGACACAAACACTACATGATGCTGTACAGGCGCGGGGTGGACCGTTTTCTGTCATTTCTACAATCATTTCTATACTGGAATCCCGGCTGTGGTCGACACAGCTGTGGTCGTGGTGTAAAAGTGCGTCCTGTTATGTGTTTTGGTTTATGAATGGCGCAGCTTGTGATAGTTTTCTATCAGTGTCAGCTTGTGGATGCCTGCTGTGAGGTTTTGTAATTTCCATGAGCTCCCTCTTTCTTTCCGCTGAGGTCTGCTTCCTGTATGGGGCTTCTCCGTGTTGACTTTGGCGTAAACACGGCATGTGCAAATGACACAACACAAACGGGTGTTGCTCTATCACCACCTTCCATTAGCCCCGAGCTTCATGTATTTACGTAGCAGCTCGTTTATTTTCCAACACCAGCCCTCTTATCTGTTATTCATCTCTGTGTTAGGAATCAATGCCCAGGCGCGTAAGCTGCAGAAGAGCCGCTCCAGAGTGACCTCCAGCCTCATACAGAAAACTTGGGGTCGGAGCCAGAAACTGTGGAGGAGCAAAAGCGAGATGGACCTGGTAGATACGGAGACCCAGCAGGACACGGATCACGATACGTGTGTCAAGGACGGAGGCGAGGGCGTCAGTCACGCTTCGACGGTGCAACCCAAAACAAACCCAGAACAAAATCACATTCACAGCCTCGCGGCTCTCTCCAAGGGGGACGGCGGGTCTCGGGCCAAAACAGAGCCCCTCTGTCCGGCGAGGCCCAGGGGCGAGCGGGAAGGAGAGGAGTCGGAGAGGGAGGAGACGGAGAGCAGCGACGATAACAGCACACAGTACTCCATTCACCCTCCTCACGACTGTCCGTACCTGCTGCTGCTGCAGGGCTGGAGCCTCGCACAGGTATCTCATCCTAACACACACTCTGCTACTGATCCTGAAAGAGTGTCAAGCTTTGACTTTCTCTGCATGTTGGAGTGTGACGCTGCAGCGAGAGACGTATCGTGTATGTGATGAGTTTGGTAGCAGAGGGCGGTGTTTTTTTGGCCTGAAGTGCAGCCATTTAAACATGCCCGTCACTGATTCACTGAGGGAGTGACTTCCTGTATCCATTTCAAATTAAAAGAAGTCTAGTGCTCATCATACATGATTCAACCAAATACTACCTTTTGACCTTAGTCAAACCTGAGTAAAACCTAAAAACAAAATAGCATATGTTGCCAATGTTGCCACCACTGGCAAATAGCGGGAACCAAGCGTTACTTACAAAGCCAAAGAGCTCATCATTTAATATCATTGTGGAATTATGCTCCATTGATATACATTATAAAGTGTATATTACTGATGCATCAAACCGTCAGCACAATTTTAGCTTGTGAGCCTAATTGGAACATCTTCAAAACCAAATTTTCTGGGTAATCAAAACTATCACATGCTTCAAAAATGGAGTTCGAGTATTTCCCAGTAAAACGTACTGGAGTAGAAATGTAAAGTAAAGTTCTTTAAATAAAGTACAAGTACTTCAGAACTATATGATCATCTGACTCTGCAGTCACCCTCAGGAAGAGAGCGTTGTAGCATCTTTCAGCTCATGGTTTTGGTTTCACGGCTGTCAAACTGACTATTCAGCATATGCAGGGCTCAGCTGCTGCTCCTCCAGCAAGGCGCCCCAATTTATTTGTTCTAAGTATGATGCAACCCACAACAGTAACCAAATGGTTCTTACAAAGCCAAAGAGCACACAATTTCCTGGACTTCCTAGTCATTTGTGGGACATTTAACCAAAAAAGTCCTATTTACGACACAACTACTTCATCAACTGTGTGTCGTATTTCCACACTGGATACTGATTGTCGGTGCTCGGTAAGTTTTAGTATCTGTGCCCTGCACTTAGCAAAATTCACGCTCCAGCAAAACCCAGCCAACAATCGCCTTACACATAAAATGTGAACCTCAAAGCCTTTTCCTTCATAATGTTAAAAGTCAAATCACTTGGAATATATGAAAGTACAGTTTTAGCTAAGTGGCCAAAGTACGTTCATTTAAAAAGAATACATGCTTTTCTCTTTTTTACTCTCATGCTCAGGACAATCTGGGGCGACTTTGTGATCGAAGAACCACGAGGTTTATTTTAATGACTTTTATGGGGTTTTTGTTTTTTAAATGAGGTATAAACATTAACAAGCTTGTTGGATCAATTCATGCTCCATCAGCTAACTGGCTCGCTTCAGCAGTTAAAATCGACAGTTGTCATTTCACTGGCCGTTGACGACGAAGCTTGGTCCTTTTAATCTTTGTCAAAAATGAAGGACTCGTTGTGTCGTTCGGTTTGTTATCTGTATGAACTGCAAATGTGCCGCGTGATAATGAACAGCTGAACACCAACTATCCTAACCGAACCTCCTCACCAGCCTCCTCACAGCTTTGTGTGCATGCAGGCTGCTTTTGGTTTCTTTACATGTTCCCATGTGCAATGCATTACATTCAAAAGTGAATTTAATGTAAAGCGTATGCCCTTAGGTTATAGTTAAACACAAAGACAAAGCAGCATGTTTTCTGCGTGTAAAACGAGAAACTGAGGAGAGAACCATTGGGCGAAAGGTCGGGGAGCTGATCAGGAAACAGAAAAAGACAACCCTGGCACTGCTTCCTGACTGATTACCAGTGTTTCTTTAACGGTGGATAACTGGCACACACACACAGATGGTAATTCTCACATACTGCGGTGATTTTGACTGTGCGTCACAGCTATTTTCCAAAAAAGCCTATGTAAGAATATAATCATCTCCCCCACCGACAAACACTATTGCAAACAAGGTTTAGTTTTGACCTCATTTAATTTGTCCGGTTAGAAAACGCAGACATCACAAGGGGAACGTCAAACACAATAATCCCAGCACATTGTGCTTGCCACTTACTGGGTTTAATAAAACATTGTTTGTCTAATCAGGCTTGGATCAGGACTGTAATTCAAATACCTCCACATGATCAGACTGCTAAGCTTTTACTGAGGCTTTGGTACATAGCTGAAGGTGGAAATAAAAAAATGTCAGTGCTAAATTAAATGTCACTCCTGCTTTTTATCAGCAATTAACATTGACTCATTTGTTATCTATCTATATATATATAACATATATAGATATATATATATATATAACATATATACCGTATATGTATATATATACAGTATATAAATATATATATATATGTAAAAAAATGCAATATTTCTCAGTAAAGTTTAGCAGAGCAGTCACCCATATAAAATACAAATAACTCAAAACTGCACTTAAAACTGCATTAATAAGTTTTTTTTGCAGAACCAGTGTGTCAAATGATGTGTTAACAAGAGGATGTCACCCATAGTGACAACTATTGCCTGACTCTGCAGACAACCTTAACTACAGCGCGTTTTAGCATCTTTTAGCTCCTTGTTTTGGTTCCACGGCCAGCAACTTAACTGCTTTAATTCACTCTCGCCACCATCTTTTCCACACACGGCGGAAAGCTCTTATAAGCAGCAAAAAAATCTCAGGGCTCGACCTGTTCGGCATAAATTCCTTTATGACAAAGTTAGCAATTAGCTTTTGAAAATAGTTGAGCATTCAGCAGCTAAAAAGAAAGATGTTTTAAAGCGGTGCAGACTAAAAGAGAGCTAAAAGGAAAATGACAATTAGATAATCAAGTGACAAGAAACACAACAAGTATTTACAACAACGACAAGAGCTCCGACAGAAAAGATGTTACATTACTGGATGCAATGAGTTTGAGACGTCATCAAAGTAACGTGTTTATTCCTCCATTCAGGACTTTGTCATCTACCTACTTGCGGGCCCAAACATCATTATCGGTCAGCGAGGTGATGAAGAAGGGCCAAAGGCTGACATCCTTCTCTTTGCCACCGATATCCGTCCGAGACACTGCTACCTGCATCGCCGCAGCGTGGGCGGCCCCACCACGCTGTGCCCCGGTCAGGACGCCGCGGTCACGAGGAACGGCCAAGCGCTGAGAACTGAGACGCAGCTTCGCCCCGGTGATGTTATCGGGTTCGGACAGCACTACCTGTTTCTTTTCAAAGATCCTCCAGCTTTGGTGCACAAGGTAAGGCTGCTCCAAAGATGACAGACAGGTCAGTTTGCCTTCAACCAAAATGTAAATGCTTCTTGTTTTTTTTCATTTCTTTCTTTGAATTGAAGGAAGTGAACGGTGCTGCTGTGGAGTCCAGTTTTCCCGCTGCTCCCTGGACGCTGCGTCACTCCACTTCAAACCACACTGGAGAAACGATCCTTTGCAGCACCTGCATTTCAACCTGCGAACAGCGCCGGAGCAGAGGCCTTCCGTTTCTGAAATCACCCGACGGCCACAGCCTGACTCTCGACTATCAGGCCGAGGACGAGGACCGCGTCGTCAAGGAGATCCTTGCGATGGGAAGCAGCAGCGGCAGCAGCGCCGATGACCAACCACCGCTGACCGTTTCCTTTCTGTTGTGTCTGTGTGTTCAGTATTCATCAGCGCGTCTTCATACCTCGGACCTGCGCAGGCTCCTGCTGCTTATAGCGAGTGGAGTTCAGAGCGCCATGTGGGTGAGTGATGGCAAAAGATATATGAGGAGTTCTGCCAGTCTTGTCGTAGACTGTACCGCTGCACGTTCTGCACCAAGTGGGCAAAAAATGGGAAACCGTGTCGAGAATACTGATTATGTGGCAAGAGGTTTTAAAGCCAAGCTCATATCGGACGATTCTTTACGTCACATCGCATGTTGTCGATTCGGCCGATAGTCTTTTCAGTTTGAACAGAGAGAAATGAACAATTATTGTTATTATTATTATTATAGCATTACAACCAGCTTTTATATTACTGTAAGAAAATAAGTTTTGGCATTTTAATGCGTTTTTCTTCAATTTGACTTTTGATTGCTTCATCAGAACAACTTACAGATGTAAATTGTTCTGATGAAGCACACCCCACCCTGCCCACACACACACACACACACACACACACACACACACACACACACACACACACACACACACACACACACACACACACACACACACACACACACACACACACACACACACACACACACACACACACACACACACACAACCAGAGCCATGGTTGAGTTTTATCCGCTCCGAGACTCGTTTGTTGTCTCTTTGTCCGTCGTGATTCAACATTACAACATAGAGCCAATGAAGACCGATGATGAAGTCCAGATCTTTTTTTATAGCATAAACAGAGGGGAAGACATCCATAATTTGTTTCAGAATGGTTTTAGTAAGGTCGTCAGCATTTTGCAGAAATATGTCGGAACGTTTTGGATCTTTAGCCGACTAGTTTTCCTCGTCTTTGCTGGGCTTTCGACTGCTGGTGAAACACTGTTAGCAAAGGGTTTCACAGACCTTTTAGTTCCTTGACATTACTCCCAATTTTTTTTTTTCAAAAAGGCTTTTATTCCTGGCAGACAATCAGAGGAGGTTCTAAAACGTCTAAGTACATTTAGAAAATAGCATCAGGTTTTGCAAATTGCTATTTGCCAATATGTCTGTAGCTTTTACAGACTCTCTCCAAGAATCAAAACACACAAAGCAACACGCAGGGATCCTCTTGGCTCTAATGAATACAGCATGAGTGGGTGAAGGTGGTTGACTTTCATACTGGAGACTGTCGTTTGGTCGTTTCACAGAAATGCTTCAAACATTCATCTTTTTATGATGTTTTTCTTTCCCTAATTGAGTATTTTAGTTCCATGGCTGCAAGTTTATTTGCTATAATCACAATCTTGAAAAAATTACTTTTCAAAATGTTGGCGTGAATATGAAAAAATGATTTTGGTGAAAGGAATCTGGGTTTTTTCAGAGTTGTTAATTTTCCAAGTTGTTCCTGTGATGATAGAGCTGGTCTGTGGTTATGTCGTCTAGAAAGGTCTCATTTTGAAATTGAATTTCAAGGCATTTAATAATTTATGAATGCAAATGAATTATCAATTTTCCAAGATTGAAATGTCACACCGCAAACCAGAGGAATATATCAGAGCAGATGGGGTAACTGGTGGGTTAATTTAGGGTAATAACACACACACACACACACACACACACACACACACACACACACACACACACACACACACACACACACACACACACACACACACACACACACACACACACACACATGGAGAGCAGACAGGTGGCCGGTAGATCCCACCATGTTCATTTAAAACGTTACTTTACTAAGACACTAATTACTTGTAACGTAAAGATGGATCTGATTTTAGTTGTTACCATGACCCTATTTCAATGCACTCACTCACAGAATGTTTTATCTCCTCATGCAGGGCCACACGGAGGAGCTCGCCGCAGTTCAGCCTGAAGTGTAAGCACACCTTACTGGTTTGTTTTTTTTCCAGCCACCAATTACTTTAAACAATTCACAGAGAACACCGCAGATCTTTAATCCTCTGTTGCCGTCTCAGTGGCGAAGACACAAACGCAAAGGACCATCAGGCTCTCAGCCTGCATGAGGTGATCTCAGGACTGCGCCCCCTGGTGGTGTGGATGTCCAACAGTCTGGAGCTGCTGCAGTTCCTTCAGTACCAGCTGCCTCTGATTCTGGAGTGGAGAACTCGAACGGAGCAGAGGCAGGAGGAGGATGAGGAGGAGGAGGAGGAGGAGGAGGAGGATGAGGAGGATGAGGAGAGGGAAGATGACGCGAGCCCGGAAGTGCAGAACTTGGGTTAGTCAGGTTCCACAGTCATCATGTGAACATGATAATAACTAGCTATTGATATTAATATAAGGGTAACACTTCACTTAAGGGTGAATTAATTATTAAATTCATGCATGAATGACTTTAGCATTACTTCATGTATTAATACCTCATGAAATCATCACGAAGTAACATGAGTTCAAAGTCTTTCATTCATCATCTCATGCATTAACAACACATTAAAAAAAGCATTAATAAGGTGAGTGCATCATTTCAACAAGTGTATTAATGGATAGCCTCTTGAGATGAAGCATCTCGTTTTTGAGGGGATCCAAAATGATTATGATTTATTAATATGATAAATTATTGGCAAAAATTAACATAGCATCACTTACTCATGAGAGAAGTGGTGACTCATTTGATCTTAAAACTGTTTTAAACATGCCAAAACAATTAATGTAAGAATACATGTTTTTCACTTATTATTTATGTCTTGAGTTATTATGTTTGTGTGTTATTTATAGTAACCAGCAGGTAAATGGACAGAGATGAAAACTGGCCCAAAGTCTTTTGCAAAGAATTCACCATGATCATGCTTAATAAATCATAATCATTGATGATGTACTCACCTTATTTAATGCTTTAATTAATGATTTGTTTGTGGATGAGATGATCAATGAAAGACTTTGAACTCATGTTACTTCCTGATGATTTCATGAGGTATTAATACATGAAGTAATGCATTAATTCACGATAATTAATCTACCATTTACTTTAAAGTGTTTCCAATTAAAGGTGATATTTGTGTTAATCGTTTTCCTTATCACCTTAAATCATTTGAACTACATGGATTTGCCTTTCCTTTTTTTGCTAAAATTATTACCTGAGTTAAGCTACGGTTGCAGATGGAAAATCTTAAACACGCAAAGTAGCAGATTGAAAGTTAAAAGCAAAATGCTCAACTATTTCTTAAAAAGCATTTATTGAGCTGTTTTTTTCACACAGGGCTGGACCGAACCTGCACGTAAAATCCCACATTTGGAGTTGGATTTGTAGATTTGTTCTGATTCATATTGTGTTGGCAGGAAAACAGGAGAAAGTGTAACTTCACAGATATTTATGCATTCATGAATATGGCTTTCAGCGCTGTTGGAGCTGCGTCTGTCATGTGTCCGTACGGCCAGTGAGGAGACAACGGCCGTCCTGGAGGAGGTCATCATGCTTTCCTTCCAGCAGTGTGTCTACTACATTACCAAGGTAACACACTTGTGCGATTGCATGTTAGTTAACCAACAAGTCATTAGTCAAGGCGATAATACAATGTCACAGCTAAACGTGTAATGACTTGCTGTCTTGCATGGGAAGCTGAGCATCTACGTTACCTTAACCGAGCGGGAGCATTTTGGCCGGCTGAGAAGAGGCTTGACTATCAGCTCCATCTGGTCCGCTGACTGATGTTCAGCTTAAGAAAGGAAAATAATCAGAGACGGGCTGAGAATAAAGAGCCCAGTTAGCCACTCTGACAGCTTTCTAATAGTCCGAGCTGCTCCACTCCCAGACCACACTGGGGGCTTTGTGACACGGGAGAGACGCAGGACACCAAGGGGTCTTTGTGTGGATGTGTGTGTGTCGGGGGAGGATGAATGGCATTCATACTGCCACGTAATATTGGAACTTCTTATATATTTTTAGCTGGTTAGTTGAGAGAAGAGATCGAGCACACAAACGAAGCACGTGTTGCTTTTTAAAACACCAAAAACACATTAAAGGCTGCGCAAGGCAAAATGTTAAAGCTGCACTCATCAATATTTTTTAATTAACAGTGAATCAAATTGCTCTATGCAATTTGAGAGTTGTTGCTTCTGGTAATGAATCCATAGTAAATTGTCTCTGCAGTTCCTCTCAGCACTCTCAGCGGTTGGTTGTTTTAGTGTCTTTCAGCTTGTCGTTTTGGTTTTCAGATCCTGCAACTCCACTGTTTGGATTTACTCTTACTGCTCATCAACCTTGTTTCCAGTGTATGTTGGGTAGTTGTTTTCAGAAAAAAAAAAAAAAAAGCTCTAATAAACACACTGTTTTCTATCTGCCCTGCACCATTACATTACACTTCATTTAGCTGACGCTTTTATCCAAAGCGACTTACAATAAGTGCATTTCAACCATGAGGGTACAAAACCCAGAACAACAAGAAAACTAGCAACAAGCTGGTAAACAATGATGGCACAGTTAATGCTCCCAAGGAGTTCATCAAAAACCAAACCGCTGGACAGAAGAGTGAATATTAGAGTTTTATGGGGCATCCAGAAACATGACTCCAAAATCCGTTCTTTTCCAATGTCTGTTTTATGTGTAAATAGGAAACTGGTTGCCCACGTGTTAGCGATAATAACTGATGTTTGAATATTGTTTCTACAGGTTGTTTCAATGCCCCCAAGTGGCCATTATTTAAATTGATACAGCTTTCATTTTTTCCAGTCCGGGTAGATGACGTCAAATCATGGAGAAAAGAAGCAGAGGCATCATATTGTGACATATTTTGCAGAACATATAATGAAGAAAGTAAAACACTAATCGTTTTCACATGATTACACAAATAATTGCATGCAATAAGTTCTACTTTTGAGATTACTTTTTTTTTTCTTTAGTGAATTTGTTCTCACTCAAATTCTTTTTTTTTCTTTGATATTTATGACACAAATCTAATTCCATACACTTCCACTGATTATTCTGGGATGAGTCCAAGAAGCACGCAGTTTAATGACACCACATGATATTTGGGTAATTGCATCCTCCAAACTCATCATGTTATGAATATTTCGTTAGTTAGCCAGGCTGGGTGTTCCTCCATGCTCATTGTTCTAGTTTACTAATGAGTACACAAACATGAGAGTTATATAAATCTTCTCATCTAATTCTCGGCAGGATCTGAATAAGTGTATTTTCATAAGTATCAAGCCCTCCTATCACTGAAAGTAAGTCAGCACTTTTTCATACTGTATACGTTTGTATTGAGTTATTCTTGTGTTTTATTTCCAGAGGGCTCCTTGGAAATTAAGAAAACAGTATTTCATTGTAGCCACATCCAGTTGTGTGCATTTTCACTGAAGCACCACACCCATGGAAGTGTGCCCAGGAAAGTTTCAGACAAATTTCCAGTTGAGCTGTGTGGGTGTGGGTCAAAACACCATCCAAAAAATACTAATGAGGCCTTTTCATACAATGACAGAATATTTCTTTCAACATTTCTTTCTCCTCGATCGGGAGCTGAGCTACAAACAACATCTGATAGCTGAGGTGTTCACTCAGCTGCTCCTCTTCTACTGACCTCTGACCGGGTTGCTTTAAGTCAGCAACGTCCATGTCAAGTGTTGAACCACATCAGTGATAGTATTAGCACAGTGCTGGTCTGACTGCTTTTAGCAGCAGCCAAGTCGAGGTCTCACATGTCCTGCCAGTTGGAATCCAGATGGATTTTGTGCCTGAAGCGCCAGGTTTTAGCCTCTTCCATATTAGTTTCCCATACAGGAAGGAAGTGATATGACATTGGATCTCGAGAGGAAACTATAGGAGTTCCTCACTAGTTGCTGTGCAGCAAGTTTGAGACAGTATATTTCTTTTGCTTGGTTGCTGGAGGATGTGGTTATTTAACTACCTGCTTTCAGATAGCAGTGATTCATCTCAGCAAGTCTGTCTGATCCAACCAATAACGAACCAAATAACTTCCAGATGTGATTTGTCAGTGAATCCATAAATAATCCATCAAAATAATGTTCATTTGTTCAGAATATAATGCAAATTTGATGTTTTTGTCTGAGTACATCGACACTGATCTGCTTAGATGTTGTTGTTTTTTTAACTCCTCACTTCACGGTAGTTCTGCACTTCCCGCATTCAACAACTGAACTTTGTGAAAAGTGTGGATGAATTGGAAATCTCTGAAAATTATAGACGAGAAAAATACGTTTCCAGAAAACAATATGTCTAATCAGACACAAAGTTTCTGGGTTAATGGGATGTATTGATTATTTGGTAAAATAATTGAAGATTTGTAGACTTGTAGATGTAATGCAGTGGTGGAATTCAGAATCTTTACTTCAGTAAAACAAAAGTAATATCACTGTTAAAAGTACTCTGTTACACAGAAACTCCTTCCTTCAAAAATGTATCTATAGTAAGTAATTTCTTCTTAATGTGGTGTAACATAAGAATAAAGCCCACGAGTGTTGCATTATCATGCATTATATTATTAGTGTGTCAATGAAAATGGCCCACATCTTCTCATCTTATCATGCGCTGAAATTTCACAGCAAAACTCTTCCTCGCAGGTTTCAGAAAACTCATACAAAAAATACATCCAACCATACGTCTCGATCAGGGATAGTGTGCAATGACTTTTGGGACATTTCATCCTCCCGTGTTTACTAAAATTGCAGCGATTTTTTTTTTTTTTTTTTTTCCCAATTGAAATGAATGGGAAATGGTCAAGATGAGTGAAAAAGCCAACTTACTTTGGAGCCCTGCAGCTCCGGTGTACTTTACACCATTAAAACACCATTACAAGTTTAAACAGGTCACAATATGTTGCATCTTTTACCGGTTCAGGTGGCGTTTTGATATCTGTTACAGTTCTGACAAAATCACTGGGCGGTGTCACACGTGATGTCAATGATTCAAACTCTTGGCCCTCTTGACCCCTGAAATATAGTGAAAAAAAAATCTTTGTTAATCGTGTTTTGTCCCATAGTTTCCATCTACAATTTATACATAAAACTGTGTCTGACATTCAGTGCGACTCACTGCAATATGACTTATGGTATTAGCAAAAATCCCCTCTGAGTGCTCCCACCAACTCTCCAATCGGCTTTCATTACATCTAAGCTCTGAAATTTTTAGGTGAGAATCAGAAACGTGTGGTGTCTCTCTAACCTGTGACCGAGGCTTTATAATATGCAGAAGGAACATGAAATTGAATATAGGCATTATTTATTGACGACAAGTTTCTGCCAGAGACGGTGACCGGATTTTTTTCAACTTTGCACTTTGCCTCATCAGCCTCTGTATGACTCCAACCGTCTGTGTCTCCTCTCTGTGTCCCCGCGTGAACGTGAAGGCTCACTGCCCCCACTGAGGGGCATCGTCATAGCAACCAGGCACGTCACTGACTTTCAGCTGCCAGTCAAGATGAGAGATGGAGGCGGTGGCGCGCTGACAAGATAACATTTAGAAAAATTGGCAAGACAGCTGGTTTTGACAATAATTTCCTCTAAACAATAACATTATGAAACTGTATTTAATTTTTGGGGATTGATTGTTCAGATTGTTAATTTTCTGCAAAATACAATACATTTTAATGAAATGTAATTTCACGTCAAATCATAAAATAAACGGTCCAAATTAAATTTTGGCACTTCATAAGGAAGAATTTGAGCACCATGCCTGAAAGCATTGTTAAGTAACGTTTTACTGTCCAACGCTGGCTGTGATGAAAAACGTTGGTTGGTGACAGAAAGAGGAGGGAGACGGAGTCGTTTTCCTTTTTCTTGGGCGTTTGTTTTTTTCAGATTCTTTCTTCTGGACTGGTCGGTTAATCTAGGCGTCTCGGCTCATCCATCATGACTGTCACTTCACAGAAAGCTTGGATCCGTGAGGAATGTGGTGAATTCAGCCTACGGAATTAAACTCAACTAAGGCCCCCTGATTTACTTCAGCAGCTCTCCTGTTCCTTCACTCACAGAGTTTGGTTGACATTATGATTTTTGGCAGCGCTTTATATAACGTCTGATCCAGGATGCAGCAGGGGTTTTAAAGTTTAACAAAGACTGAGCTTCGGTTTGTATTTTCCTTTTAGTTTCCATTCACTGAGACAGACAGCGACACTGTAACGCTTCCATCTTCACAGCAGACTAACATCAAGTGGTAACAGTTTCTCAAATCTGTGTTTATTTGGGGATATGTCATGCTCGTCTACGTGATGTTAGTTATTGTTGCTGGATAGAAAACAAAAGGCGCCACAGCTCTTCCAGCCGAGGAAACGTCGTGATGGATGAAGGCCCACTTTCACGGGCTTGTGGGCAGACTGCGTGTTTACTTGTCCATCAAAATGAACGCACAAGTAAGCTGACGACATGCTTTATTGTTTGACTGCAGGCTAATACGTGCCACGGATCCATGTGGCAATCCCAGAATGCAGCGCTGCAGAGATAATGAATCATCTCTGGCTCGGCTCTGCTTCGTGACATTTTCCAACCAGCAAAACGCTCGTGACATTATTCGGTTTATGTTTTCGGACATTTCCATTGTCCCGCGTGTGATGGGAGCCGTTATGTTCCTCCCATTCGTGTGAGCTCGTTCGGGCTGCGGGGGCCTTACACTAAATGTAAAATGATCTTCTCAGAGTGGATTCCTTCAGAAGTCTTCACTCAGCAGTCCTCGCTGCAGCACCATGCCAAGACCACATGAGCCATATTCAGCTTTTTAGGAATGTGGATGGACGTCTGGCGCTGGCGTCGGATGCTTGGTGGGTGTAAGAGATTGAAGGGGAAGGGGGATGTCTGTGTACAATTAGGCCCGAACAAAGCTGTCGTTGTCAGGGCTCTGAAGAACGGCAAAGACTTTGGGCTGAAAGGGAGGAAATGTTAGAAACTGTCTTCCTGTTTCAAACTAATCTTATATCATCAATGTTGTAGTTTTGAGAGACAGACATGCAGACATGTACGGGTGGTCTGAAATCAGGGTTGGAGGGTTACATGTTTTAGTTTATCCCACCGATCAGAACATCCACCACTTTTCCAACCTCAAATTGACCCACAGGAATTGTCAACAATCTCCAGCAGTGAGTCACTCTGAGCTGCACATTTGCTTTTATGTCTCACCAGGTCCTCTTCCCAATCCTGCCAGGACTGCTGGACTGCAACCCGTTCAGGGAGAGTCTGGACCCGCGGGCGTCTGGCGAGAGCGCTCGGGTCCTGGGTGGCGGCGGACTGCAGGTCCCCGCAGGGATCCAGCAGGTGGTGGAGGTTCTGAGCGAGAGCTGGACGCTGCTGTCGGACTGCCAGGTCCACCCAGAGATTTCCTCTCAGCTCATCGGCTACCTGTTCTACTTCACCAACGCGTCGCTCTTCAACTCCCTCATGGAGAGAGGTAACAGCATCCGAGCCGGCGTGCAGCGCGTTCACAGTGCCCACTAGGGGCGTTACGTTGTCTGTATCATCCTGAACCGTTCTGTTCACGATGTTCCAAAAAACCTCCGGCTCCATAGACTCCCATTCAAATTCAAAGTCAAATTTTTTTCCACAAGTTATCATGTTAGTGAAGTTAGTTGAAGTCCCTTCCTCTTATTAGTTTTCTGGATGTCCATCTGAAAATAATCTCATCATTGATTAGATATTAGCCCTCAAAAAGCCGTGTTTTTGGGGATGTGTCTGTTTGATTGACAGGCGTGTGGAGCAGTTAGCTTTCCACTATTGGTGGTAGCTGCGATACCACCAAGTGTCACTAGAGGTTGGCTCAAAAATGCCTCCAGCTCCGTAGACTCCAATTCAACAAGTCTCAGAAGATTCTCAGTCAATAACATTTCTCCACGAGTTATCTTGGTTTTACAAAACAAACTCGCTGCTTCTTAATAGTTTTCTGTCCATCTGAAAATAATTCCGGCATTAATCATAAATAAGCGTCAAAAAGCTGTGTTTTCGTGGGCGTGTCTGTTTGATTGACAGGCCTGTGGTGCACTCAGGTTACGGCTATCGGTGGGCGGGACGTAGTTTCGCCGGGTTTCCAATCAGATCAGTCAGATCCAGCGCTCGCTCCCCCCCAGCTCGTCCAAATATGGTCATTACTGGCTCCAAACTGCTCCGAACTACCAAGATGGTGCCGGCAAAATTCACAACGCGAGGCTTCATAACGGCCGTTCACAAATCAATAGGCGACGTCACTGCTGGTTGCCGCTTGGTTCTAATCAGCCTTCCTGCCTGCGACCTGAGCTCAGTGACCTCACCAATGACTGCAACCTAAACCAGAGTATCTAAACCTGGATGCACTTTGATGTGTAACTTTTGTACAACAAACAGGTATCCAGCTATCTTGTGTTTTGACTCAGGTCCCATTTTAACTGGATTATGTCACCATGGTAACCTGTGCTGCACGATTAACTCACTCCACAGTAGGTTCACTTCAGAGGACCTAAACAAAACCTGTCAACTGCCCCGACCTTTGACGACAGACAATAGATTAAAGTGACAAGTAATAAACAACAAAAGATATTTTAAGAGGTCAGTAGAATAATTTATGTCTCAAACCTTCCATGTGTTTAAACACAGCATTTTAACAAACTGAAGCCACAACACTAAATTCATCATGAATTAATTACAGCTGCATTTTGGCTTCAAGTTTTTTTTTTATTCGGGACAGCTTTAAGACTTTTATTCCATCACTGCTGCTCAGAGTAACGTGATCTGACTGTGACAAAGACTTTTATCAGAAGAAACAATTAACTTTTAATTAGGTCACATAATTAGCGTTTTTTTATCTTTTATCTTTATTTTATCTTTTCTTCTCCTCTTTTTCACTATCTCAACTTCATTCAAACATTCGTGTTTGTTTAGCATTAAACGAAAACAAAAAAACAAGTTAGAGGACGTAATGTGTTTCTCTAAATCTTCTATACAAATTTGCCTTAACGGTAATGTTATTCACCTCATCACAGCAACAGATTGATAATATTATGTGATAACTATCTGTGGAGGTTCTGCCATTAGGACAGAAACTTCAACTCCTTCAGTTAGTTTCTTACCAGAACACGTGTGGATTAAGCGTGGTGTGTTTTGGCTCTTTCCTGAGTGCTCCAGACCTCAGCTCTCAAACCCACAGTCATGTTTAACTGGGACAGCTGTGCTCCCTAGTGGCCGTCCAGAGATTTGGCAGTTTCTGCAGAATCTGTCCATCGTAATACCTCCGAAGTGTGAGGCGGGCTATAAAACCAATAAAATCTGGATTAAATGTGCTGCAGATTAGAGGATACAGCAGGTCTTCTTTTTCTTGTTGACTAAAACTCACTCAGCTCAAAGAACATTTGTTTTTCATGAGGGGAACTCAGACAGGGAGAAATTTAGTTCAAAATTAGACTGAAAGATGTTATTTGTCTATTCTCCATTTATATATAATAATGTGTTCAGTCATGTGCAGAGTGGCATTTGAATTAAACAGAGGAAAAAAGTAAAATTAACAACACATTTTTCTTTTTCTTTTTTTCCCTTTTCCTTCCCTCTGTTGGAGGTTTTTCTCCCTTAAAGAGGAGGTTTTTTTCTCTCCTAGCTGGAATTGTTGAATTGTTGGGTTTCTCTGTATAATATTGTAAAGTCTTGCTGTGAAGACTTTAATGTGTTAAGTGCCATGAAATAACCTGTGTTGTGATTTGGCGCTATATAAATAAAATTGAATTGAATTGAATTAAAATGAACAACAATGAAAAAGACATCAAATAAAGCATAAAGTATGTGTTAAAAAATGATAATGTAATGTTAATATTAAGATATCCGCATGTGTATATTAGCCCACTGTGTACTTGAGCAGTTTCATTTTTCAGGATATGAAAAATTTTATAGGAATATGTCATGGGGAATTAATTTACATTTGGTGTTTTAACTGCAGCAGGATGTTGTGCAGATGTGGTGTTGAGTCATTTTTGTGGCAGCAGTGAAAGCAGGAAGAAGATACATTTTGTCTTTTAAATCTGCATCTTGATTGTTGTTTTTCTGTGGTGTTTGTCAAAATTATGAATTACGGACACATGTCTCATGCCTCTAATGTCCACACAGACAGAGAAGCTCCTGAATAACGTTGCTGTTGTGTTGGCCGACAACAGTAAAATGATGGTGTTGAACAAATCGCTCGATCCAAAGATGTCTTTCTCCCGATGTGTTCACAGGCGCAGAGCCAGGTTTCTACCAGTGGTCCAGAGGCGTGCGAATGCGGGCCAATCTGGACTTGCTCCTGGACTGGGCCTGTGTGGCTGGACTGGGAGAACTGGCCTTGGAGCACACACACACTCTCTCGTCGGCTATCAATCTGCTCGCTACGCCTAGAAAGAATTTACTGCAGGTAGAACACCCCCCCCCCCACACACACACACACACACACACCACACACACACACACCCCCCCACACACACACACACACACTCCTCTCCCCCTCCCCCTCCACACACACACACACACACACACACACACACACACACACACACACACACACACACACACACACACACACACACACACACACACACACACACACACATTCTACAGAGTGTGGAACTATAATTCATCACCAGACACATAACACACAGAAGACTGAATGATGTGAATTTTGCAGAGTGGACAAAAAAATTAAACATTAAACTTGTCTGGCTTGTCATTTGTAGTTCATCAAACATGGGCATTTATTTTGAAATGCAATCCAATACACCAGAACAGCTATTCACCTTGAACAAATATATAGTTTTCTGACAGTCTCAGAAAAAAAAAGTGTTACTTAAACAAATGTTTTTTGGACTCCATTATTGTGTGCAGCAGCTGGTGTAACAGTGTTCAACCCCCCCCCCCCCCCCAAACACTCCCTGTAAGTCTTGTGGGATGTCATCAAAATGTGACCCAATATCGTTGCTTAATTTTCTTATGTAACCCCCGTGTGTGTGTGCGCAGACATCTTGGGTGTCCCTGCGCTCTGACTACCCTGCCCTGAGTCCCGCCCAGCTGAACCACCTGCTGGGTCTCGACCGCCCAGCGTCTTCCTGCAGACACAAGTTGGCTCCGTCAGAACAGGACCAAGCAGCAGCGCACAGAACTGGTGGGTGGACAACATACTACCAACATGATCAGCTGTGAGATTTTCAGAAACAAATTTTACCTTTAACTTTTTTTTCATCTTACAATATGTCGTTTCCCTCCTCAGATGATATCCTGGAGAGCTTTGACACCCACCATCCACTGCTGCTGCCCGATGGGGGCTACCAGCTCCAGCTGAGGAGGCCGATAACAGATCCGGGCCTGAAGGAACAGCTGAACAAGCTCAGAGATTTCATCTCCACCCTTTCTGACGCCCATTTAAATGTCACAGCTGCTGTTTGTCAGGTAGAAACGATGCCATTTATGCTTCTTAATTTTTACATGATATTTGAAATAAGTGCAATATGTAAATAATACTGAAAAATGATGAAGCCTTGAAGCAGACAAATAAAGTTTGTGACTCGCAAGTGAACAAAGAGGAGCATTTAGCTGGCAGGTATCTCCCTCTGGAGTAGGTGAAAACCAAAACATTCGCCCGGTGGACAGAAACACGATTTCACATGCATGTTGTCTCATATCAGTTGTTTGCCAACATGTTGGCCGCATCTATTTAATAAATAGATTTTATGTCATTGTTGCGTTCACAGTTGAAACATTGCCCTCAAGCGATGAAACATCGATCAATGCAAATTTAACTGTTAAAAAAAAGTGGCATGGTCCACTCGCATGCTTTGAGTTTGGTATTTCTGCCATCTGTCTTGGAGCCAAAAGTGAACATGTTTGGTCAAACTGGAGAGGAGCAAGAATCTGACTCTGATTTACGGACACTACGCTCGCCCACCTACAGCAACCTGACTTCACCACAGTCAGTCAAACACACATGATAACAAATATACCGCTTTTTGAGGCGTATATCTAATTAACGATTGAATTATTTTCACAATAGAATTACCGCCATAACGACTTGTGGAAAATGTTTTATTGACTTTGTATTTCATGAGAGAAGTAGAATGGACCCAGAGCCTTTTTCAGGCCGACCCTACTGGCCCTCAGTTGTATTGCACTTGAAGGGACTTCCTAACTGGCCTCCCTTTTCAGAACCAAACGTTATGTCCACTTTTATTTACAGTCTCTGGTGCAAGCACCTCTAAACCTCACAAATAATTAATGCTAAGCTAACGGCTTGTTGACTCTGGCAAAGTATAGACATGAGAATGGTTTCAAACCCATGTGAAATGTCAGATGTATTTTTTTTTAATTTTTTTTTTATGTATTCTTTTTCTGATACTGTTTGTTCTCCAGGGTGGTACCGTCCAGATGGACACTGAGACGGATATCCTTCCAAACGCCACTCTGGAAACCTTGGACACTTCACCGCTTGATGAAACCTCATCTCAGACCACCGTCCAAAACAGTTTATCTTCGTCACCTTCCTCTGTCACCTTACCCCCCTCACCCCCATCGCCCCCCTCTCTGCTCCTCACCCACTACCTGGACGAGTTGAGCTCCTGCGCTGCCCACATTTTGTCCCAAAAGTTACGAAATCTGGAGCTGCAGGTCAGAGAGACTGATAGCAGCGAGTTGAGGAGGTCGGCTCTGGACCCGTCCTGTCTCCTCACCCCGCCCAACACCCCCCTCATGACCGAGCTGGGTGACCTGGTGGGGGCAAACCAGGGTAAATGGATGAAGGCGGGCAGTGAGAGTCTTTCCTGGTTCTCTGCTGAGGAGACGCACAATGAAGGTACACAAAAAAACATTTCCAGTCACGGTTTTTAATCTGCGTCATGAACAAATGAAAGTGAACATGTTCTTTGTTTTCTCTGCAGGTGGATTGGTGTTTGAATGTCTGGCTGCACTGAAGTCAGACCATATGAAAACAGGTTGCAGCAGTATGAACAAACTTGTGGAGCTAAAAGAGGAGGAGAGCGAGGAGGCGGAAGACGATTATGACGACAGTCATGATGAGGTTTTCAGCTTGGAGCTGGAGCGAGGGGAGAGAGGACTCGGTCTCGCTCTGGTTGACACGAGGGTGAGTGAAAGAGATCCGTGAAGATTCACTTTACAGCTGCTGTGAATGTTGTGTTTGCTGAACATGCGTGAATGATGAAATCCAAACACACACTTCCCGCCATACCTGCCAACACGGAAGTCTCAAAAATTTGGGGGTTTCCTGTCACCAGTTTCACAGACGTCTCTTCTATAATGGGGGTTCACGACAATCAACTTACACCGATTTTTGCTCTGACGTCATGCAGTTCCAAAAGGGACCAATTTTGAAAGGACATTTTTTTTGTGTTTCTCTGACATTTCACCGCCAGCTGAAAAACTCGATATTTTGAATTGTTGTTCCAGGACATGCAAACGAAGGTGAAGGGCATCTTCATCCGTGCAGTGGTCCCAGACTCCCCCGCAGCCCAGTGTAAGAAGCTGGTACCAGGAGACCAGATCCTGGCTGTTAACGGAGTCAGTCTGCTTGAACTGGACTACCACAGGTAAGAAATCTGTAATATCGAATATTTTCAACTCCGATTTTTTATGATTAGCTTTATTTACATCTGCTCTATCTGTTTGCCTCTGTCAGCGGAAGGGAACTGATCCAGTCATCAGGCGCCAGACCGAGGCTACTCGTGGCCAGATCTGAGTGGATGGCCAAGGCTGTACAGGCTGAATGCTGACGCTATATTCCTTACGAGACTATTAATACACCATCAGCACTTGGAAATGACTTTGAGAGTTTATTGAACATTGAAGTTCAGGATATGGAGAACATTTTAAGGACAAAAGTTCCAAGTTTCATTTATTAATCAACATCAGCACCTGAGTTATAGATGTTTTTGTGACCAGTGGTTTCGGGCACGATTCAATCATGGACTGAGCGCAGAGCGTAAATCACATTTTGTAGCAAACTTGGAAACTCTGCAACAGAGACTCTTGAAATGCTTCAGAAAGCCTACAGCGATGAAGCTTATCAGCCAGGCAAGGTGCACCAGGTCAAGGAGTTCAACCAGGCGGGTTTTCTTTGAAAGGTTGCGCACCGTGAATTCCTCTCCCAGGGTCAGACTGACAAAACTCAGTTCCACTGTGACGTTTTGAGGCGTCTGAGGGAAAATATTTGGTGCAAACGGCCTGAACTGTTGGAAAATGGCACTTGACACTTGACAATGGCACTTGACATCACGCCTGCTCATTCAAAATGCACAACGTCCACGCTCACGGTGTTGTGCTTCATGCGGTGCAACAATAGCGGTCTCAGAGGTTTTTGATTGCGCCTCATACGGAGGACAATGTGCAACATTTGAACAATTCTACCAAGGTGACGTTTTTCCCAACAAAGCCTCTGCTTCTACCAACACAATTAAATGGTCCACCAGAGGAGAAAAAATACTTCAGTGAAGAAACCTAAGAACAGCCTGCATGGAAGTCTCCCCTCATCGCAAAATTGGTTTGGTGTTGCAATTGCCTTTGCTATTCTTTTTTTTTTTTTTTTTTTTTTTCTTGTATTCATCAACTGGATATGTGATGGTTGTTCCATGTTAAACCATAAAAACGAACTTTTTGCCTCTTCCTTTGTCATGGTTTGTTTTTAATGTCTGCAGTCTTAGCTGAAGTCTCTATTTCAGTTTGGGTTTTGGGTTTCCTGTTTTATTTTGAAGTCTTGTCATTCCTGTGCCTGCCCTTGTTTGTCTCCACCTTTCTCTTCCCAGGAAGCCCACGCCTCACCCTTCACCTGTTTCTACTTCACCATGTCCTCGCACACCTCCTGATCTCTTTCCCTTGTTTGTTTGTTTGTGGATCCTCATGTAAAGATAGCTCTCCGTAGGTCTGTACTATGAAGCAGATTCAACATACCCAGGATATCTTAGTTATCTGGCTTAACAAAACCCAACAGACAAGATCGCGCTAAGCCTTCACACGAAGCTGATTACCAATTTGTTAAATCTAACCAGGGTTTCCCAAGCTCAGATAAAGATTTACGGACAAAAGAACGAACAAGTGAACTTTTTTTTTTTTTAGGTGTTTGGTTTGATGATAAATTAACATGGAATGATCATATTCAGAAGATAGTTATCAAATGTAAAAAGTTTAACAGGGTCAGAATGAGGCGCCAGCAGATTTGCATTTAAAAATATTTATAGAGCTCTGATTAAATCAGTCCTTCATTATGGTTGTGTTGTATTCGGATCAACTGCAAAAACGTCATTAAAGAAGCTGGAGGTGGAGAATCCGAAGCTCTGATCTTCAGGTGGAGGTGGGTGAGACGCAAGCTCTTAACTATGAACTACTGGGACAATCTTCAAGGACGTTCTGGAGATAATCATCCAACCACAAAGGTGCTTCTCCCATGTTGGGAGACAGAACGAGCCAAACAGGACCGTTTAGCATGGAGCAGTGAGAAATCAGCCAGAGACAGAGTCATGAAATTATGTGGGTGCCGGCACACGGAGAGATAAAGGGAAACGAAAGAGCAGATAAATTCGCAAAACAAGCTGTGCATTGTCAGCACAGCCATTTTATTCAGTAAAGCAGAAGCTGAATTAATAATCAAAAGAAACATTGTTAAGAAATGGCAGCTCAGTTGGGACTCAGGAGACACAGGAAGACACCTTTATGCAGAGAGAAGTTGGCATAGTGAGGACATCTAAAACATGGTACGTTAACCAGACTAAGGGTTGGACACACAAGGCTTAACAAAACAATGCAATTAATAAATAAACCCCCGACAGGACTATACGAGTCCTGCAAAATACCAGAATCTGGAGATCATATCATCTGTCGTTGCCAGAAATTCACACCGGAGCTGAGGCAGTTTGAAGAGGAAGCTGGGAGTTGAGGAACTTCATTTAAAAGATGCATTGACCTTAGAGGGAGGGAGTGTAATTCAATACTGAAAAGAAACAGGATTGAATACAATAATGTAATTCACTGAATTGGTACAACTTTTTTTTTTCTTTTTTCTTTTTTCTTTATTCTTGTAAGGGGATAGGTAACTCTGGTCCATACCCCACCACAGCAGGTGGCGGTAATGGGGAAAAAAATGCAAAATAATAACAAGACGAAATCCATCCGCTGCATTATCTGTGTGACGCTGCAGGAGAGAGAGGCCGGAAGTGCCGAAAGGACAGCTTGCAGCTACAAAGTTTTAACAGTCAGGTGAAGTTCGTGAAGTTTGTTGTGACTCTGAAGTATGACTGAAGCGGAGTTGTACACGCTGTACAAGGGCGTTTACGTGCCTTCGTCTCTGCATCCGGCACAAAGCCTGAAGTACTACGAGGAGTTTACTTTCCGCCCAGATGATATCCTAATTGTGACGTATCCGAAGTCAGGTGAGTGACAGGTATACCTCCGGACAGATGACGACGTCAATGACCCGCAAGACTCAAAAAAGGAATCTCCCCGTCAACTTTCATATTTCATGTTTTATTTGATTACATTTCAGAGGCAATTATTGTACTTTTTAGGGGATGGGGTTGTGACCTATTTCTGGGATACAATTATTCCTGACAAAATACTGAAATATATTCTATTATTAATCTCAACAATCTAAAATTGAAACAAAGTACTGTATGTACGTTTTTGTATGACACAAAGTTTGCAGTTTGTTTTCAAATAATCCTACGAGTCCAGTGGCATCTAACTAAGTACATTTACTGAAGTACTGCACTTAAGTAAACATTACAGGTACTTGTAGTGTACTTGAGTATTTCTATTTAACACAACCTTTTACTTCCACACTGTTAAATCTCAGGACCCAATCTTCTAGTTTTTACTCCACTACATTTGTCTTACAGCTTTACTTACTTTTAAGAGTATAGTTTTTCATCCCCTTTCTGTCCACTGAAAACCACGTATCTCCAAATTCGGTGATTTAAAATTTTTCTGATGAACTGACAGATTAAATGTTCCTTAATGGGTTTAGAAATGTACTTTTCAAGCTAAATGGATTCATTTAAAACCCACTTGGATTCACTGGAAAATGCCTCGTTTTTCTGCGCTTGTTGACTTTTTAGAGATCCGTGGTTCTTACTGAACAGAAAGGATACGAATATCTGATAATCTCTTGGACTATGGTGCATTAATGTAGATTAAACAACAGTACATAATGTAGTAGAAAAGAATGATAGAAAAGGGGAAGTAATGAAGCTGAAGCTGCATTTGAACCCAGGAAAAAGGAACTAAAATACCTTAATTGCATGATTGTCTCTCAGTTGTACAGTGTATTTTTCATAAGGTGTACAATTCACAAGTGGCAGTCTGTTCTAGAAAAGCTATTGTACAATGACACCTTTAGTAGCGGTCAGTTTGGAGGGCCAAAATTAGAGCTAAATCCCAAGATGCATCGAGAAAATGTGCACAAGTCTCGACTGTAACGACGCGTTACAGACCAACCAGTTTCCTCGGTTCAGGCACGACGTGGACGCAGGAGATCGTCCCTCTGGTCATGAGTGGAGGAGATCCGGCCTCCGTGGAGACGCTTCCTAACTGGGACCGAGTTCCCTGGTTGGAGGAACGTCAGGCCTGCAACCTCAACCTGGAAGAGAGGCCGTCTCCACGCATGTTTACGACGCACTTCCACCACAACATGATGCCAGCGTCCTTCTTTGAAGTAAAGCCGAAGGTAAGTGCTTGTGTGTGTGTGTGTGTGTGTGTGTGTGTGTGTGTGTGTGTGTGTGTGTGTGGCAGTCATTCAGTGTGGCAGTAAAAATGTTTTAACTCCTGTGATATGTTTGAATAGAACAAACGGATTGGACGATGAGGTTAGTAAGGAACCCCAATACGATCCATTTTAAATAAATGTATGCAATATATACTGATCTTAATAACTGAAACAATAACTTGTGAAATGATTTACAAAATTATTCGGCGGCAACTAAACTCAATATTATCAAATGTTAGTTCATCATTCTTATTTTACTAATAACAACAGACTTCTAACAGGTTTTTTTTGTTCATGATAGAATATTTTTCTTTCAAAATGCTCTTTTCCGAAAGTCTGTTCTTTTTCCAAATTTATTTGATTTTATATCGCCTTTTATTTTACCTCCCATTTCATAATAAAACATGACATGACGGTCACCTTCTCACCTTTCAGATCACAGCTCCCCTGCTTCTCAAAAAGTTCAAAGACTATTTCTTTTTGTGCACGAACAGAATTCAGCACAGTAATATGCACACGGAGCAGTTGTGATTTCACCGTGGACGTGAGCAGAAAGCATCACATTTTGTGTCAAACTCAGGAAATCACTAAGGGAGACTCTTGAAATGCTTCAGAAAGCCTTCGGTCATGAAGCTGCGAGATGGACGCGCTGTTTTTAGCTTCATTTGCTTTTCAACACTGATGTTTGGTTCGTTGTGTGCTCTCCGCTCAAGTTTCAGGTCCATGGTGAAATCTTGGATGTGCGCAGACAACGTGTGACAAAAACACGTGTAACGCTGACGTTGATGAAGTGACACAACTTCTAATACTTGTGAATGAAAGTGCTGCTCCAACAGTCTCAGAAGGGTTTGGTTGCTGCTCGTATCTGACTGACAGCTGGAAGTGTTGAATGAACCGATTGACAAAACTGTCTTTCTGATATGACTCATTTATTAACACAACCCTGTCTCCTAAAAAGTTGGGACGCCGTGTAAAATGCAGTGATTTGCAAATCACATAAACCCATATTTGATTTAAAATACACCAAAGGGGTCTATTTTACAAAAGAATTGCGCAGCATGAAATGAAAAATACGACAAAGGAGACAATGGGACAACATTTCACTTTCAAAACTCCACCCACTGCTCTTCTCAGTTCCCAAACAGTGTTGTAAAAAGATGCAAAACAATGGTAAATGTGCTCCTGTCCCAACTTTCTCAAGACATGTTGCTGCCATTAAAATTAAAATTAGTATATATTTTACATAAAACTATAAAATGTCTAAGTTTCAACATTTGATATGTTGTCTTTGGTGTATTTGCAATCGAATATGGGTTTACAGGATTTGCAAATCATAACATTGTGTTTTTATTTACATTTTACGCAGCGTCCCAACTTCTTTGGAAACGGGGTTGTAGTAAAGTGTACATATGACGGAGGTACTCAGTCTTTAAGATGTATTACAATTGATTACAAAAGACATTACGTGCAAACATGTGGTTTGTATTGAGCATTTATCTGTGCTTTATATACAATGTATGAAGAAATGGGTTAGATTTTGCAGTCTGAAGGAGAGAAAAATATCTTGTGATTTAAAAAGAGCTCACAGGTTATTTATTAGAACAGAATCACAGTTCATCGTATTTGTTTCACCTGTTGTTGGCATTTTATGAGAAAGCAAACTGGCTACTATAAAACAGGCCTGCATGGTTTATTCAGACAGAAAAACATTAAAATGCTGTGCAGCGTTGAAATGTTTGTTTAATGACCGTAGAGGCTTTGAGTGGCCAAAGTTCAGTGTGTGATCGCTGGATGTTCTCTCGTCACTGCAGGTGATCTATGTCACGAGGAACCCCAAAGACGTTTTCACGTCCTCCTTTCACTATCACGGCATAGCCTCCTTCCTGGTGCAGCCGGGCCCGCAGAGCGACTTCCTCCACAAGTTCCTCGATGGGAAAGGTTGTTCTCGTTGTTACACCTGCACATAAACTACAGTGGGTGACAGTGACCCTCAACTCAGCTGTATTTTCTACCCGGTGACGAGATAGAGGATGGGAGATGTTTAAAGACAAATGCAATGCAAAGAAAATGTGTTTGATTTCACAGGAATATTTTCTTTTCCTTGTAGTTCTGTTTGGCACATGGTTCGATCATGTGAAGGGCTGGCTGAACGCTGAAGACAAAGAGCGCATAATGTACATATCCTACGAAGAGATGATAATGGTGAGACCTTTTCAGACATGAATAAACCGCCATACAGTGAGAATCACTGTAACAATGGCTTTCTCTGTTTCAGGACCTGAAGGACTCTGTCACCAGAATCGCTCAGTTCTTGGAGAAACCGCTGGACGCTGAAGTGATCGAGAAGATAGCCAACCGATGTGTGTTCAAGAACATGAAGAAGAACAACAAGTCCAACTATTCTCTAGTTCCTCGTGAATTCATGGACCAGACAAAGTGTGAATTCCTCAGGAAAGGTGAGTTGTAATAAATAAGATGTTTAGTATGAACTTCACTCTGGCTGGATCTTTATAGAGCCAAACACACGACCTGTTTATACAGTTTACTGGGAATGATTCCCTGTAATGCTACTGGACTCGTATGTAAAACAAGCACACAGATCCACATACCTTTCCTTCAGTTATAATCTAATCCCTGTTTGTGTGCGTTGTGTTTCAGGGATTGCTGGAGACTGGAAAAATCTGCTAACGGTGGCGGAGACTGAGTACTTTGATGCAGTTTACAAAGACAAAATGAAAGATGTCAAACACAAATTTGTATGGGACTAAAATAAACCTAACGAAAGTCATTCCACCACACCAGGACGCACAGAAACCTGTGAGGAAGATGCTGGTGATTGTGGTTTACTTCAGGAGTTTGTGTCACAGAATTACAATATGTTCACTGCGGCTTCTTGACTTTGGTGTGTTTAGTGTAGAAATGCAGATTTGACCTTTGGAGCTATAAATTTGATGCAGAGAGGAAACAGAGCACTTAATGTGTTGGGAGTCTGACAGTCGTGTGAATTATGTTCTTTAATTGAGTAGAAGATATCCTACATGTTACCAAAGTGAATGTTATTGAATTGAGGTAGTGAATTCATAAAAATATAATGTGGAGATGCAACAGTTTATCCTTCCAGTCCACCTTTCTTTCCTCTGTGCTTGTTCACTGTGTTCTGTGGTCAGGGATGGATACCGACTCTTAGTTTGGACCACATGGTATTTCTTCTTCCTTTTGATTCGTTTTATATTTTTAAAGGGGGAATGAAATAAAAGAAATGTTTTATTACTATTGCATGGAATTCTATATTCAATAAACAAATAGATCAATACCTCCCTATGCTTGTTGTGCTTATTAGTGCTAGGTTACTATGATAACGTACAATGTTTTGACAGCTTAATATAAATACTAGTAACTATGTTTCCTGTTACTGGTGTGGAAACATGCACGGCGATTTGTCCTAATAATGACGATCGGAGTTTAAACAGCATGACGTGTATATTGAGTTAGCAGAGATTGAAGTGGTTATATTTTTTATTAGTATAAGCTGTATCTTAGAATTACTTACATCAGGCTTTAAAAGAATGGATTTTTTTTATTTTTATTTACGCCATACAACGGTTTAATGTACACTCCAAAAATAAATGCAGCACTTTTCTTTTCTTTTCTGTTTTTCATGAGTTGAAGTAAAAGATGGAAGACTCCTTTTGTGCATACAAAAGGTTGATTTCTTTCAAAATTTTTCACAAATTTCTGTTCACTTTTGCCAAAATAATCCATCCACCTGACAGGTGTGGCATCAAGACGCTGATTAAACAGCATCATCATTGTACAGGTGCTATAATAAAGTAACATGCTGCTTACCAGCGGTAAAGAGAACATTTACTTCATTACTGTACTTAAGTGCAACATGGAGGTATACTTGTACTTTACTTGGGTATTTCCATTTGATGCGACTTTATATTTCCACTCCACATTTCACATGGACATATTTTACTTTCTACTCCATTAGATTTATCTGACAGCATTACTTATAATTACTTACATCAATATTTATACCTATATGACCTGTTGTTACATGTACATTAACATACATGGATTAGACGCTTCAGCAGTATCGTGTTGAAATTAGCTCCACCACGACAACATCGAAAAGCTGCTCACATTTACATGTCAATTAAATCATATACAGTAATTTTTTCCAAATAAATATAGCAGTCTAAAATGGCCATTTTTGCATAATGAGTATATTTACTTCCCATGCACTTTAAGTGCATTTTGCTGACAGTGCTTATTTTGTTCTAATGGTAATGGAGTGTTTTTCATTGGGGCACTGCTACTTTTACTTCAGTAAGGGTCTGAGTAATCTATCTGCTCCTGTTTACACACGGCTTCAGTATTAATAATCTAATGATGTCATATATATTTATTAATATGTCAACTTGCTCCTAAAACTTATGCACTTTACTTAAGTAGGATTTTTCATGCAGGGCTTTCACTTGTAATGGAGTATTTGAACTTGTAATGACTGTATTGGTACTTTTAAAGATAGAAGATCTCAAAGAAAAGGATCTGAGTGTTTCTTTTGGCACCGTGAGGCACAAAAATGTTAAGGAATATTTTGGTTTGTTTTATTCATCAGCAAACATATTTATTTTACTGTCTCCTTGCTAATGTCTATGTGTGCTGTTGAAACTAAAACCATTATTTAAACAAATTTTGTAATAATAAATCCAAAAACACAACATTTCTATTCTAAAAACATCAACTTCAAGCTTTGTCTATCTTTATAGACATTTGCTTTTTCATCCAACCAGTGTTAAGCAGCTGTCTGACAGAAGAAGGAAGAGAGATGTTTTCGAGTGCCCTCAGGAAGTACAGAATCATTCAGACTGAGTTGGTTCCAGTTGTGTTGTTTGTCTCTGCTCATTAACATGGCTGCTCATCTCAGCGTTGTTCTCATCTTCACTGGACTCACAGGTCAGTCACAGTGCTCATTTCATGGTTGTGTGTGTTTGTGTTTGCTCGTGTGTGTGAAAAGATGACTTAAAGATGATGTGCTTAAATGATAACCGATAATATTCACAGTTCAATGGTTCCTGTTGCAGGAGTCCACGGCATAACTTCAGTCAGTGAGGTGTCGGTGAGGCCTGGAGGCTCCATCACGGTCCCGTGTCTCTACGACTCACAGTTCACACAACACGTCAAATACTTGTGTAAAGGATACGAGTGGCTGCTCTGCACGTATACAGTTGTAACCAATCAATCAAGACAAAGGTCAGGAAAGTTTTCAATCAGTGATGACAAGTACCAAAGAGTCTTCACCGTGACTATCGATGGTCTGACGAAGGAGGACGCTCATTACTGGTGTGTGGTGGAGAGAGATATGAAGCCTGATGTTAAGACGTATTTCCATCTGTCATTTCCCACCGGTAAGAACCTTAAAGCACCTTTGGGCTCATTTCAAATCCTATAAAAGTTTAACAATGTGTAAAGGAGGGTCTGGATATTTTGAAATTCACTACTAAGTGCTGTTTGTTTTCCCTGAAGGTTCACCCGAGCTCTACGTGGATCACCAGGAGATGATGGCATTTACTGGAGATGATGCAACCATCAACTGTCGCTCCAGTAACTCTGGAAGAAGCAAGTGGTGCAGGCTGGGAGGGTCCTGTGTGACGAAGCCACATGGATCAATAGATGGAACAAGAGTGAGCATTACTAAAGAAGTCACCAATGTCTTCACTGTGACTATGAGAAGAGTGAAGAAAGAGAGCAGCGGCTGGTATTTCTGTGCCAGGGGAGAGCTGCAGATGCCGGTGCACATAACTGTTGAACAGAGACCTCGCACTAGTGAGTACCACATTACTTACCACTGTAGAACAGAAAGATAAATATCATCAAATTAAATCAGTTGAATAGAAAATATTAGACATGTGCAGAGTCTGGAAAGGTTTGCATCACATATTGAGGTGACATTAGTGTTCAAATATTGTGTTGTTCCTGCTTGCAGCAACCAGACAGTTTATCACCTTTTCACACACTTCTGCACCACCGAAACTCAACTCTGCCCCTGCAAATGAATCAGCAACACCTGAACAGAGTCGACACCACAGGTTAGCACAATTTGCTTTTATCTGCTGTATTTACAGTAATACTTGAGAAGGAATCTATAAATCTGTTTCTTTTTCGACATTATTTGAGTCCTGTGAGAACCCATAAAATAACTACAATTAGCTTGTAATTATTAAAGGTCTATATCACACTTTTGTGATACCAGCAAATATTTGGCATCAAAAATATTAATTCCACCACAATGTGGATTTGTGAAAAAAAAAAAAAAGAAAAGTATTCCATTATACAACTTATTATCTACTGTCACTTAAGAGTCCATATGAGAAAATGTCCAAAGACACATTGGTAAATGTATGCTGTGAACATCAGCAATTTCTCAGAATCTTTTATTCACTTCTGAATGAAATACTTAATTCTTGCTGAAAGCGACAGATACTTTCTTTTTTCACTTCAAGCAAATGTGAACATATTCTAAAGTTCACAGAAATATTTTAGAGATTTAATATTTCACCCAAATTGTTACACTGATATCATCACATGTAATGAAACATTTTGGATTCAATTGGAAACCAAAAGCATCTTCACTGGTGGTCTGGACATAGAAGGCTGTTGGTATATGAAGTTGATTCATTGTGTTATTCCAACAAAATTAATATTGTGTGTAAAAAAAAAAAAAAAAAAAAAAAAAGTCTACTCAAACCGGACTTTGCATCAACTGCTACATTTATGTCTGTTTGTGTTTTAAACACTTCTGTTGTAGTGCTTCTATTTACCTCCTGAGCTTCATCAGCGTTTTGAGTTTGTTGATCATCACGGTGTCCTCGTTCATCTGGTTTATGTTGAAAAGATGCAGTAAGTCTGTTCTGAGCTCTTAATACATTCAGTTCATGTAATTTTGAAATGTAGACTTTGTTGTTACATCATTTTCACCGTTTTTACTTTTTCACTTTCAGAGCAGACCAAAGACCCATCAGCTGCAGCAACGGTAAGAAGTTTTTATATCTTTACAAAAAAATACTATAAAGAAGGGATGAATTGTCAGAAGAGATTCTATGATGTTCATTTGGGTTTTGGACAATTATTAAAAGGTAAATAGAAGCCCATGCATTTCTTGCAGGTTATTAAGTTATGTAATTTGATCTAAGGATCTGTGATCTCAATGTCAAGGATGCATCTTTGGTCCTTCAGACGTTACAGGTAAGACTGCTTCAGCAATTGAAGAACGTGTAATAGAACAGGTTAGCAAAGGTTTTTGTATATGACAGTATATAAAGATGTGCTTGTATCCGTTTGTTTAAATAAAATAAAATAAAATAAGGTAACTCCTTCAGGTATTTAATTTAATGAATGTAAAATTTTGCTAAAGTATGAGCAAATCCATGACACATTGTTTTATTCAACTGCAATTCCCCTAACAATTTTATTTCACTATTTAAAATATTAAACAATGGAAAGTCGACTGTTTCAACAAACATACTTCTACTGTTGTTGCATGTGAAATTTGCATCGTGCATTTTCCTAATGCGTGAAGCAAAATGAAATGCTTTTATTGTGAAACCCTTGATTTTCAGTTCTCTGCCCTTCGATCTGCTCCACCGTCACAGAATGAAGACAGAGTCATGTACACTGCTGTAAACTACAGGAGGGGAGCTCGTGGAAAGGTAACTGTGACTGCAGTGATGTCAAGATCAAACTAGTGCAACATATTTAAGATTACACTGTACTGTCTGTCTGCAGAGGAATACTGAGCAGGTGGATAGCTCCTGTTTAAACCATATGAAAACATTATTTATGCTATATTATGTTTGTGGAGTTTTGTTATTATGAGAATAAAAGTGTTAATCTACAAGGTCTGTCATCTTCTGTCAGTTATAAATATAGCAGGTTTTAGTGAATCCTTCCTTTGGATATAATGTTCTCAACACTAAAAGACACAGATTCACTGCAATTAATTTACTGAATTCTCTGTTTCATACTTTTGGTCTTCTGTCTCTCTTGAATTACCCAGAGGTCCCATGCTGAGAGCGATGTGGGTGTCATATATAGTTCTGTTGTTACCATAAAACAACAAACTGTGTAAAAGTGAAACTACCTGAGATCATCCTCATCCTGTTTTTCACCAAATTAAGTTTAGTAGATTTTTGTATTGAATTTGGATCATTTTAATTTTGGCTCTTCCTTTCTTTAATTTGTGCTTCTGTTCTCCAACAGGTTGAAGCAATAAATGTGTGTAAATGTCATGGATCTTTCTTTGCATTTCTGTTTGGTTTTTTTCTTAAATCTGTTTTTTTCCATTTTTCATTTGGAGGTTTTACACCTTCTCACTCGTGCTGCATAGTTTCATAACAGAAGGTGTAAATGTGAGAACAGCAGCACCAGAAGCATCCGCTCTGGTTCCCTGTCTGTATCTACACAGGATGCAGTCAGGCTCAGTGCTGAGCTTTGAGGCTAAATCTATTTAGTCATTACTGCACCTGAGTCAACACCTGCATCAATAAAACAATAGAAATGGATTATCTTGGTCAGACTCGTGTATGTTTAAAAAGAAATAGTGATCTGCTCGATGGACATCAAGAAAAAAGTAAGAAGTTTAAAGTCTTTTACCTTGTATTACTGTACATGCAGAACCTGGTGGACGCCACAGGTCAGGCGTTGACATTACTGCGTGCTGTGGAGGGCTAACACACGGCGTGATGCACCACTCAGACACCAGACTGAAGACCACCTGCCGGGTCGTCCCGCTGAGATTATCTGGTGATCTAAATCCCAAAACACCCTGCGACTCCGAGTCCGTCGTTGATGACGTGTCCAAGTCGCACCACCGGCGGTGTCAAGAAACTCTTGTTAATATTGGCAACGGGGGCAAACAGTGAGCCCTATTCAGCGTCTTTTCACCCACCGTTCCTCGCACTTATACGAGTTCCTTCGTGTTTGGTACTTCAACAAAGATGATGGGAAATAAAAAGTGATTTACTCTTTTCTTAAAAGACTGAAGAAGTACTGTTCAGAGAGAGGGAACCTTCAGGCCACCGACATGATGACTTGAAGTACATAACACAAGAATGTGAAAATACAAATACAGTTTCTTATTTCATCATTCAGAACTGCATCTGTTTCAAACTGTTTAAAAGTCAATAAAAAAAGTGATGTGGATGGGATTACATTCATCATAATAATAATAATAATCATAAATCACAAATAATTCATATCTCCCTGTGGTTCCATACAGTAACGAGCCAGATTCGTTGCAACACTTTCTTTCTTGGAAATGTTTTCTGTTATTTTTTGTCCTCATTGTCATTGTTTATTCTTCTGAAGCAAAAAAAAAAGAAGAAGCTTTTTAACTTATTTACATCTTGAATATATCAACCTCTTTAGCACATACTTCTTTCATTTATTGCTCATATGAAAAATACTCAAGGCAGCTGGTTAAACAGAATGAGGACTGGATACATAATCAATCTGTACCACTGCTGCAAGGGACATATTCTATTCAAGGTTTATTAGTTATGTAATTGTTGCTTTGTGTCAGTCCATGACCTCACTGCCAAGCTGTGATAGGACACTTTTTTCAATTTGGCACTGATGCTGTCTCAAATTAAAAAAGCTAAGCTCCTCTATCTTCTCGATACGATGCTGCTCTCTGCTGGACTACACTGAAATAAAACACACTTCCTCACTTTGTTTTCTGTTTTCATGTGTCATGGAAAATTCATGTCACAATGAAAGAAAAAATCTGCCCCAACAGTCTTTTAAACATGTTTTTTTTTTCATTTTATTGTGACACAGTAAATGCATGAGGCAAAGAGAAATATTTATAGGAATGTGAACTGTATTCAACTGTATGTCTTTGATTTAGTATTTTAAAGCTTCCATGATATTTACATGTAGCTGTTAAGCACTAAAACAAAGTTGACACTGCTCTGACACGTATCCACAATAATGAACTTTGAAGAAACCTCCACGTTTACATCTGGTAATGTCAAAATGTTTCACAACCAAAGAAAATCTATTGTTGTATTCTGTATGATTTGAAATGAGAGAAAATGTTGAAAATGATGTGAGGCCTCAGAAACGGTCCAAAAATATTTAATAATAAAAAATTTAAAAAAAAATCATTTTCAAAGGTGCTGAACACAAAACATGTAACTGTAAAAAAATAAAATAATGAAAATAAAAGATGTCCTCAACTAGAAGCTTCCAATATAAAGTTTTTTTTAATAATAACTGCTGATAAGGACAGGTGCAACAGCGTACCATGTCTTACCTCCAGGTCATTAGTTCTTTATCACCAACAACACGTTGTAAAAACTTAAATGTTAATACCATTTAATTAATAAAACAAATAAAAACAATAAATGGTGTAAAATTGGTTTGGGTTTAACAGAAGTAGAACGAGGATTACAAAAAAAGAAAAGGAGAACATCAAATCGACGGTCCTTATATTAAAACCCTTTGGTTCATGACGCTTGTGGAAACAGAAGTGCTGGTAAAATAGAAATATAGCTATAAAGAAATGAACTTAAAATAGAAATATAGCTATAAAGAAATGAACTTAAAATAGAAATATAGCTATAAAGAAATGAACTTAAAATAGAAATATAGCTATAAAGAAATGAACTTAAAATGGAAATATTGCTCTCAAATATTTAGTTTTTTCTCTTAGACAGACCATTAGTTCAAAAAGCTTCTATACGTGTTTGTTTTTGAATGAGCTGCGGAGATAAAGTGCAGAAGACCGACCATGTCAGGATGACCTGATCAATCCCGATCAGCATCGATCACCCTTTACACACCAAGCTGCGTTCACGTTACCAAGGACAAACCCGGCTTGTGTACCTACAGTTGAAACGTTTCTGAAACCTGTAAACATTTTAATTGTCCATTTATGTGCAGCTATTGTGAAGTTGAAAAAAAAAAAAGCTGAACAAAAAAAAAAATACACATATTTATGTTTAGATTAGTGAATGAATCTAACGAGACATGTATGTATTTTTTTACATCTCTCCCGAGCAGGATATTCAAATTTACTATTTATGTCGTGTAACTTGAAAGCAGCATAACGCTAGCTTGGTAGCAGGCGCAAATGTCAACATCTTCGTTTTGCTTCCTTAATATTTGTAACAAATGGCACTTACTTGCCGTAATACGGAGACACCGAAATATCGGCGCTGTGACACCGGCCATTTGAACGCTCTTCTATTGACTGCCTAACGTAATTAAGGTGAAGTTATACCCCGGTGCTTCTGGTGGACTATTGTTTACCAACGTTAGCCGCGGTAGCAGCGCTGCTCGGAGGATGTCGGAGGAAGAAGACTCCGACCAGCGGACGGGCTGCTGCCGACATCACAACAGGTACCACGGGTCTCCTGCACGTCCGTCCCGGGGCTCGGTCTTCCTTCCTGGACCTCCAGGTGTCTGTGCACGTGGTCGGTCTTTAAGAGTCGGTACCGGCTGTTTCTAAAAGTTCGCCCGTCGGGTCGTGGTGAAAACGGGCTCTTTGTGAAGCTCCTCGGACTTCTTTGTGGTCTTTATTCCACAAGTCAGTTTAGTTGCACAAGCAGATTGTAATGAGTTGTTCTCGGTTCGTGTTAAAGGGAGGAGCGCGTCCAGAGGTGAGCTACTTCCTACCTGCACTGACGTCACTCCAGGTGGGGAACCGTCCACGTTTCCGGGTCAGCGCGTCACTATTCACACCGCGAGTTTTTGCTCTCTGACTGCTGAGATGAATTAAACATGTGGCCCGTCGCCTCTGCTGCTGTCAGCTTTGTCTTCACCGCTGTCCTCTTGCGTCTTTGTCCTCCTCCACATGTTGCTGTTGTTCCTCCAAAGCCCCGAAATCTCAAGAGACACGAAGACATGATGCAGCGACCACATCGAGTCTGAGCAGCGGGAGGTACGTAGTCGGTGGGTTCATTGGTTTTACTTCAGTTTTAATAGTCCACCACGTTGTGTCCAACCTGCACACAAGAGGACATCCCAGTACTGGATGCGACAGCCTCTGTTGCTCTCCCCACTGACATCGAGTTGAGAGATCAAATACATTAAAAAAAAAAAAAAAAGGTGCATTTCACTCGTCAAATCCAGAGTTTAGCTGCACTGCAGCTGCCAGCACAAACAATAAGGTCAACAACAGGGCTGTCGCAATCATCAAATAATAGTTGACAATTAGTCGTCATATAAATATTTTCCATTTAATAGCCTTTTTCTGTTCATTATTATAGTATAAACCTCATCGTAGTTTAATAATACACTTTATAGAGAAGAGACATTTATTGACATTGAACAAGGGAACATGTATAAATAAAAAAATACATTTCTTTCTGCCTTTTAGAAAAAAAAAATTGCATAAATAATAACTTTAATGTACAAAGTCTAGTACTGAAATACTAAAAGAAATGACAGATAATAGACGATCACAGATACCAGTAGTCAAAATAAACATCGTACTATGGTGGTGTTAATTCTCCACTCACGTTTTTCTGACGGGACGCCGTCATTAAAAGACGGCCAGTCAAACCTCCAACGGTGGAAAACAATGTGGATGCAGTGATGGGAACATGACATCGCTGTCGGGGTTCATCCTGCTGTTTTAACGCAAAGAAATGGAAACGATTCTGACGTTTGTGCAAGATGTATACGATCAGGCGAATACGTAACGATTGTGACGCGCCTGCTCTGGGATGCCTGTACTTCATTATCCGTGTTGGATTAACTGCCGGTAGTCAGGGCTGAAACCTGGAAAGGGTCACGAGGAATCAGGGATGGACGCGCCCTGACTGATAAGATCCAATCAGGGAGTGTCTGTGTCAGCGTTTTTACACGTCTCTGTTTCCAGAAGAAGAAGAAAAAAAACATTCCCAGAGTTTTCACATTTACAAGATGTCAAACAGCTTTCTCATAAGTCTTCGTCTAGCGGGGTTAAACAGGTCGCAGCAGTGTGGATGGAGCAGCTCCGTGCTTTCTCTCTGGTGTCCTTTTTCAGAGTGGCTCTGAATATAATCCACCTCGTTTTACTGTCACTGGTAGATGAGAGGAAGTGTAACAGAGCAGAATGAGGCGACCTTTCAGTGGCAGCCAGTTACTGTGGTCAGTCACAGATCACCAGACAAGGTGAGGTGGTGGATTAAGTAACGTGCTGACATAACATACCCACAAGGTTACTTTTCTCGCCTCTCTTTCATTTCCTTAGTTACAGGTTTGTTTTCATCAGCTGCTGAAATCGGGTCAGGCGGTTTGTTACACAATGGCTGAGGTGAATCAGCTGTGGCGAGCCAGGAATGTGAAACTCAGAGCCACCGTGTCTTTAATCTCCCTCCTTCGCGCTTGTTTTGTTTTCCCTTCTGTTCTCATCATTGTTTCCCACATTACGGACCGGTTTTTCTTACTTTTTAATAACTACATTATGTCGTTAAACCGGAGTCATTAACATCACCTCTTAAACGTAATCACATTGAAGTGACCCAGACAAACAGGCTCACTGTGTTGTATCTGTCAGGTCGTGTGCTGCTCTACTGCACTCGGCTGCTTTGTGGTTGTATTGTCACACAAAAACCATTTCCAGGAATATGAGAGTGAGGCTGGTCGGTCCCAGTCTGCCTCAGACTTGAACGAGCCCGGCTCTTACTTTCAGTTTCGTTTCTCCCCTGCTTTGCTTAGAATGAAACACAGCAAGAGAGAAGGAGGTGTGTGTGTGTGTGTGTGGGGGGGGGTATATAAGCTACAACAGGAAGGTTGCTGGTTCATGTACTGTCGTTCTTCTGAATAAGATGGAGCCCTCTTTTTATTTAAAGGAAATGGGTAAGATCAGCTTTGCCTCCTCTTTTAGAAATATATTTTAGACACGCTTGACTAATAACATAGACGATTCACGCGTGTGTAAACATTTGGTGTCGCTTTTATCAGCTTGATGGGCATAGCCGTAAACAAACACCATCAAACTGTTGCTGCTTTGGGTGTGCCTCTTGTTAGGGAAAATAATCCACTTTGTTGGCTCCTGTTTTCATGCTGTTTTGGCCACCTGGTTTTTGAAGAGTGGCACTTGAATCTGGTGAAGATGAAGGATTTGCGGCTTGAAGCTATCTGATGCAATATTTCAATTTTATTGTCATTATTGACGAGGGCTGGTTACTAAACCACCAAACATTAGTACTGATCTAAATGTGTCCGTGGCACCGAAACTCTCCAGTCAAACGAAATGCTCGGACAGGTTGTTTGTGTCATTGTTTTAGTAAATGTTTTGACATTTTAAACCTGGAGACTTCTCGTTGAACATTGGATTATATTTACACGTATGTGTGTAAAGACATCAGTCTGTGTTGTGTTTAATAATAAAGTTGAATTGAGATTAAGCAGCGACCGACAGTGATGTCACTCACCGGTTTGTGAACTCTTGTTATGAAGTCTGGAGTTTGGATTTGGTCTGCTGGTTTGGAGCAGGAAGTGACCATATTTGGATGATCTGGGGAGGAGCGAGCGGTAGATCTCTCCCAATCTGATGGGAAGCGTGAGGACTTTACTTCCCGCACACCTACAGTAGGAATCTGACTGCACCACAGGCCTGTCAATCAAACAAACACGGCCCCCTAAACACTGCTTTTTGAGGCCTATTTTCTAATTAGTGATGGAATATTTTCAGAAGAACCTCCAGAAAACTAGTAAGGAGGAACTTCAGCTAACAACAACATGATCACTTGATTCATTGCCACTGTGTTTAATGATAGAAGTTGAATGGGAGTCTTTAGAGCAGGAGGCTTTTTGGAGCCGACCCCTAGTGGCTCTTGGTGGTATTGCACGTTATGGCACTTCTGCATTGGCCTCCTTTTTTAGACCAGGAAAGCTGCGTTCACTTTTATATTCAGTTTATGGTTGAGATTCTTCCGTTCTTTTTTCTTTTTTTTTAAACATTCATGTGTGAAGACATTTGAAACATTTCAGCAAACATTCTTCTTCCTTCTTCAGAAAGTAACTAACCTAAGATTGACTTTTTGCTTGTTCTGACTTTTTTAGTAGAATGAATTGGTGTCACCAACTAGTTGCTAATCTTGTGTCTTTCCTTCGGTGCTCGGCAGGTAGTAAACTGCGGGTTTGTTTGGAATTTTTATGCTAAAAACAGCTGGTTTCTGGGTATCAAAACAACACACGGAGCTGAGAAACTATAGCTCTCTGGGTTATCAAACAACTCCTTTCATTTTCACATCTTTTGATCCATTGTTACTGCTTAAAAAAAACAAAAACAAATATAACAGCTTCAAACTTGCTTCAAAGAATTGCATCAGAATCAGGGACAAAATTGTATTTGCTCTATAGCCAGACTGATCGATTTTTGTTTAAAGGCAGATACAGCGTTTAAGAGTTTAAAATTGTAATAATAATTCTGTATACTGGCCAATACTCATTTTGTTTAAACACAAACATATTTTGACCATTTCTGTTAGATTTCTTGTTACCAATTAGTGAACAGAGAGTAAATAGGAAGCTAATATTGGCTCAATTTATTCACTGGCTATTCTGTACGTAGTCAAATTGTGATACTAGTGTCAAACTGCTTTGTACTATTTGTCCTTTAATCATGCTCTCGTTGTCCCCTGATAGAATTAATCGAGATGGATAAGGTTATGGAGGATATAGTTGCCACGGTGCAGCAGCACCCGGGTGGGATCCCACTGAAAAAGCTGGCCGTATTCTACAACCAGAGATACCGTGAGAACCTGACTTTATCGGCGTTGGGCTTTTCCTCCATTGCCTGCCTGGTAGCCTCTCTGAACAGGGATCTGGTTGTGGAGGGGAAACTGGTGTTTCACAGGGAGCATCGCTCTGAGAGTCCGGCTGTGGATGAAGCCGAATGCGGAGCTGCAGCTAGCGGGGCAATAGCAAAAACCTCCAAAGTCAACAAAAGTAATAAAATTCTGAAAAATATTGTGACCATGATGAAAGACTATCCAGATGGAATTCCTCTAAGGATAGTGGCTATAGTCTACAACAAGACATACCACCACAACCTGACCTTAGCTTCTTTGGGCTTCAAAACCATTTCCAGCCTGGTGGCCTTTTTGAAAGAAGATCTGGTTGTGAAGGGGGACAAAGTCTTCCATAAGATTCACCAGCCTCAAAAGGAGCCTCGAGCTGGAACGTCAACAGATGCAACAGAGGACAGCCGGCCAGCAACACCACAGACACCTGAATCACACATTGGGAACAGAAGGCCCGCCCCTCATGCTCCTGTGTCACAGCGGGACGGCAGCCCTCACTCTGTGCCTGGCGCTCAGGCAAGAATGAACCTTCTGGGGTGTCCTTTGATTCCCACTGCCTCCTTATTCTCCATCTCTGGTCTTCCTGTTAATCCAACCTTTACTGCGTCCGAGCCAGCTGAGAAACTGACCCAACAGCAGCTTTACCAGAGGGTCTTAAAGGTTTGTTATGTAGACAGATATACAGACCACTGTGTGCAATATTAAAAAGTATCTTTCCTTTCCTTTCCTTTCCTTTCCTTTCCTTTCCTTTCCTTTCCTTTCCTTTCCTTTCCTTTCCTTTCCTTTCCTTTCCTTTCCTTTCCTTTCCTTTCCTTTCCTTTCCTTTCCTTAGCTATCCTATCATATCTTATCCTATCCTATCATATCTTATCTTATCTTATCCTATCCTATCCTATCCTATCCTATTGAGAAATTGGTCCATACAGGCAAGTAATGCATGTAAATGAATTGATCGGTGAGCAGACCAAGGAAGTATTATGAAGGGAGCAATAGAGTTTATTGGATTATCAATAACATGTTTTTTTTGTCCCTGGGGCCCTTCTAGCTGCTTGATTTCACTGTGGAGTGATGTAAACCATTGAGCCACTTGTGAATAGTACAGGGATAAAGTTTGAAATCAGAGATATGACAAACAGTCATTCACTGGTTTTCTGAAGCGCTGAGAAGTTGTGTTGAGGCCGAGCACTTTCCTTTGACATATTATGAAACCTTTTGAAACAACAGCTCTCAGTGTCTCATGATGTTAGAACAGTGGGGGGTGTCAAAACTGTCAGCTTCAGGCAGATGATTGGATTTGAAGGCATGATGTTGCTGCTGGAAAAGGAGTGCTCAAGTTTACATTTGTCTGTTAATTATCTGATCACATTTCAAAACCCTCAAAAAGATCAAATTACACAAATCTAGCTTGTAGTTGTTGTTTAGATTTTTGTATTGTGCTTTTAAACTGCTGTAGAGCTGACCTTTGTCTGTCTGCCGGTGGAAAGCACCCAGTGAGTAAAAGTTTGTCGACGTGTTTCCAGGTGATCACGACGCACCAGCTGACTGCTCCATCGATGGACCAGCTCCAAACCTGCTACCTTCAGCAGTTTGGTCAACAGCTTCCTCTCAAACAGTACATGTCTCTGTACGACAGCTGGGAATCCAAGACGCTGCCAGCTCAGCCAGAACCAACAGCAGAACCCAAGACTAGTGCATGGCAGACAGCTGCAGGTAGCCAAATATCTTAATATCAGTTTCAGAACAAATTGATCCACAAATTGATCATTGATCCGCTGATACTGATAAGAAACAAATGTTTGATGGCATGTCCTCCCACAGCAACACCGAGTCTTATGAGAGAGCCTGAAAAGGAGCAGCAGGGGGCCACTGGGTCCAACTTCCTGTCTGGCTCTGATTTTCCAGAGCTGGGAGCAGATAAGAGCATGAAAAGAGAGCTGAAGAGCAAAGTAAGAGAGGCCAACCAGAGACCAGCCAACGCCCCCGTCTTCAGCGAAGCTTATCACGCCCAGCTGAGAGAGATCCACGGGGGTAACATGCGGGCAATGGAGGCCATGGAGGAGGATGAGGAGGATGCCACTCGGAGGAGGAGGAGGAACAGGGCCATGGATCCGGAGACGGTCAACGGTCTGACGGAGAGCGTGATACGAGAAATCGCTGCCGACGGAGAGCTGGTCACAAAAGAAAAGGTGAGGACGAACACCGCATCCTTTTCATCTTAAAGTGATAGTTCAACATTTTGGGAGTTGCTCTTAATTATTCATCAATATTACGATCACATCTGTAAATAATGAAGCTAAATTTAGAGCGAGAACCAGGAGCATATTAGCTGAGTTTAATTTAGCCCAATGCTAAATTTGAAGCGAGAAGTAACTGACAGTCTTTTTCTGTACAAAGCTAAAAAATAAAAAAAAAACCACCAACATCTCTAAACTTTGACTCTTTATCATACTAGAACCATTAAAGTCGTCTTCTTGTTCAAATCAACATGTTTAACTAAAATGCTGCCACAACAGGTTTTATAGCACAGTGTTGCTTGTTTTAAATACTTGAAGGCTTTCTGCCTCTGTTTTTGTGATGTTAATATGTTTTCTTGTTATTTATTACACCTAAGTTTTAATTAGTCTCCTTCTTTCATCATATTTCATTCACCTCATCACTGTAGTACTATAGAAATGCTATGCCACCAAAAACTTTGGTTATTTTCAGATTCTGGCCCAGAAATAACAGTTATCATTTTTTTTCATACATGAAGGCTCCATCCTGTGTTGACTATTATTGTTATTATTATTATTATTATTATTATTATTACCATTACTATTATTATCAGTTGAAGTGCCATCAGAAGTGCTCTGAACAATTATTAAAAAAAAGTTTACTGGAGGTGTGAGACAGCTCAGATAGACTTTCGGTCCATTGAACTCACGCTGATGTCACCACCCGGAGCAGGAAAAGATGGAGTTGTGTATTTTATGATCGACGTTTAAACAATCTCATGTTTTTTTCTTTGCCATTTAAGTTATAAACGGGATGCATACTTTGGTCTGTGCGGAGGGATTCTTGAAGATGTTGGATGTGTTTCCTCCTCTAGAGGCACACAGTACATATACATGTATTGACCATTAGTAACTACTAAGTAACAGTGAAATATTCTAATATTTTAATGCAAAACGACTCCTTTTATAACTTTATGGTTTCTCCTACCAAGGGAACTCAAGGTGTTCAGAGTCTCTACATCTGACCGGTGGGGTGTGTTTGATTTCTTCCATGCAGGTGATATCCCGGTTGTACACGCTGATTCCGTCTTTGGACCCAAGATTAAAACCCTGGACCATCCCCGCTCTGAAAGACCTTCTGTACATCATGAGGGAGATCAACATGTTCATAGAGGTCGGCGCACGTGCATTTGGTGTCAAGTTGTTTTTATTTGTGTGTTATATTGTCACACTGACAACGTTTCTTCTCTTTCTGTCAGTGCACTGAAGCGGTGACTTCCATCAGTACCCTCTATGAGCTGGGTCAGTCACTGGCCGGCCTCAAGGACAAGAAGCACTACGAGGAGCTGAACCTGGGGCCCCTGTGCAAACTCCCCCTCATCCACCGCATGTTCAAGATCGACAGCAACACGAAAGATGATGACATCCATCAGATCGAGACCGTAGACATCTTAAAGGTACAACTTACATGGGAAATGACATGGGGATTCAGTTGACTTGTGAACCACATTGTAGATATATTTTTATTTCTGAACACTCTTGACTTTTCTTTGTCTTTTAGCTTTGAAGTTTTGTTCTACATATCTGTAAAACTTGTTACCGGTACCTATTTTTATATAATTTTTTTATAAAAGATGCAAATTAAAGCTAGATGGCCATGTAAAATGGAAATGACAGCAAGCCGCCCTGCAATAATAAATCCATGTGATTAAGGTTGCCATGGAGATTCATGTGCGAGCCATAGTTTGCAGCTTAAAGAAGAATCTGCTACAGAAAGGTGACTTTTAATGATATACCTGAGAGAACAAAACGAAACGGAGTAAAAAAAAAAAATCGACAAACCGGGGATGCATGAACTGTTGCTGAGGACATTTCTAGTACCTGAAGGCACCATGAAGACGTTATTGCCTGTTTGCAGCAGCTACAAATTCATGATGACCTTGAAGCCTTAACTTTTAATTCCTAAATGTGTCTGCTCTGTTATCTTTATTCAGCAACTTCGCAACTTTAGGAGGAAGCAGTCCAAGGTGAAAGTTGACCTGGCGGAGTTCATGAAGTACCTGGCCGACCACTACAACTGTCAATCTCCCTACGAGCTGGGTATCCGAATACATAGTGTGGGGCTGCCCATATCGGTGAGAGACATGATGTAGCGAGGCATTCAGATGGTTTACTGGTGACTTATCATCAGCCGAAGGCTTGTGTTGTTTCTTTTAATGGGCACATTCATTTCTTTACCTTCACTCCCCCTTATTGAGTAAGCCTCTGCAACGGCAGTACACTTATTCGCCGAGGTGACAAACTCAATACCACAGTAAGAGATACAGAAAACAAAGTGAAAAGAATAACAACGATGCTTTGAAGATAATTACAGTTTTTATTTTTCAGTTAACTTCATACAAAGTGCTGCAATGATTTTAAAAACAAAACTAAATCAACTGGTTTAGTCACCCTTTGCCCCTCAGACCACAACAGTTCTCATGAGTTCACTTTCACACAGTTTTTCAGGTACTTGGCAGGAAGCTTGTTCTCAACATGTTAAAGAACTTTCCACAGTTCCTCTTTGGATTTACGCTGTGTCAGTATCTTCCGTTATCCTCTGTTGGGGCTGTAACCTCTTTTTATCGGAAAGACTCTTTCTTTTTTCATGAAGATAGTTGTAGGATTTTTACTACTGTTTGATATTTGCCAAAAACTTTTGTTAATTTGATCTAAATTTGAATGATGAAGAAGTTGCCGTGTTACTTATTGTTTGTAAAACAAAGATGTGCTCCATTTTTTTCCTCATTCAGAGGAACCTTTTCTCTTTCCAGTTCTGGTACATTTAGCTAATGGATGCTTCTAATTAAATAAAAAAATGTCCCCTCGGGGATTAATAAAGTATATACCTACCTACCTACCTAATTCACCACGGCAAACTCCGCGTGTAATCATATCCACCATTACTGGCACATTGGGCTCTGGAGGATTTACTTTGCTGCAAAATAATACAATACATGTAACTATAAACCACAATGCCCATTACAAAGCACTATCTGAGTTACCAAAAGCTCATTTGGTGAATATTTACTGCAGCACTACGGTCGAGATGAAAAATAGCTTAACTTGTATTTTAGGTGAAATGAGCCTGCTACACTTCTCTATTAAACACCTATTTAACACGAGCTTCTCTGTCTGCTCCAGACCCTGACGAAGGTCAGCCATAGTGAGCACAACATCCTGCTGCGTGCCCGGGAGGTCATCGAGAGAGAGCTGGAGGATGAGACCCACGAGCGTCTGAGAAAGCTCAAAAAGAGCGTTTTAGAGTCGGTGCCTGGTCCAGGTTCCTTCTCTTCAGGCAGCTTGGACCTCAGGAAAAAGTACGCCTCCATCCCGGCGTCTGAGGTAGTGCTGGCAGTCTTCACGAACGCAGCCGGGGTGTTCAGCCCCAGGATGAACAAGGTGGGTGGCAGACACTGACACATGTATTCTATTCGTGAATCTGATGCCTCCTCAGATGTGTGAAAAGAACTCGTTCAGTGGCGGTGTGTTGAATTTTTGTGTCCACTTTTTGGGAGTTTAGTGGTTCTGGTACTTCTGGTCATATGTTCTGATTTTGCCGCTGCAGACTGCTTGGTGTTAATTCCACTAAGCCTCTCAGCATGAGCTGTCAGGGGGATAACAAGGAGTTTCAGGGCTGCTTTCCACTTCTGAACTCATTAACAAAATGTCACCCTTCATAATCTCCTAATCCCTAATGAAGGCGCAAGAAAACAGTTTGAACTGACCAGCTAGATATTTAATTTGGGACTAAACTCCTCTTGACAGACGCATACTTCTACATGTTCTGGGATTATCTGAAGAATTTATCCTATTTATCTGCAGTTTGTGATATCATTATTAGAATAGGTCATTAATTTAAAACATTCAGGTCTTTCCATCCATTTTCCAACATCTTCTCCTGAGATAAAAATTCTAAAGTCTATAATATGTTATCTGCTGTAGCATTAAGATTTCCCTTAATTGGAAATAATGGCTTCAGCCTACACCTTGATATGCTCTCAATCCGTAAATAGGACGACAAGGAGGAAATGGGACTGACAGGAAACAGACACTGAGTCACAGCCTCCTTGTCTCCAATGATCCATAAAAATATAAGAATAAAATAGAACTTGGTTGAACACAGCAGCGTGTCAATTTGACCCGAGGACAGCGGGAGGGTTAATAATGAACTTAGTTTGCAGCTACTGTTGATACAACGAGTGGTGTCCCATTTCTTTAGTTTCAAATGTGTAAATCCTACACCTTGTAGCTCCTTTCTGAAGGGCCACCACCCCAGTAGAGGACACTCCTGTGACAGCACCTGTCACTTTACATTCATCATGCCAAACTGTATTTATTTATATGTATTTTATTTGTTTTTGTGTATATAGTCTGTGTGTGTATTTTTTATTCATTGCTCATATTTTATTACATTTTTTTCTAAAATAATGATTTCTTATCTACCTTATTTCCTATATCTCATAAGTATTTGCAAATTTGTTCATATTGTGTGCACTTTTTTTTGTCTTCTCTATGCTGCTGTGATGAGTAAATCTCCCCATTGTGGGATTAATAAAATCTAATCTGATCTAAAGGAGGGGCAGGGCCACAGGATGGGAAATGGGATTGGATCTAAAGGTTAAAGAAAAAAGGAAAAACAACCACATGACTGCTCTGGAAACTGGATTTGCAAAAATGCAAACCAGGTTTCAGGTTTCACACTCTCTAAATATATCAGCACAACTCGAGTTTCAGAGAAGGTTTCTGTTTGTTTTCTAGAGTGTATATGTTGGTAAAAAAGTGAAAAACAACCTGAAATATTTGCTTTACACTTTGTCTCTACACCTCATTGAACAGGATCAGCAGAGTCAGCAATTGATGTTTAACAGACTGAATTATTTTGTTGACGCAGCAACATGATAAACAGTAGATAGACACTGTAATAGGATGCATGAATGTGAACCAAACGGATTAGCCTGCAGTCCGTGTTTGTCTTGGGCGTGGCAGACAAACAAGGTGTGCTTGTTTAATGTCGGCACTCCTGTCATGTAAAGGTTTACCGCCTCTCTGATACGCAGCTTTGTTTACTTTCCCCATGCAGCACATCCAGGGCTTCCTGCTGCAGGTGTCCGGCGACCGCCTGGCAACGGCTCTGTTTCAGCTGGCCATCTGCGGAGGCTCCCTGGCCGTTCCATCGGACCTGGTCCCCAAAGACAAGGTCTCCAAAACCACCGAGCAAACTAAAGCAGAGGACCAAAACAACGTGTCCCTCCCCGGTGAAGGTTAGAATGCAGCATGCAGCGTTACTGCCGCACATATTCGACTCGTCTGATGATGTCTGATAAATATGAATCGAGTGCACACTTGTCTCTGATTGGCGGTCGTTTCCTCTCTGTGTCTCTCAGCCAAAGTGAAGCAGTATTTAAAAGACACCCTGGCTGCTCAGAACTCGGCCATCACTTTGGCCCACGTTGCCTCTATGGAGAAGAAACTGACCAAACACTTCCACGTCAAAGATTTCCGCTCTTTAGAGCACGGCAACTTCCTGGAGTTCCTTGTCAAACACATTCAGGTACATCTATGAAATGCTTCATTTGGATTCTGCTATCATGAGGGTGAAGTCTAGACCTTAAGGCAATCACGCCACATCACCCTTTGAAAGACTTCCGACGTTGCCATGGTGATAGCATAGCGACGCACAGTGTTTTCATCCTGTCTCTCTCTCTGGTTGTGAGCAGCTGCTGCAGGACACACTGGGGTCCACTTTGACTCTGGGCAGCAGCAGCACGGAGCTCACTGGCAGCGGTTTCAAACCCACCAGACAAGACGTGTTTGAGTTCATCAAACAGTGCGGCGACGTGACCTCCACTGATCCAGATGAAGTGAGTCTGTTAAAGACATCAAAGCCATCACAAATACCAACAACGAAACAAGCCACTTCTTTTAGTGGGTTATTAAAAGCTACTATAAATGTTCTATAACCCAGAAAACAACGCGGTTAACGTCCAACTTTTGTTCCCAGCTCTCTCACATTGAGTTGGCACTGCGGGCCCACTACAGGGTCCGGGACAGTCGGGACTTGGGCTTCGGCCCCCTTCACATGCTGGCTGGCCTGGTCCAACGCCAAAAGGGGCTGGGTGGAGGAGGACTGAGCCAGGTCTACTACGAGTCCGCCCTGTTTGCCAAACCAGATAAATCAAGGTTAGATGTCTGTTACCAGATCACTCAAGCACTTTAGTAATAGACTTCCATCAAGACAGATTTAAATAAGAGCCATAACAGTCGAAGCAGCGGAGGCTGAGCGTGTTCAGGTCAAACTTTAAAAACAACGGATCCAACATTTTCCAACGTTGCAGTCTTTCATCAGGGTTACTTCTTCAAACTTTAAGAAGCATCCACCATTTTGATCATCTTGCTTCTTAGAGATGTGAAATGTTCATGTCATGAAACAAGAACCTTCCATCATTTTCCAGTCCTTGTTTAATAATGTCTCTAAAAAGTCTTTCTCCCATTCCTCTCATGAGCAGCACTGAAGCTGGATGTGAGTCGGTGGGGCGTCTGGGTGACATGTTGAAGGCGCAGGCCCTGGACAGCCTGCTCTCCTGCCCTCTGCTGGAAGATTTGAGTGAGTGGAGCCAGTGGGAGCTTGTATTTAAGCCCCTTCATGGCTCCCTCAAAGATTTCATCGAAAGAAACGCAGGTATGTGGCCTGCACTGTTTATGCGGCTCCTCCAGTATATTGAATGTAATGTTGCTCACTGTAACTCAATGGTAAGTGTGATATATTATTACAGAGGTGAGGCGTAAAATCCCAAATTGATGAATCGATATTTGATGTGTAATATAGGATGTGTACAAAATTACTCCCTATTTACTTTATATTGCAGTATACAGTGTTTACCTGCCAACATTTTATTTAAGTGTGAATTCTTAATTTGGTTGGGCTGGTTGAATAAATGAATAAAAAAATGCTGATCTGACACATAAGCCACAAAAGTCCAGCTTCTGTGCTGCACATGCACATCACCTGACTGTCCCACCCATGTGCTCCTGCTCAGCTCATAGACTTTACATAGAGGGGATGTCACATGAATATACATCCACCATGGATTCATAATAAAAACAATGAAAATGGACCTTGTGGTTCCTGTCAATGCCAAAAATGCTTTTTGGCTCACAGAAGATTTATTTTGTTGCATTATCATTAATGGGACAAATTAGCAGCAATCCTGAATGGCAGCACTGTATCCAACTTTCTGTGTTTATCCATGTATGACCCACAACTAAACGGTGTTACCAAGTTACGAGAGTTTGTACTTACTAATACGTGTATTAATGTTTGTTTAGCTGATACCGGCCTGGCGGCGTTAGAGGTGACACCAGGTACGCTGCTCAGGATCACCACAAAGACAGGAGACAAGCTCTTCTGTAGTGCCGTCGTGGCCCTCGACCCCGTCGGCACCGCCGGCCACCTCGTGTCCATGGTTATAGCCGATGGGATCGACAACGCTCCCACAGCCCTCCTGGCCAATCACATGCAGAGCTCTCTGGCAGCGGCCGTGGCTAAAGAAGGTAGACTTTCATTTCGTTTTGCTCATTTGCACGAAAACATGTATGACTGGACTAAAGTATGTCAAATGCAGCGCGACTGTGTCATCGTTACCTAAATAAGGTTTGTGTTCTTCAGATTTGTCCCTGGCTGAAGAGGATGTGTCGTGTTACAGCAGAGTCGCCAAATTCCTCCTGGCGTGTTTCAAACGAATCCCCACCAGAACCTGCCAGGCTCTTCTGCAGCAGGTCAGTCGCTATATATAATATATATATATATATATAGTTTTTAATTTTAGAGTACAGCTGGTGATATATATATAGTTTTTAATTTTAGAGTACAGCTGGTGATAGTAGATTTGGATCTTGTTGATTTTATCCCATGGCTCCTCAATAAAACCCAGCAGCAAGTAGAAATTCAAACTTTGATATCCCTTTGTCTACATTTACAGTTTCTATATTAAATAAATCCATTTAAATTCTGCAGAGTAGAGTTGTTGATACTCGGAGTGTATAATTTGGGAAACATTCTTCTCCAGCAAACAGATGGTTCACAGCTTTTAACAAACAAACACAGAAACTGTGACAACATTTCAATGTGTCCTTGACCAAATGAGTGGGCAGCTGTAGCCTGTGAATTTAATCTGCTGCCCTAAATTGCTGAAGAGGTGGTTGTTATCAGTTTTACTGTTGTCATGCCAACCACAGTCTAAGATACAGCAGCTTTCTGGCTTGTTGGTCGTCTCAGACTTCCTACTGCTTGTGCTAAAACCTCTCTGCTGTACAGTGGACGCAGAACTAAAACTATCTTTGTAACCGAGTCTCACTTTTCTTTCCCCGCAGCTATTTCTACACCAGCTTTGCACAACAAAATGTCGAAAGGTTGCAACTCTGATTAAGAAATGTGTGTCTGTGACTTGCAGGTGTTTTTGGAGCCTTTCTCCCGTGTCTTGGGCCAGGCCAAGTCCAAACAAGTCCTGATCTCTGTGGCTCAGTCCGACACGACGCACATGAACTGTCTGCATCGGCTGGGCATCCTCATGGGCATCACAGACTGGGTCAAAGACTACCAGAAGAAGCTGAACCCACCGCAGAGCCAGAACTATAACGCATACGCAGCACCTGTGTATCAGGCCAAGGTCAGCGTGCAAAACATAAAAACAGTACTCCGATTGAATGAGCAGGCAAATTTAATATTTCTTAAGCAATCTTAGTCCTTAAATATTTGGACTTTGCACATATTGTTCTAAACACAGTGTTGATTTAATCTTTCTAAGAAAAAAGCAGCAGCATCAGTCAAATAAACAGAGAAAACTTAGATCCGTTGTTAGTATGAACAAGGAGTGATTATAACACAGTCACAATCAACAAAAAGGTCAAATTCAGCTGGTAAAAAGAAAAAGAAAATTAATATCTAATTTCCTAGTAGACCTCAGATGTAATCTCTTGGTTGTGCAAAGCCAAAACCCCGCTGCCATGATAATACAGCACTCCGCTGCCAAATCATCCAGATTTGTTTCTCAGAGTAACGGCACAATGAAACCTCCAGAACAGGAATCTCTAACCCGTAGCTTCCCACCTGGTTCGGAGTAGCTTGCAAAAGGTACGGACAATATGCAGTGCTTCCCACACATAGACTTACTACCCTTAGATAAGGGTGCTCATAAATTTGGTAAATAATATGAACCCAGTATTTTCTGCTAGACCGTAACAGCGGGGCGGAGCTATTGAAAGAGTGTCTGCATCTGAGATGGTGACAGATCAAAGTTACACCACTGTTCGGATGAATGCCGCGACTTTTCAAATTAAAAGCCCTCCAGTTTCACACAAAGCCACATTCTAGGTTTGGACGTAGAATTGTGTTTCTTTCAGGAGGGGCGGGGGTCCCAGTCGAAGTGGAAACACTGGATTTTCCAGTTGAATCTTCTACTACAAGGCTTTATTTAAACTCTTCAAAACCGTTTGGCCACACGAGTTGCATTCAAGCTGTTGTGTTACAATATGTTTGTGTACAGTATCAGTTTGTTATTGTTCACATAAAAGAAGCTTATTCAGTCATTTTGGTTGGAGCTCAGCTATGTGAATATATGTTACGAAACAAGAGAAGCTCTTGGACACTTTCATTTTGTCAAATTAGCTTTCAGAGGAAAAAAGGTTGAAGACTTCTGATCCAGAATAATATAAAAAGTGTTATATGTTTGGAAAGTAAAAAAACACATTAGAATTATAGACAAACATATAGTACAGTAGATATCTGTAGCACTGTTTTAAAGCTGAAATCCTGTCGCTGTAAATCCATTCACCATTTCCTCTGTTGATTTATTTATTTGCCTTCAGTCTAATTTGATAGACTCTGAGAGCAGCAGTCTGTCTGGTCTGAATACGAGTGAAGACGAGTATCTTGAGGACAACGTCATGGACAACAGCTGCACGTCCTCCCAGCTCAATCAGAGCCTTCCACAAGGTGAATGAAAGTATTATTCCACCTCAGATAATGTGAATTTAAACAAAGGACTGTAGCAGTTTCCTCATTTGAATGTTTTTTTAATAACTAAATGGCTTCTTCTAGTCAACGGCGAGCAAGATGTAGAGATTGAGGAGGAAGAGGACGAGGAGGAGTTGTACGAGTTGGCTTCACCTCCCAATGGGGTGACAACAGACGTCAGCAGTGAAGCTGAGGGCGAGGAAGAGCCGGAAATGTCTCAGACTGATGAAAAAGATGCTGCCAGCTGTCAGTCTGACACCACGATCCCCTTCCAGAAAGTTATAATTGAAGAAATCAGGTTGGTTTATTTATTTATTTCCACTCTGTCCATTCAAGTGTCAAGATTTCCAAATGGGGCTCATATAAAACCAAACCGATCCGTCACTCTTCTCCGTCCTCCTCTTATTGTCTTACAGGAAAAATGAGTTTGGCATCGGGGTGGAGTTGCCCGCTGAAGGCCAGAAGCTGATGCAGGTCCAACAGGAGAGACTGGGCCGCAGCTTGGACCGCCTCTCCACCGAACTCTACAGCAAAGACACACACTTTGTCCTGGAACTCATTCAGGTGCCTTCCAATACATTCACACGTCCCTCTGGGATTTTTGTTATTGTTACGATCAAAAATGATTTTTGCGGCAGATTTTCTCAAAAGTTGTGATGTAATTTGTGGAGTTTTAAGTGAGTTTTTTTGTGTTAAGTTGTGGTAATTCGAAAAAATTGCAAGTCGGCAAGAAAAATTTGTTTTTTATAAGCACTACCTCATTAAGGAATAAATATGTACTCACTTCCGTTGACGTGTATAAATTATTTTAACATACAGTACTATGTATGTTGATAAGTAATTCATTAAAATATATCTTTTTTTTAATTTGGTGATGAGAAAATTGGAGCAGAGCCTTTCTGAATGAGGAATTATTTTTGTTAATGAAGTCATTTTTATTTGAAAACACTTGTATCATGCCGTAATACTTTCAGCATAGCTTCTGCTGATGACATTTTTTGCAGAAAAAATACCGCGGGAATTTAAAATAATTGCAAGCTCCCGCAAATATTGCTGAGTTTGCTTGAATTTGCGTTCATTATTGCGATCGTAATCCTAGCGAGACTGATTTACACCCCTGACAATGAAGCTGTAATCATACATAGTATATACCAAATCCTCAGTTATTATGAAACCCAGTTAAAATAGAAAAAAGGAAGTGGGAGTAGGAATTAAAAAAAATAAATAAATAAAAAAGACTTCCTCTGACCTCTGCGTTCACCATTTTGCAGAACGCGGATGACAACAGTTATCCAGCGGAGGCGGGGGTTGTGCCATCGCTGGCCTTCGTGGTGGAGAGAAACTGCATCAGCGTCCACAACAACGAGACCGGCTTCCAGGAGAAGAACATCAAGGCCATCTGTGATGTCGGCCGCAGCACCAAGGGCAAACACAAATACGGATACATCGGTAACTACGGGCACGATGTCTTCAGTACTGTTTGCATCTGCTAGACTGTTACATCATCAGTAGCAGATCTACTGACGATTGTTTTGCATTACATAAAATTTTTTTAAAAAAAATCCTTTTTCATAAAGGCTGCGTTGGCTGATGTTAATCATTAATGTGGTGACTTACTGATCCCCGTTGAACTTCTTCTTATAGGACAAAAGGGCATTGGCTTTAAGTCTGTGTTCAAGGTCACAGACTGTCCCGAGATTCACTCCAATGGCTTCCACTTGCGCTTCGATAAGACCTGCGGCCCGATGGGATACATCCTCCCCCACTGGACCGAAGACGGGAGGTCTCTGGACGCTCAGCTGATGGACATTAATCTGCACAGGTTAGACGACCGATCGAGAAACAAAAGGCCTTTTTCACAGCAGACATTTTGACTTAACATTGAGCCAGCATGCACAAAAACACAACCCTAGATTTATATCTACAAAATGTTACTCAAACAATACATTTGTATGTAAAATAATATCACAAATATATAGTATTCTGTATATATTGACAAAGAAATATTGTTGACATTTTGAGTGTGAAAGATCAGTTTGGATCAAGAACCGTTATTAAACATCTCGGTCTTCTATGAGAAGTCCAAGTTATACATTGCAGCAGTATTTTTTGTAAATTAAAAGCATCTTGAAAGGCACATCCATTTCTTATATGTGCATCATTAACAGCCTGTGGAAGATAGAGACGACACTAATAGGAACAATGTCAATGCAAGCTGCAGCTTAAATTGATCCTCTTTTAAATTCTGGTTTCTGGTTCTGCAGAAACAAAACATTTCAACTTTGCTGAAGTTATTATTATTGTCTCTGACTGGCCTCTTCACAGCATTACTCTCCTCCACCCTACCAAACTGTCTGGTTTATTATCACATTATCCAGAATATTCCTGTTGAATGAAATTCAACATAAAGTCCAAAGCCAGTAACTCTTCACACACTGCACGTCTATAAGACAGTTTGTTTATCTTCCCCCACTGGCTGAGTAGATAAAGTATATTATTGGCTACTTGCTGCCAGTATGTAGACTGTTAACTTTGTTTAGAAGCAGAAGAACAGAACATTTCCTTTCTGCCTCTGTCATCAGCTGGAGCACTAAGATCGTCCTTCCTCTGCGTTCTGAGAGCCATCAGACCAGAAACCTGTTTCATGACATCCACCCCTCCCTGCTGCTCTTCCTGCACCGCCTGCGCTCCATCACCATCTACAATCAGGTCTGTAATGTACATACACTACCGGACCGTGTGTTATGTGAATATAAGATTCATTCAGAATCACCTGTGTCCTCACGCTCTGTCCCCGACTGTTTCTGTCTGCAGAGTGAGAAGCGTCTCGTGACGATGACTCGTAAAGACCTGAGTCACAACGTGCTGGAGGTGGAGCACACGGAGGGCATCGAGCGCTGGCTGGTGGTCAAAAGCACACTGCAGCCCCCAAAGAAGGTGACGCGCACTAATCTAACTGATCTGACGCTCACATCTCACTCAGTTGCTGCATTTTTTTTGGCCCTTTTATCATATCAGGATTTCAGAACAGCAAGCTGACATCGTTTTCTACGTTCCCTCCTGGAGCGTAAACATAATCCGCTGCAGCATTCCTCTGATGTGTGTTTTAGGCTTCCTCAGTGTCATTCCTCCAGTGTCTGCTCCTCAAAGGTGTTTCCCTCTAAGACTGTGAAAACACACTCATTAGGTTTTCACCGACTCGAGCACATAAACGCCACCGAGCAGATTTTAATGATCTCTCAGACTGAAACGACGCCGCAATACCTGCCGCTCTTTCTTCTTAAGCTATTTTCCTTCTTCTGTTTCCCAGAGGCAGCCACCTGTTACCTTCACTGATGTTATGCAAGACAAAGTGGGAGAAAAAAATCTTTGAGACATTCTGTGCTCCAGTTTGCCACCAGCCGCACTGTTCATTTAACAGACACCTTCGACCCACGTCTTTAAGAAGTCTGCCTGTTTGTGCGCTCTTGTGTCTGTTCTGACATTGATTTGTTTCTCTTTCAGATCAAGGAGGACGTCGAGTCGACTGAGCTTGCTCTGGCTTTCCAGCTTGGCAGCGACATCACAGGAAGTGACATTTTATGCCAGCCTCAGAAGCAACCTGTGTTTGCGTACCTGCCCCTCCGCAGCTTTGGTTTTCGTTTCATCATCCAAGGTGAGGATGGAGATCGCGATCATAAAGCAGTTCATTCAGGGACACTGTTTGGTTGCTGAAGGGCGGCACGGTGGTGCAGTGGTTAGCACTGTCGCCTCACAGCAAAAAGGTTCTGGGTTCGAATCCGGTCCTGGGCCTTTCTGTGCGGAGTTTGCATGTTCTCCCTGTGCTTGCGTGGGTTCTCTCCGGGTTCTCCGGCTTCCTCCCATCATCCAAAAACATGCACTTCAGGTCAGGTTACCTGGCGCCGCGCTAGTGGCAGCCTGCTGCAGCAGCTCCCCCCTGAGAGCCCCCCTGCTGTAGTGAAGACATTTCCCCTCGGGGATTAATAAAGTGTATAAAATCTAAAAAAAAAATCTGAAAGAAATGTATTTCCCTTTTGCATTTCCAGGTGACTTTGACATCCCGTCCTCTCGTGAAGACGTGGACAGAGACAGCTCCTGGAACCAATGGCTTCGATCTGAAATACCACAACTCTTCCTCCAGGCCATGGACGTCTTCTCTGTAAGACATAACTGCACGAATAAAAAAACAAACAAAAAAACACCAAAAAAACAGATGAGATGTGATACTTAATGAATCTGGCAAGAAACTCTGCTGCATCCTACTTGTAAATGATCAAAGGGGAAGACAAGGAACAGGTGGTGTCAAGGATACAACTGACGAGGATAAGGAAAAGAGTGTATTAAGGAAAGTACAATAATACATGAACAGAACATGGATAAAATGAAACAGGTGTATGAAACGTAACAAAATAATGAAAATACCAACATTAAAATGTAAGTCAAATGACAAGAAAAGAGAATAAGATTACTGCAACTTAAGTCCGTATTAATAATAATGCCAAGTTTTAAATAACAATGAGAACAAGTACAGGATAAATACTCATTGCAGGAAAAGGAAAATTCAACATACTATATCAATCATTTTATTATTCCATTCTCACATTTCTGCTACAGTGCAATCCAAATCAGTGTAAAGTATAACCTAAATAGAAAAATATAGAAATATGTATATATGTTTGCCCTAACCGATGAGAACAGGAGGGAAGCTGAAGGTGACATTTTGTGGGTAAAAACTATGTACAATCTATATATACACAGGGAGTGAGGCTTTAATGAATAAGTACAGCAATATATAAATATCCCTGTGTTGTACATATTGTAATAAATACATATAAAGCGTTTAGTAAGTGTGATAAATGATTTGTGGATTAAATATATATTAAAGGGGAGATAGAGGTTCGGCTTTAATTTAAGCCCTTTTCAAATACAGGCCTGATTCTCTTTATAGTTGAAGTAAATGAAGGAAAATTCAGAATCCGGCTTTGCGTCACAGCGACAGGATGTTCAAAAACATCCTACAGTAACACCAGTTAATAGCTCTGATTTGACTCTTTTAACCAGCATGCTGTTTTCTCCCTGTTCCAGGATCACCCAGAGTTCACGGGGCTGAAGGGCCTTTGCCAGTTCCTGCAGTTCATCCCCCTCCCTGACGAGGTGTTGGACTTCTTCAAGCCTGTTGCCGGGCAGATCATTCAGCTTCTGAAGGGCAAGCCCTTCCTGCCTACGCTCAGTTCAGGTATTACTCACACCTGCACGCTCTGCCACTTTAAAAACTTTCATAAATATAACTAAAATTCGACAACCGTCTTTCCCAGATGGTAAGCTTGTGTACAAGCTGCCTTCCCAGGTGGCCGTCTGTCAGGACGCTGTGATCCGCGAAGTGATTGGCAGAGATGAGCTGGAAAGGCATCTGTCCCTCTCTTATCTCCACTCGGGTCTGAGCCCAACCCCACCCACCTCTCTGCTCGCTCACCTGGGAGTCCGATACCTGCGGGGATCTGATGTTACCACGGTAACCACTGCCATGGCCAAGGAGCTAATGAAAGTGGATGGTCTCCATTCAGGTGTGTGCAGAGTGCTTTCAGAGCTACTATGATGCAGCGCTGTCCTGAGTGTTCAATGTAAAAACACAGCAGCTTTTCAGAGGCTACATTTTTCTACAAAAGAGACATGTTCAGTAACTTCTTATGACGGTGTGTAGCCTGTCATATCGTCATGGCAATGACTGTGGCATTATAACTGAGCACAAAAACATGAGGATAATGAATGATAGAAACAACATCCTCCATTTAATATGTCAACACAGGACAAGAAAACATTTGATATTTAAAACAAATGTTTTAAATACTCCGTAATTTGGATTTAGGACTATAAATGGTATATTTCAGTAAGTTTTGGACACTGACATTGCAGCTTTCATTTCAATTCCCTCTGATGTTCAACACGTTCTGGACTAACAATACAATGATCCTCCTCCTTCCCTCAGACGGAGGCCTGCATCAACTGGCCAGACTGCTGGTGTGCAACTTCCGAGCTCTGGAGCACGGCTACGGCGAGGCAGACTCCATCCTGCAAACCCTCAGAGATTTACCCATAATCCCTCTGGCTGACGGACGTGTGGTGACACTGAGTGGCGAGGGAGTGTTCTTTCCTGTGGAAGAAATCAAGACCAAGAAAAAGAAAGCTCAAGCTCAGACAGGTAACTCCAGAACTAGTTCAACTCGGTTAGTGGCAGCGTGCTGGCGGCTAATTTGACGTGTGCCTCTTTCCATTAGAAGCTGGATCTTTGAGACGTGGTTGATAAAACTGAGATCTTGTTTGAATGTTTCCTTCTGAAAAAGCCAAATATCTTTGCCTCTCAAAAATTCACAGAATTTTTTTTATTATTTATTATTTCTATAAAGAATAGACCATAAACTGTATACAAAAGTGGACGTAACTTCTGGTTCTGAAAAATTGAGCCAACGCAGAAGTGCCTTAACTTGTAATACCACAGAGTGCCACTAGAGGTCGGCTCCAAACAGCCTCCGGCTCCATAGACTCCCATTCAACTAGTCTCATAAAATTCACAGTCAATAGAAAATGTTCACGAGTTATTTCGGTGTTGTTCGAAATAACTCGAAATAAGTTTCTCCTTCTTATTAGTTTTCTGTCCATCTGAAAATAATTCCGTCATTAATTCGAAAATAAGCTTCAAAAAGCTGTGTTTGTGGGGGCGTGTCTGATTGACAGGCCTGTGGTGCAGTCAAGTTATGGCTATCGGTGGGCGGGACGTAGTATCACCCTGTTTCCAATCAGATGAGTCAGATCCAGCGCTCGCTCCCCAGATCATCCAAATATGGTCACTTCCTGCTCCAAACTGCTCTGAACTGGCAAGATGGCGACGGCCAAAATCAGAACTCAAGGATTCATTACGGCCGTTCACAAACCAACGGGTGACGTCACTGCTGGTTGCCGCTTGGAATAGACTGAATGATAAATTAATAATATGAAAAACAGCTTCACACTGTGGTTTTGTCCACTACTCTTATTTTATTCCACATGACAACATGTCAACCTCATGATCGACCTTAAATAAACATGAAGGTGTGTGTTTGTACACATTTCCTTTCTGGTTCTCTCAGTAACAGACTATCTGAGATCTCAAAAACCTGCGTCATCGGTTCCAGTACACTTCAGATCTAAAGAAATGTGAAGAAGACTGCAGTGTCTGTGTACTTTCTCTGGTTTTGTGCAGATAATTACTCTGCACCTGCGAGGAATTTATGGAAGTGCATGTGCTCATTGCGCAGCACTAAATCAGCCGTGACAACGACAACAAACCAGCACAGCAGATGGAGAAAGGAAAGAAGTCAGAATATAGGACGGTACACTTTCACAGGTTTTCTAGTTTCTAAAAATGTGATTAACTGATGTAGAAAAACAAAAACAGATAAATAAATGTGTCACCTTGGCGATGGTGCGAGGTGCACATGTAACGCTCTCCATCTGTGCTCATGAAGCCGAACAGTGAAATACTTAGAAAAGCTTGAAATCATTGTTGCCGAGTAAAAATAGCACGTTGAATTATAAGGTGTGTTCGGATGAAGCAGATCGAGGCGGCGGAACGGAGTTAAACTTACTTCTCTGATGTCTCGAGTACTTATAGAGTATAAGTGAACGACTCTGAACCCTCTAAAAGGATCGGCGTCGACAGCTGTCTGCTCTTTTAGAAGTCAGCGCACTCAGACATTTCAGGGCAGCCAAGTAGGTGTATGACAAACTTGCATCCAGTCTGTGGACAAACCTGACCTCTCTCTAAGAATAAGCAGCCGCACAGCCACTCAGGCCGGAGCAGAGCCACCCGGGCTGTGCGTCATCACGTTCAAAAACAGCACCCAAAGCTGAGGTTTAGAATGGCGGCATGAATAATTGATTTTCACACTCTGATGGAAACATCCTGCCGCTGCAGTTTGCTGTCTTCAATAATCATGTAGTCTAAGTGTGGTTCGGTGTTTCTAAAAGAGACTCAGGGTGTTTCATTTTCTCTTCATCATCGGCCTTCGGTGCTTTACGAGAGCACCACTGATGTTGTTTATTACAAAATGAGGCCAAGTAATGGATCAGATCAGACAAATGCAGCGGTGAGTTACCTCCATTACATCGTAATTTATGTTATTCATCGTGTTTGAATATCAACTTAGTCTGTGAAATATCAGAAAATAGAAAAAGAACGACCTCAAATATGCTGTACTCAGCAAAAATCACTTTGGTGGACTCAGGGTCCATAGTCACGCAGTGAAATTGGGTCCGGATCGCACCAGGCCAACACGTTGCAGCCGGTCCTGTAATCAGGCCTTAACCCTGACTCACCCTCGGTCCCTACATGTTTATATGTAGTCTACATAAAAGGGTAATACAAAGTAGGAAATAAAAGTCACTAAACGGACAAAAAAACCCAAATGTTTCACAATGTTTACCGACGCTAGAAGCACAAAAATCAAGGAAAAATGACCAAATTAGGAATTCAGCATAATTGGGAATACAAATCGCTTCACTTCTGAAATGCTCCTGTTGGAGAATGAATCCATAAAATAGGAGAGAACAAAACGGCGTCACACACATGCGACCTGATAGACCCGGGTCTGATTGTTTTCTGTGGGTCATCCACTTTTATGTGAGAGCAACACATTTATCTCGGTAGTGTTGAACAACAGCAAAGCTTAAAAATCTTGTCAAGGCAGCACATGAAATTTGCTCGAGTTCACACCTGTTAAGTCCGCTCTTCATGAGTATTCATGAGTCTTTGTCGCTGAAAACAGAGGAAGAACAACGAATGTTCAGAGAGTTGACAGGAAATATAACCGGCGGCAGCGAAGTCTCGACTCGGTTTTCAGGTCAGCGATTGTAGTTTGAAGCAGCCTTCTGCAAGTGAAGCTAATGTGCAGCACAAACCTCAGATTCTGCTTAAAGGTGAATTCAAGTGGACGGAGACAAGTGTGATCGCTTCAGAGAGACAGCGAAGTTATACAGTGTTCCTCTGAAATATTAAGAAGCACAGAGCTCAGCGGGGGAAACATTGCTTCAGAAAGTAGCAAAGTAGGTCACTGGTGGTTTTCAGTCACAGGTATTCAGGTATGTGTTTGATTGTTGTTTGCTGTTGTGTCAAAAATCACACAATGTCTTCGAGCTATCTGAGAAGAAATGAAAAAAACTCAATAAATTCCAACTCGCGAGAAATTCTGTGTTTCCATATGCAGGTCAAAATGAGACGAGATGCCACATGACAGTTTGTTACAGAAGCAGTCTTCTGCTTCTCTTCACAACTGTAAATTAATCTCTGAAGGGGATGTTACTTACACAATAAACTGTAATAAAATGTTCAAGTGTGTAACTAAAGCAGGGGGCTCCACCCCGTAGCTCGTTCCGGCCCGCCACCCGGTTCTGAGTAGATCAAAGAGGGTTTGAATAATATGCAGTGTTTCCCACACATAAACTTACCTTGGCAGGCCACCCAGGTTTATTTGGCAATTCATTATGCATCCATCCATCCATCATCTTTACCTGAACAGGTCACGGGGGGGCTTGAGCCTATCCTAGCTCACTTTTGGGCAGGGTACACCTTGGATAGGTTGCCGGTCTGTCACAGGGCCAACACAGAAACAAAGACCGTTCACACCTAAGGGAAATTTCTAGAACCACCAATTAACCTGAGATTCATGTTTTTGGACGGTGGGAGGAAGCCGGAGTACCCGGAGAGAACCCACGCAGGAACAGGGAGAACATGCAAACTCCACACAGAAAGGGTGAGATCCGGATTCAAACCCGGAACCTTTTCGCTGTGAGGCAACAATGCTAACCACTGCACCACTGTGCCACCTGCAGTTTATGTCAGCATTTCTTATTTATTTATTTTTTAACTTGTCTGAGCGAACGACACTATCGATACGATCGATTGACGAGTTGACCGTCTCCCCTCGCTGCCTTCACCTGTGGAGCAGTGCAGCGGAAGTGGAGCTCCGCCCTTCATGAAACACACAGAGAACAGAGGACAGGAAAACTGCGACCTGCAACGCACCTGAAAAACAAAGCATAGACCCTCACTCTGAGCTGGAAAGAAATGGATACTCATAAATTAGGTAAATAATATAAATACAATATTTTTGGCTGGAGGGCAACAGTGAGTGTCGCTTTCATTTTGTCAAAGTAGCTCTCAAAGGAAAAAAGGCCGGAGACCCCAGAACTAAAGTGTTCATCCAAAAGAACTTGTGAACTTAAAACTCGGTGGACATGATGTAACACACATTTCAATACTGTTCATTTCCACACTACAATAACAAATATGGTCTTTGGAAAACTCAAAAAGTCTTAATATTTTTCTCCACTGTTCTGTTTGTGGTTCCAGTTTGATGGTGTGAATCCATTTTCTTGTCGTTTCACAGGACCTCTGTCTGCATTGTACAAGGATGTCAGCGTGGTTCACCCCTCTCTGCTCAGCTGTCTGGAGCCCCTGGAGAGTCAGCAGGTTCGAGAGCTGCTGAGGAGACTCGGTGTTCATGAACTGGAGCCTCAAGAGCTGCTGGAGCAGCACATCTACCCGATAATACGGAGCAACAAATGGAAGGTAAAACTCACCAAACACTGAATCAGCTTGGCCTATTGTCATGTGAGAAATGATCACAAAAAGGATGATTTTTTTTTTTATGATTTTTAACATTTCATAATTGTCTTAAATGTCTTTTCCTCTTTCTCTTTCTGCCTTGCTTTTCCATCTGGTATTGATTCCACCTCCAGTCCAAGCCCGAGTCGGTGGTTGTGAGTTACTTAGTTTTCATCAAGCAGCACTCCTCCTCCAGCCAGGAGTACTCTGACACCGCAATACCCGTCCTCACCTCCAGGGGTCTGCTGAGCCCGGCCAATGAAAGGGTGCACTTCTCTGAAGAGTACGGCAACATCGACCTGCCAAAGAAGCTGCCTGGTAGGGAGAAGCCCACACAAGCATGAACACACACACACTGTGGCTGTAAAAGAAGAGTTAAACTCGAGCCCTTGTCCTCCCCCAGTTATTGTTCGGCGTCCATGTTGGCTCCAGAAAGACGACTAAAATAACCAAAATAATCACCGGAGCTTGTTCGTCCAAGTCCCCAGCTGCCATCTCCCTTTTTCTCTGGGTAGATTTTGGACATCAGCTGTGTGTGTGTGTGTGTGTGTGTGTGTGTGTGTGTGTGTGTGTGTGTGTGTGTGTGTGTGTGTGTGTGTGTGTGTGTGTGTACTGAATGTGTGTGGTCTTTTGTGAGGAAAGTGGTCAGTGATTATGTCAGGGTTTGCCTCCATTGTTAGGGTTAAAGAAAGCATGCCATGCCTGAGAGTATTGAACATAGTAGTTTGTTTGTGTTTGTGTTACATAAGCGCTCGTGGAGTGGGCAACCCGTCATGGAAAATGGATCAGAACTCCTGGCCGGCGCTTTGAGAGAGGCTGAATTTGTATAGACACAAACTCATGTTCCTTTTACAGTGTTTCTGCTCCGCTGCCCATTTTAAAGACGGCAATTGCAGCATTTTGATAATTTGAGGCATTTGATGTGGTGATTCTCATCCAATGACTTTTCTTGCAGAACAGCAGCTGCACATTTCACAGCTGAATTACATCCAAAATAATAAAAGCAGTCTAATTTTGGATGGTTGTTTGAAGACAACCGTACATTATGAAACTAGCCAGCTTCTCACATTTTTGGTATCACTTGTCATATTTGTTTAACAAAATCAAATTCAAAAAGAAGTTGGCATTCATTTTTCACAAATTAGATAAAAACCTTTTATACTACTGTATACTACTACATGATCAATGGTACATTGACCGAGCTATCGGTTTCAAGCTGCAGCTATCGATTGTTTTCATTTTTGACAAATCCACAAATTTATAATCGTTTAAAAATCAGATCAGATCAAAAGAACAAAATGGTCAACGCAGTCTTGTTTTGTTTTCAGACATTCATTTTCATAAAACAAAACAAAAACAGTAAAAACTGAGGAGGAACTGGGACCAGAGAGGTTCTGCTGAAAGTACGATTTTAACATTGAATTAATGTCAAAATCGTTTCAGCTCAAAGTCAATTCACGTATTCTGTTTTCTACTGGACTTGTGTTGCAATTGATTTCCTCCCTGAGGCGTTGGCTACTTTCACTGTTCACTCTGAAGGGTTCGGTTCTGTAAACAATGTAGCCGTTTTCCTTTTGGCAATAAAGCAGCGCAGCAGATGAATTACATTAATGTTGCACCTTCAAAAGGTAAACATTTCACATTGCATTAGCCTGTTTACTTATCTTTGTTTGCCAGGTTTTTGCCTCTTATTCAGGCTTTCTCTCTTGTTCTTCCCTCTGTGAACCTTCATCCCGCCGCCTCGCTGCTTTCCCCCCCCGCCAGGCTTTGATTGGATCCTGCTGAGTCCCTGCTACGTGCAGACAGACGACGATGTCGCAGGATGGAGGGAGCTGTTCAGCAGCCTGGGAGTCAGAGACGGCCTCATCATCCGCAAAGAGAGACGAACGCTCACTGCCAAAGAACTGGTGAGGGGGACATCCCTAACGTGTCATCACACTCCGCTCATGCTGCAAAAGATGCAATCATTCAGGCAACTAAAACAAAAACAAAAAGGAGACGAAGGTCATACCTGTTAGCGCAGCAGATAAAAGGCTCTAGATTGTGTTGTGTAAGGACGCAATATTTACCGGTTGCATGGACACCAGAGGCAGACCAGAATCTTCCTCTGCGTCCGTGACTCATCGGGATGAATAAGGTGGTGATTAAAGGATGAAGATACTAATGATTATGAGTCACGCCAGGACTAAAGAGATCAATAGCTGCTTTGAGGATGAGCAGAAAAAGCAGGTGACTGATGGGACGTGTCGGGGACATAGCCTGAGGGGTGCAGGTCAGACATTCCTGATGCCTGTTTTAGCCCGGGCTACAATACAGGGGATCGCATGTGGATTTGTAATGATGCCATCAGTCCTCGTGTGACCGACGCCGCCTCCATACAGTATTAGAAAGATGATCCTGTTATTATTCCTGCTTAAAGAATACAGAACACACCAGGTGCTCATAATTAACCGGAAAAGTCTGTTTTCTTTTCAATTGGAAACGACAACGTAGACGTTTATCAAACTGGTCACGTCATCGTCACATCCATTAATGTGAAACACTGAGAAACAAATTCTCTCCACCAGGTCCATTCATTAGCTGTTCTGGAGCTTTTGATCATGTCACGTGACCTTCATCATTTGGAGGGACAGCAGATGGAAATTAGCATTGTGCTAAATCTGATGCTATACATTCATTGTGCACTGTCCTTGTTTTAAATATACAAAATAAATTAAATAGATCAGCAGGGGACCTTTTCTCAGTTATTCTGCTATCGTGGATGTTTAATTGTCCGTTTTTTTTAATGTGCTGCTCAACAATAGTGTCCAAACAGCCATTTCTAGGAAAAGTAAAGAAAAAGATTAAAGTTATGATAAATGATGAGATATTGAGCCAAAATCTTGATAACAATTGACAGTATCTAATCAGTCTTTATACTCATATAATGGTTTAGTCAGAAAAATGACTGACCTCCTCTAATGTTTATCATGACTAGCTTTGCATGTGCTTTTTTTTTTTCTTCTTGCCTTAGGTGAACTTCCATAATAAGTCATTATTTAAGAAGATGATCTTTAAATGAATAAACGATTTTAATAGTGTTGAGTTGTCACCCTAAATGTAGCACAAAGCACACAGTACAGAAGCTGCATTGATGGATAACAAGGAGACTATGAGAGCAAGTTAAAAAAAAAAAAAAAACAATAACAAGATAACTGTTATTAAATGATAAAACGATAAAAAACACTATAATTGGCATGATTAAATTAAACAGGCGCCGGACCAGTGAGGATGAAAGTGTCTCTTTCTCTGTACGAGCTGCCAGTGGAGAGCCCCGGGTCGGTTTGATGTGATCAAACTCTCTGGTCCTGGTTTGGATTCTAGCAGCAGTGCCCTCGACATATTTCAGGCTTTTGATAAATGACAGAGGAAGACTAGAGAAGAATGGAAATCCAAACAGTTCAGTCTGGCGCAAACCTGCAAGAAACAGCAAAGTCTGTGAACACTTCAGTCGCGCTGGCTTCAGATTAACAATTTAGCGGCATGTCATTGTCAACGGTGAGGCTCATTCTTTCTTTCTTTTTCCGCTCCTCCGCCAGGCCTCCAGTCCCTGGGCGGATGAAAGTGTGACGTGGCGACAAAATCCAGGGGAGGGCTATGTGCTGGACGACTACCCCGGCGAGGAGTTTCATGCCCTGGCCACAGCCCAGCTGCCGGGCTCCCTCCTCCTGCAGCAGAGAATTGCTCTGCTGGAGCTGCTGGAGGCCAACTGGGCCACCGGGTAACACACACACACACACACACACACACACACGCACACACACACGCACACACACGCACACACCGTCATTTTGTGTCCGGTGCATCTTGTCCCATTTCTGTTTTGTTTGGGGAACCTAACAGCCACAGATGATGGCTCTGTTAATGGATTTGGGATTATTTAGGGTCACGTAGTAATTCCCATTACTTGCTCCGTGGCCATTAAGTGATTAAAGTGAAGTAAAGTAGGGACATTGTTCAACGGTTCAAAACCATTTTCTCCCTAAAAGAAAAGTGGTGACACACAAGCCTTTTGTTTGGGTTGAACATCGCCAGATAATCGGATTAATAATCTGGATTTAGTTGCTTTTAGTGCCGTCCCGTCTCATGACTTCTCGTTATAGATGTGTGCGAGGAGGAGACGGCGGTTCGGTTTAGGAGGTCAACCAAGCTTACAAACTCACACCGGTGAGCGGTGCACTCTACTAGTACGTCCTGCCAGTGTCTTCTTTATATCACATTTGGATGAATAATTAAAAGATCGCGGCATCGTTTCTACACGTCGGAGCTCATTTATTATTCATGCTTTACTGCCAACCATTTTGTAACGCACGCAAGTTTCAGCTTCATACTGTGACCTATTAAATAAGAGCATTAAGAACATGTACAAAATCTACAATCAAATAAATATTAAAATCAAAATTCCAAGAACAATATAAGTAAAAAAAAAATTTTTTAAAGTAGTAATACAAATGAAAAAAAAAGAAGTCATAAAATGAATATACATTTACACCATGCCAGTCAGGAGTTTGGACACGTTTACTTTTCTTCAATTTAGCTTTTTTTTTTTTTTTTTTTTTATTGTAGAACAAAACTGAAGACACCAAAACTGTGAAATAACACCTATGTAAGAAAAAAGTGTAAACAAAGCGAAATGTGCATCATATTTTAGATTTCTCATAGAAAACATCGTTTGCCTCGATGACAGCTAGAATCACTATTTTCAGTATTTGAACCAGCCTCATGAGATCGTCATCTGAAACGGTTTTCACTTACAGCCTTGTCAAAAGCTAAATGGTGGAATTCCTTGTTTTTCTTTTGAACTCAAATCTATTTCACAGCTTTCACTTTTAAACTCATATCATTACACATCACTACAGGACCGAGTCATTCATGGTATTCAAAGTCCAGGCTATTCAAACCTACCATAATTTTTTTTTTATATATCAGTTTTTATAGCCTGGGAAGCAATATTGTGTGTTGTGGAATTATTTTATTTTCACATGTATCGCACCATAAAATGTTGTCAGTAGAGATATCTTTCTATAGTTGTGTAGAGGGGATTGTCTACAATCCGGCAATATCTCAAGCATGTTTGTTGGACACTACATGACTCAGCAATTTTAAAACACATGAAATGCCATTGTTTTATTCAGCTAAGTCTTTCACATCTTCAACCCAACTTTTGTATCATTGCTACGCAACATAAAACATGTTATTTATTTGAATTTATTTATTTTATGGGCACTTTATTTGAAATTGAAAGAACAAGAGGGGGGAGAGAGCAGGTGAATGACATGCAGGTGGTCCGGACACAAAAAAAGGGACTCATGATATGTGTGCTAATAACTCGGCTGTCGGTTTGGCACCCAAATACATTATTTCATTATTTTTCATACAACGCGGGATGTAATATCAGCTCTCTGTTGGAGGTGGGGCAGAAGGGATTTCAAAACCAGATTAGTCGTGCAGACAAACAACGAGTATCATCAGAAAATGCGAGTTCTGCTGTTCATTTTGAAACGTTGTTAAGCTGCCATTTATTTCACTGATGAGAAGTTTTCCTGATCATTTAGCACGTGCAGCGCTGCTGACTGATGAATATTCTGCAGAGGAATGTAGGTCAGACATTTCTGCCACTGTGTTGAGTCGTCACGAGTGACATCGAGCTCGCCGACCTACAGACGAAGAGCTTTGCGTCCGCGCTCTGCGATAATCAGATCTCTGACGTTCGGATGTGAACGAAGCGGTCGCTGTGTGGTATTCTGCTACTTCCCGCCTGAAAACTAATCCATCCGTACCCTTTCCCATCCTTCCAGACACTGCTACTCGCAGTACCTCACAGCCCAGGTTATCGACGACGACGGGCGACCAATCAGAAGCACCAGGTCCTCCTTCTACCTCTTCTTGTGTCGTCTGGAATGGGTGCCGGCGTATCGCCCGCTGAAGGGAGAGCAGCGGGAGAGGAAGTACCTCCGTCCGAGCTTGGTCTACCTGACGTCTCCTGAGGTCACCGGCCTGCTGGGGACTCACGTGGACTACGTGGACGTTGACTCCAGCGAGTTCAGCAGAGCTCTCGGTAAAAATGCGTCTCCAGTGGTGGACGTCTCTGTCGTCATCGGTGACGTGATCCAACAGCTCGGGCTCTCAACTTTTTGTCTCCTCTTTCAGGGATGAGAGAAATGATCTCGGTGGAAGTTCTGATCGACTACCTGAAGAAGTGGTGTGTCGAACCGCAAGCAGACGACGAGGAGCAGAGACCACCTGAAGACGAGCCAGAAGGGACATCTTTCACCTCCACAGTTCAGCACATCCACAACGTCTACACCTACCTGCATAAGAACTGTCCCCAGAGCAGGCTGAAGGAGCTGTTCCAGCACACACCCGCTGTGTTCGTAGAGTATAACAGGTACGTCGTCAGCTGCGTCGGCGTGCTTTTTCAGGTAAATGTCAAAAATCAAAACTCCCGAGACTAAAAAGTGAAACTTTGCTTCCCCAGGCAAGATAACAACTGGTGTTCAGGCCGCTTCTACCACCTGAAGGAGGTGTGCTGGAGGGACTCCACGAAAATGTTCCTGCGCTACAAACAGCTGACTCACCGACCGGACAGCCCCGTCCAGGAGCCCAAAGTCCTGGCTCCTTTCTACTATCCGCTGGACGGCATGGAAGACTTCTTCAGGAGAGTAAGCTGCTCCGTGAAGGCCAATCAGCACAGAAGCCTTTTTGACGTCTGTCACTCGCTCGTCATCACAGAACAGATAAACTTAACGAATAAATCCACACTGGCTCAGTCACCTACACGAGAGATGCACATCACCCTGTTGGTGTTGTGTTTGCTGAGCCCTTTCCCCCTTAGTTACTGTTGTTAAGGGTTCCTGATGTTGCTCCCTCAATGACCCGTAAACTAAAGCAGCTGTAGTTAAGCTAACGTTAACTCTGTGATTCGGAGAAAGAGGACTGGAGTTGGGTCAGTGAATTGTCATTTAATTATACATTTAATAAAACAGACATAGACAGTATGTTGTCATTCACCTGTTATTCTATTCGGATATCGAGACGATGAATTATAAACACGGTATTTTACTATAAAGACACTGCACTGTGTCTAACATTTTAATTTAAACGGTTCAGTGTCCTGAAACGCTTTGCTGTCCTTTTCTCTCTCTGCTCTGCCCAACCGGTCGAGGCAGATGGCCGCCCACCTCTGAGCCTGGTTCTGTCGTTTTCTCCTTCCTGTTAAAGGGGAGTTTATTTTCCTCCCAGACGCTCGTGTGAATCGTTGAATTGTTTTGTGTAATGCTGCAAAGTTCTGTTGTGAAGACTTTACTATGTTAAGTGCCCTAAAATAACTGTTGTGATCTGGTGCTGGATATATAAATTAAATTAAATTAAATTGAATTGAATTCATTAATTGAAACACTACTATTGGAAAAGAATTTGAAAACCAATATATATAATAGATTGAAATGTCTAAAACACACTAATAATGCATCTGTGATGATCTTATTTATAGCTGCTGAACGTGGATCCAAGTCCCAACATGAAGCAGTATGTGGATTTGTTGGAGCTGATCTGTTCATCATCTCCGATTCCAACTGCTGAAGTGCTGCAGGACGTGTCCGTACTTTATGCCACACTTGGTGAGGACATTTAGATTACCAGTCTTTGCATACTTCACTCTGTATGTGTCTGAAGCTCATCGTGTCTCTGTTCAACAACTGGGAAGTCTCCCCTTGATTTGTTACATCCTCCCTCTAGTTTTCTGTATTCTCAATTTAATCTAAAATAATGTAATATCTATTTCAACAGCTCAAAAGTGTAAGCTTCCGATGTCTGGAGATCAGGACAACTTCCTGCAGTCCAACCTTAATTCCGCTTACTGCTCCACTTTGAAAGGTGAGTGATGAGCCCTTCAGTACCTCTTTAATCTGTGTCTCTCACAAGCCTTTTGCCAGCCCGACTACATGCTGCGAAATATTCGCTGCAACCTCGTATCATCTACGACCTGTCAGCACGTTTTAAAATCAACCGGGGAGAATCTGCTGCTGCTGCCTGGAAATCCTTTACACTGGAGACTGAATGAAGCCAGACAGCCAACTGTACTGAGTTCACAGCAGTATACATGTCATCAGGGACCAAAGACAAGGGAGAAAAAAACCTATTTTCATAGAGGTTAAACAACCATGTACATCCTGGTTTGTAATGCTGCCCTCTGCCCTAAAAGTGGCATTAAGTTGGCAAAAGGCTCTGAAGAGTGGACTGACCTCCACCTCCTGGGGAGAGTTGAAGAGGAGGTGTGAGGGGAACACATGATGTGAAGATAATATGTGAGGTGAAAGGCACAGATTCAGGCCAGTTTTGGGAGGTTATTACTGGTTTGGTCACTAACACGATCACCAGTGGCAACAGAGGCTGTGATCCACGGCTCATTGAATCATCGTAGGTGCTTTAAAAACCTCTGTGCCCGATTACTGCAATTTGGGTCTTTATTGAACACGCAGACATAATATTTACTTTAGATTCAGTGGGACTTACACTTCCGGAGGATGTTCGTGTCTATGACATCACACTGTATACACATTTAAGTCAAAATGGGGCTAAAGTGTCAAAAAGCAATTTGGTGATGACTCCTTAAAACTGGTTAATAAGGAGCTCAAACCAAGATATATAAAACTGGTGAACAAATTACTTAATGGCAGCACTAAATTCCCTAAATATAAATACCCTCAAACATGTTTCTGGCCTTTATGTAACGGCATTTTCTTGTTCCCCTTTGTTTTTTTTTTGGTTTTTTTTTTTTTTAACAATAACAACACTTTTAGCAATTGAGACCATATAACATTATGATTTTAAGAATCAGGAGTAGTCGCACAGACACGGTGAGAAAGAAAGACGCATGCTGAGTGTATTGAAGTCATTCTGTGTATCTGTGTCTCTGCTCTGTGGTCAGGTATGGTGTCTGATAAGAGGGTCTTCCCCACCAAGGATAACTGCTGGGTGAGTCTGGCACGTAAACCCATGATCGCTGACAGCAAAGAGCTGGAGAAGATCTTTAAACCTCACCAGCAGGCGTGTCTGCTCAACCTGCCGGCAGCAGAGAAGAAGAGCACTCCTAGGGGCAAGACGGGGAACTTCGGTACGCCGCTGCCGCTTTGTTTTCTTAGTTGTCCGTGTTAGATTTTGAAAGAAAAAAAAAAGACAATTATTACTGCTGTCGTGCGATTGCTTTGCCAGGTCATACAGTCGCTCCCGTACCTGCCTTCAAAGAGGAGGACAGGCTGTTGTTCCTGGAGATCTGTGGTATCCGGCAGCTTTCCCAGTGCGTCAAGTACGAGCCTCAGACGGAGAACCTGCGGCCGTGTCCGTCCATGCAGGCCCTGGTGCGCTCCGTCATCCCCTACATCCAGAGGTTCCTGTACCACCAACACGACGAGCTGGGAGAACTCTACACTGAGCTGACCGACAGCAACATCGCAGAGAAAATCAAGCACCTTTCCTTCGGACAGGTCAGAGGATCAATGTGAAGGAATTTGCAACCCCGGGTTGGTTTAAAGATGAAGTAGGGTCATACGCATTCAAAGCCTTGTTGAGGAAGAATCTCCGACCGTGATCGCTCACACCTTCAACATTCAACATCCAGCCGCGTTCAACAGCAGAAACTTCCTCTCAGCTTCATTCTCTGCCTGAGCTGCTTCTCTCCACAGCAACAGATTTAATAACGTGAACATTTGCACTCATCCTGTCATTTACTTTGCACTTTGTGTCTAATTAGTACCTGATTTAATGAGGCAGGAGCTCATCAAGCAGTCAGCTTCTCAGACTTCTGTCCACGAGCGTTCTGTGACTAAAGAAAAGAGAGTCGGTGCGGTGCATTGGTGGATTCATCTGACATCAGCAAGCTCAGAAAACAAAATCCTTGTAGCAGCCCGACTGTTAAATTCTAGTTCAAACCACAGACTGTATATAAAAGTGGACGTAACTCCCGGTTCTGAAAAAGGAGTCCGATGAGGAAGTGGCTTAAACTGCAATACCACCCAGTGCCATTTTGTTAACCAAAGTCGCTCCTTCTTAATAGCTTCCTGGAGGTCCATCTGAATATAATCCGTCATTAATTTGAAAATAAGCTTCAAAAAAGACCTGTTTTAGGGGCCGTATCTGTTTGATTGACAGGCCTGTGGTGCAGTCAGGCTACGGCAATCGGTGGGCGGGACGTAGTATCGGCGGGTTTCCAATAAAGATCGAGTCAGATCCACCGCTCGCTCCCCCTCAGCTCGTCCAAATATGGTCGCTTCCTGCTCCGAACTAGCACGATGGCGCCGGCCCAAATCTGAGCTGAAGGCACACACGCCTTAGTATAAGAAAAAGCTAAAGTGATCATGAAGTTCGCACTCCGGGACTCTTAACACCTGAAGGCAGGAACAAAGTAGAAACACAAAGGAAACAAACGTGGTCTGATTGTCGACAGGTGGGGAAGCTGTACATTCGCTACCAGCTGGACGTCTCTGACAGTGAGGACGCTGTGATCGAGCTGCAGGACGTCATCTGTCTGCTGAAGGACCAGAAGGAGTTCTACATCCAGAAAGATCACCTCGCAGCCAAGCTGGACATCTGCAGGTCTGTGCAGGACCTTCAATTAGCCAAGAAGACTTCAAACATTCACAAACTGTTAAAGTCCTGTTGGAGCAGTCGAGAGTTAAAACCGGAGCTCCAAAGCACATACGGTCCTCTCAGTGTAGGACATTTAAATTTTTTTTTTTTAAAACCTTTGGGAGGCAGCTTTCCCCTCCTCAGTCTAAAAAAAATTGGAGGGTTTCAAAAATGTTGGGGACACTTTAAAAAAAAAACAACAGCACCCTAATTAGTGAAATGAGCCCAGAATGGAAAGCATATATTAATCACCAACAGGAGTAAATAAAAAGAAAAGAAAAGTGCGTAGCAAATTCCCTCTTAGTGTTCCTGTGGACAGTTTCCTTGTGGAGCTGTGGGGAGACGTAATGACACGATTTGTTGACGTCAGACTATAGAGGTCTGTTTCACGCAGTTTGTCTGATCTTCGGACTGAACTGTTTCAGTGTTCACACATGTTTACTCTTTTAAGACAAACTGTAAATATTGTGATGCTGTCCCAAAGAAATGAGGAGACCCTGTTTCCATTCAGCCACATCAATCCGGACATATGCGACCCGGCCGTGATCGTACCGCTTGTGTCCACATTCGTTGAGCAGAGGAAACACGCGTGTCACGAGGACACATTTAAAAACTGCCTACTCAGCTGACGTCCTCTGAATATCAATAAAAATAAACACAGCTCCTTGTTCCCGTGTTGGTATCTGACCTGGTCCTCCGGTGTGTTTCCGCCACGTTACAGCAGGTTCGTTAGTTGGTTTTTTTCCTCCATCGAGTCGTTCACCTGATCTGATCTCTGCCGGCTCTTCTTTTATTTTTATTTAATGTCCTGTGTGGTTCTGCTGATCAGCTGAACTGTAGCCGACTGACAGCAGGAGAAACTTACTGCAGACTTAAGTTATGAAGCAGCTGATTAGTGGATTAAAACACACGACGCACTCCTCTTCAATTCAATTCAATTCAATTTTATTTATATAGCACCAAATCACAACACATTAAAGTCCTTACAGCAAGACTTTACAACATTAAACAGAGAAACCCAACAATTCAACAATTCCCACATCAGCTAAGAGGGGAAAAAAACTCCTCTTTTAAGGGAGAAAAACCTCCAACAGAGGGAAGAAAAACTCCCTTTAACAGGAAGAAACCTCCGACAGAACCAGGATCAGAGGTGGGTGGCCATCTGCCTCGACCGGTTGGGGTGAGAGGAGAGCAGAGAGAGAAAAGGACAGCATAGAGATAGAAGAGAAGAACTGTTGGTGGAGACGACAAGCGCAGGACAGAGACATGCAGCTCCATGCATCTCTTCTCATCGTGTTTGTCTTGTAGTTTATCTCCTGTCAGTTCTGTCTCACATCAGACCCACAGCTGTGGGAGGCCCCGCCCCCTTTGATCCACTCACTGAAACAATGAATTACTCTGACCTGAATCATCGGGTTTCTGACATTCAGGTTCCTGCTCTTGTGCTCATTTACGTCTATATTTTCGTGACGTAGCCGACGTGTTCATTTGCATACAGAGCGGTGGAAGTGAGATCTGATCTCCAAGTCGTCACCCGGGACGCATGTTGATGTTGATGCCGGGTGGAAACACTCGGCCCAAAGCTGGCCACTCGTGATCCGATCTCTCCAGGACGGATTCGTCTGGACTGATGTAGAAAAATGGAAACAGGGTCATTGTGATTATGTGATTGGCCGTTTGTCTTTCACGTTACTTGTAATACCTTGTAATCCTGTTTGTGTGTGTGTGTGTGTTTGTGTGTGTTTTCCAGGGAGCTGGCGAAACTGTTCTGCACAGAGAACAGCCACAGGAAAGAGCTGATGCATTTCCTGAGTGGCCTGACAACCTCGCTGGATGTGAGTGATATATGATCCCTTCACGCTTTGACCACTAATCTATACCCTGTGAAAAGTTCCTGCTCGCTCGCGGTCTTTCATCCAGTCACTCTTTATCTTTTTGATCTCGCGCGCACGCACGCACGCACACACACACACACACACACACACACACACACACACACACACACACACACACACACACACACACACACACACACACACACACACCGCTGCCACCACCGAGCTGACCGTAGCTACAACTAATGGCTGTTTCCCCGGAGGGAGTCGCGTTTACATTACACGGCAACTTCTCCCCGGCGCCGTGCAGCCTTGCAGCGTCAGGCCTCAGCTGTGATCCAGACAAACATCCTCTCCTGGTTTTTTCTTTGTGCCGCAGCAGAACCAGAACAGCGTTATGTAATCGATGTGAAATTCAGACCCATGTTTGACTTAAGTTCCATTTTACAAAGTCAATGAAATGCGTGAGTGTTTGATGAAAAAGGTTTTATCAGACGGACGCGCGAGGCCGACCTGCCTCCCGACTTATTACATCCACTTTAACTTTTTGATTATTCCACGGAAGAAATCAGTCACCGGCACGTTAATTAGGTCGTCAGCATTTTAATGAGAACGTCTTAGCGAGAGAATCTGACAGGAGGATCTATTCAGCACCAGTCTTATGATGTGAATTATGTGATTATTGTGAATGAGGACGTGTCGAGTGGATCCGTCCCGTGTGTTACTACTCGGTGTTTGTAGTGTGGAAACAGCCGGCGACATGAACCTCACAGTTCTTCCAGTGTGAACAAAACAATGAAATCCAGCTCGACTGTTAAAGCGTGAAGAAAAACTTTGATGCGTAACAAATGTAATATCCTCCACTGAGATTAGATCTCAGCTCTGTCTCCTCAGTCATTAACGCTAAGCTGCAATAAATGCATGTGCAGGACCCGAGAGGCCTGAAGAGACTCCTGATGAAAGAGGACATCGGAGAGCTGCCCAGTGATGAGGAGCAGTGGGAGGTCCCAGAGCCTCCCAAACCAGAGATCACCCCGGACCGAGGTACGCAAGACACACTTCTGCTGGCTTATGTTTCTGTGTTTCTGTGATTAAGATCACTTAATGATTGTTGTTTCCTTCTTGTGGTCAAATCCGATGCGTCTGATCTGTCGTCAGGATTTTTTAAATTGCCATTTGTGGCCTCAGTGAGCGCTACGATACAAAAACCACAGACTGCGTATAAAAGTGGGACGTAGCTTCCGGCTCTGAAAAATGTGGCCGATGCGGAGGTGCCTTCAACTGCAATACCACCAAGGGCCACTAGAGGTCGGCTCCAAAACGCCTCCGGCAAAGCAAAGACGAGTAAAAACATGATCGGTAACCACAGCAATCAGACAAGCTGACAGAGATGAGCTTGTACCGACGTTTATCGTATCGATGCCCATTTAACTGAAGAATTAGGGGAGATAACCTGAAAGAAGAATTCAAATCTACAAAAATATCTCATAAACCCATATTTAATTGAAAATAGACTAAAGACAACATATCATGTGTTGAAACGGAGATATTTTATTGTTTTTTATTGTATATGCTCATTTTGAATTTGATGCCAGCAACACATCTCCAAAAAAAAGAAACACGTAGTAGAACATTTTATAATTAATTAGATTAATTGGCAACAGATCAGTGACATGTTTGGGTATCAAAAGAGCATTTCAGAGAGCAATAGTCTCTCAGCAGTGAAGATTGGGAGAGTTTCACCATTCAGCGAAAGACTGCGTGGGACGATAATATATTATCGTAAATTAGAGTCATTAGATCCCTCATTTTCAAAAAAGCTGACCAGCAGCTCTAAAATGTTTATTAAAAGGTACGCTAATCTGTTTGTCGTCAGACAATAAGCAGTCATTGACCTCGATCTGAGGGGGAATTTTGGAGAGGTTGTTGTTATTAGTGTTTACAGCCCTCCAAACGTTGGCAGGATTTGAACATGAGCTAGATACGAAATCCAGAAAGTTCTTTCTGCTTTTTTCTCACTGTGAATGTGCATGTTTCTTCGTTTTTCTAAAAGCCGTCCAGTGGGAGCGACCTCCATCTTTGTCTCGTGAGGGGCCAAGTTTTGTTTCTGTCCATGAACAGGCCTGATCCTTTGTGAACCAGGGGTGTCATCTATTTTTTTACTTCATACTTTTGAAAGGGTGCATGTTTATTTATGACTGTGAGGAAGGTCTTTGTGGAGACTTCCAGAACTGGCTCCATATCTGGCGTTATACGGTAAATGTCGCTGTGGTAGAGATCGTTGAGGAAAAGTTCATTCACATTTTTGAAATAACGATTAACAACAATCTGGGATTGTGATCTCTTTAAGCAAGTGTTCCTAATTCCTAAAACAGGCCACCGGGCAGTGATCACTAATCCCAAGATCAACTACTCCAGCAGAAACCATTTTATTACTCCCACTGGATAATATTAAGTAAATCCGTGTTGAATTGTGAGGGTTTTTGAGATTGGGTCTGGTAGGCTGAGTAATAAGCTGCAACAAATTGAGGCTGCAACAGATCTCTTTAAAATGATCGGAGGCGTTGGAGAGCCTGTCAATGTTAAAGTCACTCATGATAATTACTTCTCTATTTACGTATGTAGAGAGAATATTTGCCAGCTCGTTTATGGAGCAGCTGAGGGAGGTCTTTATATACCAACTACAACAACGTGATCATCTGATGCAATAAACTCAAAACAATTTGGTACAGAAACAGCACGTAGCAAGGAGACAGAAAAACAGGAGTTTATAGAAATGCAGCCCCTTCCCTGCAGCTCCTGTCAAGTCTGAATAAAGTGTCATCATTTATTGCCACATCAGAGTCACTCAAACTGAGAAAACAGGATATCTGGCTCTGCCTGGGAAACCAATATCTTTCCATCATCTAATTTCTGCCCCTGGAGCAAACTACTAATGTTGAAATGGCAAACCTTCCCTGCATTTGAGAAGGTATGGTGCACTTAAACTAAACATTTCACGGCTCCCGGCAGCAGGAGGAAGACTCTGCTGTTTCTGAGATCCTGTCCAGATAGGCATCTGACAGACAGGCAGACAGTCACCACAGTGACTGCAAGAGTTGATAGGACAGTCTTGACCAGCAGGGAATGGTGGAAGAGGTGAGGTGAACCTTTGGTTATCAAGCGCGAACCAACAGCGACGTCACTCGTTGGTTTGTGAGCGGCCGTGATGAAGCCTCGAGTTTGAATTTTGACCGGTGCCATCTTTCTAGTTCGGATCGGTCCGGAGCAGGAAGCGACTTGATCTGATTGGAAACCTGACGACACTACGTCCCGCCCACCGATTGCCGTAACCTGACTGCACCACAGGCCTGTCAATCAAACAGACACGCCCACAAAAACACATCTTTTTGAGTCTTCATTTCTAATTAATCAGGTGGACCGCCAGAAAACAAATAAGAAGGAACTCGTGAAGGAATTTTCTTGACTGGGAATTTTGGGGGCGTGTCTGTTTGATTGATGGGCGTGGAGTGCTGTCAGGTTACAGCTATTGGTGGGCGGGACGTAGTACCGTCTGTTTCCCAATCAGAGCGAGTCAGATCTACAAGATGGCGCCGGCTTCATAACGGCAGTTCACAAACCAATAAGTGACGTCACTGTTGCTTACCGCTCTAGCCAGCCTCAAGTGGCCATTCGAGGAACTGCAATTTATTGGCACCTCAGCTGCTGGATCACATATATAAGAACCAATCCTGTCGACTTGTGTGGTGGAGCTTTCCATATAAAAGGAGCAGAAGAGGGTGGAGATAGAGGCGAGCACTGAGTTGCATCGAGGCTCCTTTAAACCATTTGAAGATTTTATTTCTTTGAAAACTTCTTAGTATGAAATGTTTATGAACATAGACGAGTTTTTGAATCAATGAACCGGGAGAAGGACTTAAAAGTGTGGAATGTTTGGAAAATATCCAGAAAACAAAGCATGTGCAGCTCAGTGTTGATGTGTGAGAGCGTCTCGGTTTGAAGCAGAACATCATCTGGAACATGAGATGAATTCTAACAGCTCACTGCTGCTTCCATCTGCACTTCCTCCAATTCTCTCCGTGACACTTGCCCTGATTTCCATTATCATTTCATAAAATTTAAAGTGGGTTTTTTCTCTCAGTCGTAGCCTCGCACAAACACTCGCCCTCCACACACACACACACACACACACACACACACACACACACACACACACACACACACACACACACACACACACACACACACACACACACACACACACACAGAAAGATAACTGGTGTGCTTCTAACATATGCTTATTCGGGTTTGTTCACTTTTGTGTGTGGTGACATAAAAGAGCAGCTGTTGCCAGGGCTCAAAGAGCGAGAGGAGCAGATTCCTCACTGCAGCAGAGAACACACACACACACACACACACACACACACACACACACACACACACACACACACACACACACACACACACACACACACACACACACACACATCTACAAGGATTAATATGATCAAAGACTTCTTCATTACAAAATCTGTTTTCATGGCATGACGGCCTTGAAACAGGCTCACGCTGGGTGTTTTACAGCTTTTATCCAATCTCTTCCCTCTTCTTCTCTGGTTTTTAACTCTTTAACTCGTCCTCCAGTGCTATCAAGGAGCTTCTCCTCCATCAGCTCCCCAGAGGAGCCCTCCCGCCCTGCACAAGAGGACGGGGAACAGACGCTGGCTTGCTGGCCTCCTCGGGCATCGATACTGAACACAGGAAGCAGTCGAGCAGGTACTTGATGCAGCCGCTGAGATTAGAGGAAGGATCGGTCGTGTTGGCATTATAAAAGCTTCATGTTTTAATTTCTTGTGTTTGCCAACAGGTCAGGCAGTCAGTACCGTGGTGGAAGCCGTCATGAAGATGTGGCCTCCTCCTGCCGGACCCAAAGACCGAGACCCAGAGAAGGACGCCGCAACCAGAGGAAGCAGCCACGAGGGAAACCAGCCAATCAGGAGCGGCGCCAGCAGACCTGCGGACCTTCAGAGAGTCCCGAGCCATCCGGGGCAACCAAACACTGCTGCTGCGACCACCAGCGCTCCACGGCCTCCAGGTTACACATTGAACACACGTCCGTCTTCTGCAGCTCGGTGTTTGTACTAGTTTAGAGCCAAGCGTTGTCGAGCGTTTTGTGCCCTTTAAGCTCATTGGGTTTTTTTTTGGTCCATAAACACAAAGCATTGTTTCCAACCACAGCAGCCATTAGTGTTCAGTTAAAAAGCTGTGATATACACACTGGACACGACCTGCCAAGCAAGCAGATGACAAAGTTAGTAACTAAATCTTGAATAAAGTTGAACTGCTAGCAGCCAAAATGCCAGATATTTCCATCAAGAGAGATAAAACAGAACTTCTATTCAGGTGGCAAACACATTCTGCTCAATGTGTACGTTTGATAACGTGTTGGCAATAGTGTGAAAAATATGGCCATTTCCTGTTTTCTGCTTATTCTGTTCTGCGGCTTTAACTCGCATGGAAAGTTGTTTTAGAAATTGGAACAGTTAATTTCCTCAGCTCATGATGCAGAAGTAGTCAATGAGAACACGGAACAAGCAAGTTCTTCTTTAGTAGCACGAGCTGCTCATTCAAAGAGCTTAAAAGATGCTCTGAGAGGAGATAAAGGAGACGTTTAACCACCATGTACAACCGATATTGACAGTAATAACATTTAATGTTAATGAACACATAATGCAGCTCCATGCTACTGAAACTACCGTTTATATTTGTGAGCAGGTCACATTCAGAGTTGGGTTTTTTTCTGCTCCCATGTAGAATTTGAACATTTATTTAAGCGCCCATGCGAGTTTGAAAAATACACAATAGTTCCTGCTATCATTCTTCACAATCTGTAACGGTCCAGCACGTCCTGTCGGCGCTAAACTCGTCCATGTGGTGTTGTCTGTCCCGCACAGAGCGCAGTCAACAGAGTGAGACCACCGAGTCTGACCGAGCTGAGGCCGGAGGGGAAAGTCTCGCAGATCCCAGACCAGCACCGAGTCCTCCGTCTGCACCGCCTGCCGACGCGGCCGGCGACCAGCCCGCTCCCAACAGCCTGTAGGCTTCTTCTTCCAATTTCCAAATCACCGGACATATCGACAGAGAAATCTAATGTTGCTTTGCTCAACACCTTCTCCTTGTCCCTCCCTGTCCCGACCGATTGTCTCTTTGTCTCTCTTATCAGCGCTGGTCCTGAGCCCGTGGTGATTTCCACAACTTTCCAGGGGACCGCAGCCGCTGAGACTCAGCGTCCTCCTCTGAACATGGACCTCCCTCTCTGGAACAAAGCTCAGCCTCCACAGGCCACGCTGGAGGACATGGAGCTCACCTGCCAGAGACCCACCACCGTCAGTACATTCACTGCGAGCGTTGGCGTCCCGGCGGGCTCCGTGTTGTCAGTCTTTTCTTTCATTTCTTTCGTTTCTTTTGCAGGTGGTGTTATCTGACGACTTGATGGACGTGGCGGCCATCGGCGAATGGGGCGAGCAGCTGGTCAACTCCTTCCTGTGTCACTGGAGGGACAGCGGCGACCCCAGACGACCCGCGAGCGTCCTGTGGTGCAACCAGAGCGGAGAGACCGGCCAGCCCTACGACTTCAAACTCACGTTCGGGCCGGCGGGAGCTCCGGGGGTCGTGTACGTGGAGGTGAAGTCCACCATGAAGAAAGAGAAGTCGTTCATCCACCTCTCTGCCAACGAGCTGGACTTCGCACTGAAGGAGAAGGAGCGCTACCACATCTACCGAGTGTACAGCGCGGGAGACGCTCACAACGTCCACCTGTGTCGCATCAGGAACCTGGCGCAGCATCTCCACACCAAAGACTTGGCCCTCTATCTGTTTGTATAAATCCGGTTGGAGTCTGTGGGGAGATTTGCACAATGGCGGCCCGAACCAGCTGCCCGGAAGCAGTTTTGTATGCCTTTTAAAATTCCTCATTAAATGCACTAAGTTTCAGTCTTTTTAAATGTGCCCATTATACTGTTTGTGTTTTGTTTATTATTTTGCCTGCTTGTGAGCAAAAATGTTGTTCATTCTTTTATTGTTGACAGACTAGTGCACTATTTTCTATGTGGTCAGTGGCCATGTTTAAATGTTTTAACCCTTTTTTATTCCCCTACCTCACCTTCACTAAGCATTCCTTTCAAATAAAAAACCTTTTTCTTCCAGCATAAGAAGTTTCTGTCCCTTATTTAACCTTTCAGACGGTTTTAGCACATCTTTAGTAATGAGGGTGTGTGTCGCTTTAACCCGGCTGACAGATGAAGTGATTATTGCTCAGGGTTAAAGTTAAATCAGGTGGAAGCGCAGCTGACTGGACAGGTCCCTCACTTCTGGTAATCACACTGTCGCAGTGAACAGAATGGACTTTGTTCAAGCATACATAACATCTATATGATGCTCACAGAGCTCCTTCACTCACCTACAACCACTTAACAGGTTGTTGTTGTTTTTTTAAATGAGAAACCACCTGACATTCTGCTCAGTTCCAGCCTGAACCACAGAAAGCTGCACAATCTTCCCTCGTGAATGTGTAAGCGATGCAGAAAGACAACCAAGCGTTATGAAATAATTCTCAGTGCCTGTCTTCATAATATTGTGTGACACAAACCTGAAACTCCCGTTTAAAGGCTCCACGGTGGTCCCCGTCTCCGTCTCCGGTAGCCAAACTCCTGTGTACTTGTTGTTGGATGGCGATGTTTCCAAATCGGGACACTTATTGCCCGCGTGATGAGAGTTGGTGAAGAGATCAGAAACAGCAACTCTCTCTTTTCATGTTGTGATGCAACCTCCCGGTAACCAGAGGGCTGTTTTCTACAAAGGATCAGTCACGGGAAACACGTCAGTGACACGCAAAGTGTTCCGGATGAACCAATAGCGGGGCGGTTCTGATCACAGCGGGGGGTTATAACATGTAAAAGCTGCATAATATCATTCCTGCACGGAGCTCACGAACTAGGTTATTTGTTTAAAATGCACTGCAGGATCCTACGATGCATTTTAATAGGACGAGTGAATACAATGTCCTGAAAGAGAAAAAGAAGCGACAGCATCAGGCAGGCTGAGGTCAGTGTGAAGATTGTTCTGGTGTGTTGTCAGAGACAGAAAGTGTTCCTGGGCCTCGACTACCAGGTGATGCTTGTTTTCACAAACAAGCACTCTGATACTAGAGGTGGGACTCTTCTAGCACTGCATAGCTGCCTCCTCTGTGCCGGACTCACGGTGCATTCATGTGAAGCTTGTAACTTCAACCTTCAGTTCATCTTTTTTGTGATGATAATAACGGAAGACTGACTGTCGCAGATCTGCCGTTAATTCCTTCATATTTTAACAGCAAACCAATAAACCAGTCGACACAGTTGGTAAGTTAAGTTGTGCACCAGTTGTGTCCCCCAATGGTGAGAAGATAACAATCCCCCCCCCCCCCACACACACACACACATACAGTAGAAAATGTGTTAGATATATTCTCCGGTTATGAAAATTGGCAACTGTTCTGTCTCATGTCATTCCCTATTTATTTTCAATTTATTTTTATTTATTTATAAATAATAACATACTCTTTGTGACAGTCTTTCAAATCTGTTTAAATGTATATTTACCTTGTAAATGTATTTATTTATAATTTATTTATAAAGGGGAAACATATGAAAGAACAGTAATCCAACTACATCAAGTGCCAACAGTAGCTTCTATTTAAATGATAGTCTCATTGATATTAATTCAGTCAACACAAAAATAAATAACACACACAAAACTGGGGCTCGCATCATTTTATCATACGCGTGCTGGTTGGTTTCTGCATCTCGGCTTAAAATGAAGCTGACATTTAAGGTCTGTCATGTGCGCTGGACTTGATGAGTAATCGGAGGTAGCGAGGGCCGAACAATACAAATTTGGCCCTTTGGTCCCAAACAGGTTATAAATCCAGTTGGACATAAGAAGTGTCATTTCAAAAGCTTTAGCCTGAAACAGTTCTCCACTGATTCCTCTCCAACATTTGTGGACTCACCATGGACCGCCAGCAAACAAGAACAGGAGTCAAAACTGATGCAGCAGAACCACAAATCGTCTTCTACCTTTGTGCCTACATTGCCCACAATGCAATTCAACCACTGCTCACTCAGTCTCAGACTCTGGTGTGTTCTGCAGCAAACGTGGCCCCGTGCGGCCCTTAAGTAAAGACCAGGAGAGGGCTACTCTTCTTCTTTCTAACATAACACCCCCATCTTTTAAAGCTTCACGCTTTCAGGCCCAACTAATGCTGACTCAGGTGACGTCACCTGAGGATATTAAGAGACTTTACGTGGCTGCTAGTGGAGACAATAAAGGCATAAAACAACCGTTCACAGAGAGCGACAGAAACCATCACTGGTTCACAAAGTTTAAAACTTATTTTCAACATGGTGCTTTCATCATCATTAAAAACACATCAAGCAGGCTCAACATAAAAAACAAAAAACGGTTTGCGTGTCCTTTTTTCTTCGCGTACTTGAACGAAATTCTAATATTTCCGACAACCCCTGAAGGCAGCATAGTCTGTACGGAGACAGGGAGCAGCGGCGGCTCCCGGCGGAGCAGCGCTGCGATTGGCCTGCGCTTCGAGGAGGGGGAGGGGCTTTCTCTCCTCTCTCTTCTCTCCTCTCCTGCTTCTCCGCTCCTCTTCCTCCCCATCACAGAGGACAGAGCGATGCGGAGACAATAGGACGCAGAGCAGTGCGGGAGGCTGCGGGATGCTCGGCGCCACATCCACCGACACACGGCACCACACAGGACACCGACACCAGGCGTTTCTCCCGGCTCACCTGGCCTTAGTATGCGCTCACGTCTCCCCGTGTGTTCACCAGCAGCCCGGGCTGACAGGGCGGACTTCACAGCCCCCATATGGGAACCGACTGAAGGGTGAGTGTTACCGACAGATACCCGGATGGACCCCTCGGTCTTGTCCTCACCTGCACCCTGAGCAGCCCGCAGCGCACTCGTCCACTCGTCCAGCGGCCGCTGTGACAGCGGGGTCGTAACACCCCGGGAGGTGTGCAACACCCCGGGAGGTGTGCAGACTGAAACGGGCCCGTTCTGTACAGCAGCGCTGTGATTGGTCCTGAACACCGTGTGTGTGTAAATGATCCCGTTTATCTGCAGCAAACAACAACACCATCACTTCACATCGTTTACGTTATCATGGTGTGTGGCGGAATATGTTACTGATCAACCTCCTGCACCCCCCCCCCCTCCCCTACCCCATTATGCATCCTATATTTTGTGAGGGGGGGCATTCAAGTATCTGCAGCAGTCAATGTGTGTGTGTGCGTGCGTGCGTGCGTGCGTGCGTGTGTGTGTGTGTGTTTCCTTGTCCTGCGAGCTTTGTGTCACTGAAGTGACAGTGGGTTGTTGTTTTTTTTTGTCCCCTGCGAGTCGCTGCGTCCCGTGGACACGCTGCTGCAGGTGGTGTCCAACATGCCGCAGCCCGCTGAAGCCGAGGGAGACGGGAGAACAACACACCGTAATGTTTACATCCCGACGGGGCCGAGACCACCTGCCGGTGTCTCCGCCGGCCGGGCCACAGTACGCCATGTCTGTCGCTTCCTTACCAAAAAAAATAATTTAAAAAAATGAAGGGAAAAAACAAAAAAAACAGGTTGTAACGAAGTGCGTGCACCAAACATCCCGTCAATGAAACTTACTGAGTTATTATTCTGCAGAAGTCGCGCGGAAGTCAATCACGCTGCAGGTGAAGTATTCATCTATTGCTTTCTGTGGTCTGAGACACTGTGGGAGGTTGTCTGGTTCCTGTGTGTGTGTGTGTGTGTGTGTGTGTGTTGAGCAAAGTGGGTTTAAGATACTCCATGTAAAAGCACACACACACACACACACACACACACACACACACACACACACACACACACACACACACACACACACACACACACACACACACACACACACACACAGGAGATACACTCCAGCATTGATGAGTCACAGATCACAATGTAGGTCACATCGACGGTCCGGTGCTCAACCAACACTCGGCGCTTCGCAACTTTGGCTTGATTTATTCTCATTACATCAAAATACTGCTGTTGAGGATTTTTTTTTAATGATGTAACATGGTTACTGTTAGGAAGGGTTGGGAGATATGGTTGCTGGGGAAGCGTGTCTGAAAGTAAAGTGGCAAATAAATTCAAATCACATGGAAAGGAAGTTAGAAGGAGTAGAAGTTCTATTTATTTGTAATAAAACATGCAGTTTTAGAACATTTCAAGACAAATTCACATGAAATGGGCTGCGACGAAAAACCATCCGCACCTTAATCTGGACCTGAATATGTCTCTAAGACAAAATACCCGTCTGAAATTCATAGAAGAGCCCCTGACTCGGCTCCAGTTGTTCCATCCATAGTTAATCCTTCACCAGAGTAAATCTTGATACTAAAGATAACCTGCCAGCGAGCGGTTCTCCTGGGTTCTATGAGATGTAATCCTGTCAGCCTTCTTACTCTCAACAATCAAATACATGTTTTATTAAAAAAAAGTTGGACTCCGAAGGTTGTTTGTGAAAATGTGTCCAAGTCGAAGCGGATGTGGAGATGATGCAGTTTAATCTGTAACTCTACTGTTAATGATGCTCCGTCGTTATGGCAACTCTCACAAAATAACCCCCAGACGATGTCATCGTGATGTCATCGGGGTTATCCTTAAAGTCTTATCTTAGAAATATGCTGCTTGTTCACGTTGCCACGTTAAGTTTCAGTGTTTGATGATCTTGGGAACAGAAGTCTGCTCGACGTCACCACTTCGGCATCTTTCAGCTTTATGTCGGATAAACTGAATCTTTCAGGGAAATGGGTCTCGTTACAACTCTGGCTGGTTACAGATGGGAAACCTTTAATTACAGTAACTCTGACATGGTATGAGCGCTGAAGAGCTGGATGTTTACCATGCTGGGGAGTTGCATTATGGGAAATGTAGAGTTTTCCATGTCCCAAGAAAGAAAGAAAGAAATGTGGATGTCTCCACCTCTGCAACGCCTCTTTTGTTGTGCCTCTAAACGGCGTCTTTTTAAAGGACTACGTCAGTAGGTAAACGAGTAAAGTCAGAATTTAGGACTGGGGACTTATTTTGTGATAAGGAATGGGATTTTAGGCTTTGAATAATTTGTTATTAAGGTCAGAGGTTAAAGGTCAGTCAGAAGGAGGACGGTTGAATTTTACCTCAGAGCTTTAGACTAATCTGTAAATGAGGTCAGAATCTGTTA